>NW_020173770.1:4672161-4775998 GCF_003031525.2 Neophocaena asiaeorientalis asiaeorientalis | reverse complement strand
CAAACAATAAATGCTGGAGAGGGTGTGGAGAAAAGGGAACCCTCTTGCACTGTTGGTGGGAATGTATATTGATACAGCCACTATGGAGAACAGTATGCATGTTCCTCAAAAATGTAAAAATAGAGCTACCGTATGAACCAGCAATCCCACTACTGGTCATATACCCTGAGAAAACCACAATTCAAAAAGAGTCAAGTACCACAGTGTTCATCACAGCTTTATTTACAATAGCCGGGACATGGAAGCAACCTAAGTGTCGATCGACAGATGAATGGATGAAGAAGACATGGCACATATATACAGTGGAAAATTACTCAGCCATAAAAAGAAATGAAGTTGAGTTATTTGTAGTGAGGTGGATGGAGCTAGAGTCTGTCATACAGAGTGAAGTAAGTCAGAAAGAGAAATACAAATACCATATGCTACCACATATATATGGAATCTAAAAAAAAAAAAGTGGTTCTGAAGAACCTCGGGGCAGGACAGGAATAAAGACGCAGATGCAGAGAATGGACTTGAGGACACCGGGATGGGGAAGGTTAAGCTGGGACGAAGTGAGAGAGTGGCATGGACTTAACATACACTACCAAATGTAAAATAGATAGCTAGTGGGAAGCAGCTGTATAGCACAGGGAGATCAGCTCAGTGTTTTGTGACCACCTAGAAGGGAGGGATAGGGAGGGTGGGAGGGAGACCCAAGAGGGAGGAGATATGGGATATATGTGTACATATAGCTGATTCACTTTGTTATACAGCAGAAACTACCACAACATTGTAAAGCAATTATACTCCAATAAAGATGTTAAAAAAATAAATTTCTGGGTATATAGTAGCCACATTTATTATTGTATAATTGACAGAGATTCAGGAAAAAATTACATCTACAATATCTATCATTCTAGATGAAATTGCTTTAGAATAGAAGCCTAAATATATTACATTTAAATTTCTTGAAACCTATTATAGCATTCCACTTATTTTATAGGTATTTTGTCTGAAAATTGATTTTATTTTTATATGTCAACTAAATTAGATGTCAACTAAATTAACTGAAGCATAAAATATGCCAGCAAGATATATTTACAAATACACATGGCAAAATGATGTGCAAGTAACAGGAATCTGATTTAAACTCACAAGCACAAAAAGTCCCCATGCAACAGTGACCAACTCATCCCTAATCCTCTTTGTTGTTGCAGGTGATTTGTGCATGACAAGCCTGTTTACAGTGACCAATGTCATGAGCAAGGCTGCTAGAAGGTTTTTGTCATTTTAGTTCACAGTTGGTGTGATTCCACTCTTAAGGTTCTCATCTGCATCAGAAAGCTCGGGTTGTTTAATTTCTATCAGGTGAGTGGACAGTCTCTCCCCAGACATCACATCCATGGACTCTAATCCTAACCCTAAGGTTAAGGTTGGCTCACCACCTCTGTGGAGATGACTCACACACCTAAGTCTGCAGCCCTGACCTCCTTTTACTGCTCAAGCGGTATATCCTCCTACCTGCTGAGGACCGTCCTAGGTGCCACAAAGGTACCTCAAACCTGTATGTCCCAAAGCCAACTCATGACCTACCCCTCCAACCTCACCTCCTTTCAGTGTTCCCAGATCGTCCACCCCATTTATTTGACCAATTTCCCCTGATATGTATTTCCCACTTGCCCCTAATCCAATCCCCCTGAAGTCCTGGCCATTTTACTTTCCAAATCTCCCTGGAGCCTATCGGTCATTCTCCATCTCCATCACTATCCCACTAGTCCAAAGAACCATTATGTCTAGCCAGGATCAATTCAAGATGGTGTAGCCTTGTTTACCCTGATCCTGTGACCCTTTGCTCAAAGCCTTTCACTGAGGCTCCTGAGAAATTCCTTAACAAGGTCACGGAGACCTCCCCTGGTCAGTGCGCACCTGCCTCTCCAGCCCCGCCTCCCATCTCAAGCTCCTGTGGCTCCCATCCCAGCCTTACCACCGTGTTCCCCTGCCTCACAATGGCTGTGCCTCTCTCCGCTGATACCTGGACTTCACCTATGTTGTCCCTCGGCCTGGAATTCTCTTCTCTGCCCTTTTTGCCTAGTTACCTCCTCCCTGACTTTACTGCCTGGGTCAAGTCATAGTTGCAAGTTCACATTTGAGAGGGGGAACTTCCTTGACAGCTTCTGCATATGCCCCCACTAAACTGTTTGCACTCACCTTTGTGTTCCCAGCACCCAGCATACCACCTGTACATGGAAACATGGAATAATTCACTCAAATCAGAGTCAGAGGGGCACCTGCTCTGGCTTTCCTCTGGCCACCCCTGCCCTAACCCCCCTGCAACACACAGGGACACAGGCCCACCTGGAGCTGCTGAGAGCCTGCCCTAATGGCTCCAAGCCTGCTTCGGGGCCCACACAGTGTGCTTCCTAGGCCTGACGCCCAGAGGACCTGGTGTTTGTACCCCTATGCCCAAGGGGTGGCCAGGGGCCACCTGTTAGAAGGGTCAGAGGATAGAACACTTTAATAGTCTCCAAGGGGTGGCTGTGATGAAGGTGTACTAGCCAAGGAAGGAGGATAGGACATGTTTTATTTAATAATTTGTTGGCTTAATATATAACTTAGATATTTAGCCATATGCTCTGCAGACTCCATTTACAGTCTTCCCCAGGCCCTGCAAAAAAAAACCAAACCAAACAAACAAAAAACAAAACAAAAATCAAAAAACAAGCACAGGGCTGGTTTCATGCACATCTGAGAATAAACTTTCTCTCTCATTCAATATCGAGATGATCCCCTGTATTCCATCTGCAATCTGAGCTCAAAGGAGGATTGACTCTTAAAGTCAACAGAGATAGAAATATTAATGCCAACACTCGATAAGCACAATGAATGGGGTGGGGATGGGGGCGGGGAGAATTACCGAAGTCATTCAGTATCAAAAACATGTTCCCAAATCATCAGATGACACAAAAACATTAAAAATTATGTTCTTTGGATAGTGGGACGATGCATTTTCTTGCCTTTTTGCGTTTTGCTACATTTGAATTTTCCAACATAAACGGGCCCACATTTGTAATGAAAACCTTATTCTTTTGAAAAATCAAGTTACTGTTCTGTTTCATTTACAAAACACGAACGTTTTGCCAAAGCTCACCATCTTCTTTGCCCTCCCTTACATGGAAGCAATGCTAGGAATTTTCTGTCCATGTATTTATTTCACTGGCAGAGACAAAAAAACCCATATTTTCTCAGAACTCAGCAGCAAAAAAAAGACTAGTTATACTTACATTTTATGTAGTGGGGAATCACAATAAGCCTTATTTTATGTTTAAAAAATGCATCGCCTGGCTAGTGGAAGCTGGGTCCACTTTATTTCAGGCAGCTACCTGGGTTTTCTTATACCACCCCTGCTGCCTAACTTCCATTAAGCCCACCTTGATTTCTTCCGGTTTCCTAAGTGTGGTCTGCAGTATGTTTTTCATAGCCATGCCCTAAAAATCCAGTTTTGGTTTTCCTTACTTAGAAATAAGTATTATCTAGTTCTTAACCTAGGAAGAACCAATTGCCCTCCTCCCCCCACCACCCCTCCTTCCCCCCTTCCTCCCACCAAGTCCCTTGCACCTTGTGTTCCAGCCAACTGGGGCACTCCCACAGCTCCCTCAGCTATTCCCACCTCCACGTTTTGGCAAGTGTTTTTCCTTCACTGTCCCACCCCACACTCAACCCTCCAAGTCCCTCCTCAACACCTCAGGCTCCATGGCCCTTGCTGACCTCCCTGAACCCTCACCCCTTCCAGCCCAGTGTGTCTATCTCAAGCTGGAAGGTCCCCCACACCTGGTCTTCTCCCTTCCTCAGTGGTGACATCCGCCTCCTATTGCTGACTACTTGCTACAGCCCTTGTCCTCTTCCCAGAACTAGATCATATGCCCTTGAGGTTAGGAACCCTGTTCTGCCGACATCCTTAACCCAGCACTGTGCCTAGGACTAGACGCGTGTCTGTCAGGTGGAACTGAATTAAGCCTATGTCGTTTGGCCAGTCTCAACATTTCTCCCTTGAGAAATGTGTCTGCTTAGGGCTCCCTTGAGAAAGGTGTCTTTTCATAGCCAATCCAGGAGACTGACTTAAGACAGTGATTGACAGAAGAAAATGGCCAGAAAAATGCAACAGGGGGCATTAAATTAAAAATAATTAAGGAGGGCTTCCCTGGTGGCCCAGTGGTTAAGACTCTGCCTGCCAATGCAGGGGACACGGGTTCCAGCCCTGGTCGGGGAAGATCCCACATGCCATGGAGCAACTAGGCCTTGCGCCACGACTACTAAGCCTGTGCTCTAGAGACCACGAGCCACAACTAATGAGCCCACGTGCCACAACTACTGAAGCCTGTGCACCTAGCGCCCATGCTCTGCAACGAGAAGCCACTGCAGTGAGAAGTCTGCACACCGCAACGAAGAGTAGCTCCGGCTCACCGCAACTAGAGAAAGCCCGTGCACGGTAACGAAGACCCAACGCAGCCAAAAATAAACAAATAAATTTATTTTTTAAAAAAAAGTATGCGCTAATTTCAATAATCATCTGAGGAAGGGGAGGGTGTGTGGAAGGAGACTGGATGGTGCTGGTCATTTTTCAAGGTGGATAATGGTGATGGGTACATGGGGGTTCATTTTACTGTTCTCTCTGCTTAGGTATATATTTGAAATTTTTGTGATGAAAAGATTTGAAGATGGCAAAGGAGGAGGAGAAGCAGCAGCTGATTTGCAGATTCAGAAGGGACCCTGGGCAGAGGAAAAAGAGAAGGGCTTGGCATATGGGTCTCTCCCTTTGGGAACCATCTCTCCTGGTAGCAGCACTCCTACTCTCCAAGCACCTCTCCCGCATCTACACACACCGACCCACCACTCATTTATATGGCCCCCCACGCTCAGACCTTTGACCTGAGTAACATCATCCCAGGCTCTGTCTCTTGGGTAATGCCCCATGTTCTAGAACATTCCCAGAGGGGCATGGGAGCCCCTCCAAGCCAGGCTCTACTTTAACTAATACAGTTGGCAAACCCTCATCCATGTGTGTGATGTCACACACTGAGATCTTCTGGGGCAGAAAGTCCTTGATGCTTCTTAAATCATACCAAGCAGGGACCCTACAAGAAAGGATCTGCCACGGGTCAAAGGAGCCATCATGGTGGAAACTTCTCCACTCCGGAAGCTAGTAGAGAACTGACCACGGTCTGTCCAGAATGGCTCCATTCTAAATGACCCCTCAGAAGCTCTTCCCTATGGCTGTGATTCTCCCATGAGTCACTGAAGTCAGGTAATACACATTCATTGCAGCCAAGATGCACAAAGCACCGTACTGAGTTCATACTCAGGTCTTTCCAAAATAATTCATGACATCCACAGCGACCATGTCCAACCAGTTTTAGGGATAAACAAGTGGGAGACCCTCCAACATGAGAGCTCACTCTTATGCAGTCCCTTTCCTACTTCCAAACCATTAAAGGAGAGATATTTGTAATGTAGATGAGGCCAGTCCTTTTGCACAATGTTGACAGACACGAGGAAGATTCCAGAGAGAAATGCCACAGCAGCAAATGAATATAAATGATGCTTTTTCACTCTGTGCTTATAAAATGCCTTTGTACCTGAATCTCAAAGCGCTCCAGGAAGCATGTCTTTGGCACTTCCACTCAGGGTAACTGTGAATGGTCAGATCTTCTCAAGTCATTTGTGATAAGAAAGAACAAAAGTCCGGACACTTTTAAAATGCAATATTCTTGCCTTCTGGGTAGTAAACAAAAGCGTGCAGATGGATAATGACATCTGTGGATTCTGGCTTCATTTCCTGGAGAGAACAAAATGTAAATAAATATGTAAAAAATTGTCATATGTGGATAACACTCATGGTCCATCCAGTAGTTACCATTCTGTCCAACATGCTCCTGCAGTGGATTCCATTCCTGGGTGCAGCCTTGTGACTGCATTACACTGACAAGGTAAAATGGATCTCTTCAATGCCCACAGGAAGACAAATATAGAAATGTTTAGTAAAAAGGTCCAGTTCTGACACCGGACACTTTTGCACTAAGTGATGCCTTCATTTTGTTCTCTCCACTGGAAACTTCCTTGGAAATGTTTAATGGCTAAATGATTCATTAGGTTCTGCAAAGGCCAAGCCCTTAACTGGAAAGGCAGAGGCCTGCCTGAGGGATTGATTTGAAGGTTCATTTGAGAATTCTTTCCTTCTCACCCTCAGCCTAAGGTGTGTGCCCAGCATGAATCACCACTAGTGCTCCAGCCACCACTGAGGTGCCTGAACAGCAGTCGTTAGTGAGCTTGGAACTTTTGCTAGGATTCGTTTAGGGTAATAATCAGCTTAGGAGGATAAAACTCACAAAGACTCTAAGGACGTTTCTGCTGGGAAAGTAACACCCAGCAGAGACAACCTGCCCCTACGATCATCTGTGTTGGATTCTGAAAGTCAAGGCTAATAGCTTGCAAAAGAATTTGAGTTCATCGTGTATCTAGAAAAGTATCTGCATTGAGTTCAAATGCAGTTGAAATGATTTCCAAACAGTTTCAAGTATTTTGCTTAAATGTTATTAGTCTACAGAACAACAATTAAATAATTATCAAGAATAATTATGTAAGGTATCCTGTAATTGTAACCAAGTGTTCCTTGCTATTACACTGGTAAATGGCACATCAAGGTTTGCATTATCTTATACTCTAAAATTCTTCTACTCTGGTCAAATTAAAGTGTAAAGGGAAATATAGATTATTAATTTACTAACTGTTCTTGACCTAAAGAGTAGCTAGCATGTGGTTTTTGGTTCTAAAAGCAGTGGTCTATAAACTCTTATCATATACTATTATTAGTTGAAAAAAATTCTGAACATGTAGCCCCAATATATGCATCTTAATTTATTTGTAAATAATATACTAGCAGCAATACATTAGCATAAAAATACAAAAGTAGAAAATGTTTAAAGTCTAAAACAATATTTAAAAAATTTTATTTATTGATTGCAAACTAGTTCTGCTCTCGCTAGCATTTTTTTAAAGAGAGTAAAGTGGTCAAATAGGTTTATTTTTGTGACTCTTGGCTGAAAACGCTGTGATATAACAATTTGAAGTGTGCTTCTAAGTTCCGATTATTTTAAAACTTGGTTTTAATGGCTGTCATTGCTTAAAGTATCTCAAAAGATAAGTAAACTAACTAGGAAGAATCACACCGCTTACCAAGTCAAACTGCTCATTTCAATTGTTTCCACAAATCATGCAAAGGTTTTAAATGAAATTTGGCTAAATCTCCATCGTCTCTGAAGTCCACCAATCCTCCTTTTACAAATCAATTAAATGGTGTCAAGGAATAATTCAGAGACGCTTGCTTAGCTAGTTGTTTTACATGCAATTCATTTACTTGTACATGAGGAAGAAAGGTCAATTGACTGTTGTCATGGAACACAATTAAAAACAGGATGTATAAAATACAGGAGAGAGGAAAAACCCTGCTGGCAGCTGGAAATAGTGAATCTTACATGCACATTTTGGGGGTAAACAAATCAGTTGGAGGCTGACAAAGAGATCAGTCTGGGCGTTCTGAGTAGGCCAACTAGCAGTATCAAAGAAAACAATTACGATGTGGATCCCAAAACTCTCCATCTGGGAGATCTTTTTAAAGAGGTGAGAAATTTCAGTTTCTAGGTTTTGTGTGGACATTTGCCTTTTTTTTTTTTTAATAAGCGATACATGTCACTTTCAGCAACAAAATCATGTAACACTGGAAAGATATGCAAACCTCTATTTTCAGAAATGCTCTCTCCATAGGATTCAGTTCTTTTGAAAACCAATGAGTTTCTAACTCATTGTTAAAAACATCACCGTTATCGTGAAGGAACAGATTAAGTCTGTTTATTTTTGTGAAACTCTCTCCTACACCATCCTAATGACAGCTACTTGTCATCACAGAAAAGATGAGTAAATGTGGAATACTTTCTGTAAAACAAAATATAGTAACTCATTTTTTAAGCTTGACAGTTCTTTCAAGTGCTTTGTCACAAGATGATCTGTGATCTGTGTGGTACATGAGATTTTCAAGGTCACCCCTCATCTTATTACAAAACTCTGAAAAGATTCTTCTAAAGGTCTTTTTTTTTTTTAAGTCTTCATTGGATTTGTTACAATATTGCTTCTGTTTTACGTTTTGTTATTTTTGGCTGTGAGACCCGTGGGATCTTAGCTCCCCAACCAGGTATCGAACCCGCACCCCCTGCATTGGAAGGCAGTCTTAATCACTGGACCGACAGTGAAGTCCCTAAAGGTCTTGTTTTGTCATATTTTACCCTGTGGATGGCATCCAGCGGCCCATCCAAGCCACCATATGCTGTGGTAGACTGCATAATGGTCCACAGACACCCAATGTCCTTCCTTAGTGGACCATTAGTCTTCACCACCACCTGGATGCTAAGCTTGGCCACGTGTATCATTTTCGCCAAAAAAAGTGAGAGGCAGTGTGTTTGTCACTTCTGAGCCGGAGCTTTAGGAGCTAGTTTATGGTTCACCAATCTGTTTGTTGCCCCACCACCCCTACTAGTTCCAGATGCAGGTTGCTTCATCAACCTGGGTTCTGGAGTAAAAATTACCTGGACCAGTGAAAGTCTGTCCCAAATGTCACATGTGACATACGACTACTAAATATTTGGAAATTCTTACCCCCAAATTTTTCTGTTTATCTTAAATTTATTTATCTTATTTGGCATCCCTAGTTTAAGTCACTGACATCTGGGAATCATTTGTTTTGGCTGCAAAACAAATTGATTGGCTACCCAATCATACTGGACTGATACACCAGCTGACCATGGCCCAAGGAAGGGCACCTGTGTCAACCTGTATGTTAAGCATTAGTAAGGCTTAATTTTGCCTTTACTTTCCAGATTAAAAAAACAAAACAAAACAGAAGCCACAGTTCTTCCTGCACCCCAGGGGATAATCCTTGGAGATCACTGTTCTAAGTTGTGGTCTGCAGGCCAAGGTGGTCAGACACTAGTAACTCACCAAAAACGTAGATTCCCCAGCACTGGCCTAGCAATACTGACTTAGCATCTGGAGGTGGTTAGAGGATGTGCTCGCTTAACAAGTTCCTCAGGTGATTCGGAAGCAAATTAAAGTTCCACTGGCCAGTGTTTGCAATTTGACTGTTTTAAAGACTAAGTGTACTTACTAGTACTCCGGGGCCTGGGTACCAGTCCTGCCTTTGCTATTTAAACTACCTTTGCACGATATTCAACAGGTCAATTCTATCTTCCTTTCTGGACTGCATTGCTCTCATCTAGAGAGGGACAGGATTGGCTCAGATAATCTCAAATCTCTCTTCCAGCTCAAAGTCCAGGACCAGGAATCAGAAAACCAGGGACTTTCAGTGACCAGCAGGCAAAGTACACAAGCGAGGCTGAGTAGGTATAAGACACTAGGTCATGGAGGGGACGGTGGCAAACAGACCGAAGGGCCCAAGCCTCAGTCTAAGCACTCCCTGAAGTTTCCTTCTCTGCAGGCGGGGCTGTTCGCGAATTCCAAGGGCCCTAAGCATATCTGCCTTACATGCAACTGTAAAAGTTTTAGAAAAGATTTCTCATTTTGCTTTGGAAAGTACTGTGTGCTACGAGTAACTAAATGAATTTTTGATTGGCGTTTCTCTGAAATCATCTTGGGCTCTGGGAGGATTTTTGTAAGCAGAGAAAATCTAACACACAAATAGCTTTAGAATGGAACAAACTGTGTGAATACTAACTAATAATTAATGACATTGACACTGCAAATTTTGTAGCTACTTCATTAAACATTTTAGCTTTCATCTTGCAAGATTAAAAATATGTATATCTTGGAGCCAACAACATTGTTTTTATGTCTCAAACATTTTGATAAGCATTTTAAAAGCCTGTTGGCACCAGTCATTTTAGCTGCATTAGCCCGAGGGCTAAAACAGTTCTGTGGGCTGGTGCTGCGTTGGCATTGGTGAAACAGATGATTAGACAGATGATTAGCTCTTGAGGAGCTCACAGTCAGCAAGGGAGGTAGATACAAGTACGTAATTTTTCTATAAGGGGGCAAGTGCAGGAAAAAGCTACATACAAGTTTTGGGAACAAAGAAAGGGACCCTATGGGGTAAGGAGAGGGAAGTGTCAGGAGAGACTTTTTAGGGATGATACCTGTGACGGATGAGTCTTTAGGAATGAGCCAGGTGAGGAAGGGAAAGGTATTCTAGGCAAAGGAAAAACACCAGCAGACACAGGTTATGGGACAACTTGTTGAAGCATCAAACTATAAGCAGTTCATTCATTCAGCAAACATCTCTTTAGTGGTGATGGCATCAGGCACTGGGAAGACAGGTAAACATGTGAGAGCACTGATTGGTTACAAGATCCAGGATAACTGCCCCTGCAGGGCAGAGCAAGCCACAGATGATGAAGTACACCTTGACGGGGGCTGGGGGCTGGGAGCTGGGGGGCAGGGAAGGAGGGGAAGGCAGACACTGGGAAAATATAAAAATGAACATAAATAAGTGCCTTAAAATGTGAAGTTCTGGAAGTAATGACCCATGTTTTCCCACATTATATTTCAATCACAGACATTAAAAACAATTATATTAACTTAAACCCACAGCACATAAACGTTTCTGAAGAGGGAAAAGAAAAAAATTAATAAGCACTTAGAGCTAGAAGAATGTGTAAACTTTATGTAATTCAGATGTGCTCAGTTTCTCCTGCCATCAGGGATCATCCTCCTTCACTACCTAAATCTCTCTAGTCCTGCCCTATGAGAGGCCCCAGAATATCTGGTCCCTCCTCAGGTTTCCTTTCACAAACTGGGCGTCCCTGGTTCCCCCAGCCCAACGGCCGCTCCCATAGTCCCCTCTGCCGCTGACCTCTCTTTTTCTGTGCTGCGTTCCTGGTTCTTTGTGTTTCACTCTTCTTGCTGCCTTTTCACAGGCTGTTTCCAGCACATTTTCTCCCGAAGCATTATCAACAAGGGTTCAGGCACTTACTTCTCAAGAGGCCTGCAGTATATGTGAGTCCTGAAGAAAGAATCACCGCTACATCAGGAAATCCCTTCTTGCAAACACAGAATTATACAATAAAACAACAGAATTCAAAGATGATTAGAAGCTAAATTATATATGTATAAAAGCTTAATAAAATGACATTTTACTATAAAATAATGCATAATCAGAAAGAAAAATAGGAAAATGAAGCTTTAAAGAATAAATTTTAAATCATTTCATTTTACCCCGTAGAGATATGTTTTTATGGACATTGACACAGAAATAAACATGTTTGTGAAATTAAGATCTTATCACAGGTTTGCTTTACTTTTTTTTTATCACAACATCGCACACGATCTTACAGTACAGGTACACTTATATTAACATACAAAGTGCAATTTAAACGTTCTTGAATATTCTTTAAAAACAATTTATTGATAATAGTTGCACAAGTTAATGGTATTATGTACCAAAAGTAGACTTAACCATCCTCCTAATGTCCTTAGACCTTTAAGTTGTGTTCAACTTTTTACTATAATGTAAAATAACAATGTGTTACTTGTGAAAAATGAAAAAAGAATTGACTGCAAAATACAAACAGAAAATTATAGATATCAAAACTAATACATGTTGATTTAAGTTCTACAAAATATACTGATATTAAATTCACTGTTAAATATAAATCATAAAAATGTTGTTACAATTGAAAACAATTTGTAAATTGAGTTTGTTAACAGTTACAAGGACTTCTAAATCTGCAGATCAGTGTATTATCAGTACCTGATGTAAATTACAAATTGAGATAGCCAAGTAATTGCAAAGGCAAAACTAATTTTTCAAGAAACTTTCAATATTTTACTGCAAAACAAAACAGTTTTATGAAGGCTGTGGCTGCATGTAACGATACGATACTGGGTTTCGGCTCAGAGGATACGAGAGCCGAGCACCTTCGAAGCTTTAAACGGACCTTGGCTATTTCTCTACCTCTTTGCTACTCAAAGCACTGGCATCATCTCCTGGGGATCTGGTTGAGATGTAGAATCTCAGGCCCCTCTCAGACCAACTGAATCAAAATCTGCTTGTCAACTAGATCCCCAGGTGTTTCCTGAGCCCTTTAATGCTCGAGAAGTCCCTAGACCACCGGAATGCCCTTTGCTAGTTCCCTGGGGCCCGACAAATACGGGGCTCTCCGTAGATGCTCCAGGCGTCACTAAACAGCAAACTCTGCACCTCTGGCGGTGCCGTCTCCTCTGAAATCCATCCCTTCAGCAAAGGCGGAGGGCCTCCTCTCCCCGCGGAGCCCCGCCGCTCCTACACTCGGGACCGCGAAGCCCATACACGCACTGCGATGAGCGGACAGTACGCCGAGGCCGGGCTGGCTTGAGTCTGGACGGCCCCTCACCTGGGCATGTCTTTCCCTTCCTGGGCCTGTGAGCCCGACTGCAAACCGAGGGGGCACTGAAAGCTGTGGCGGGAAGAGCGCTGACACTTTACCACTTTACGTAACGGGAGCCGCTGGTTACAACTACGGTCGCTCTTCCCCGCCCACGCAGAGAGGACCTCTGCGACTTTGACTCCGCCCAAAGCCCAAGTCCCGAGGACTGTTGGCCAACAAAGACCGGCGTGCAAGGGGTGGAGCCTGGGAGTCAGATAACGCGAGAAGTAGTTTCCCGCAGAAACTCTGGCAGACATCAGCGCACGACAGTTCCCGCCCCCGCCGCGAAGCTGGTATCTACCGTGGGAGGCGGGGCCGGGCCTCTGGAGCAAAAGTCGCGAGATTTGAACGCGTTCGCTCCAGTTCTTCCTGTCAGAGGCCGGAAGTGCGGGGCGTATCTGGCGCCTGCTCTGCTGGCCAGCAGCGCCTCTGGGCCCGGCAACTTGTTACGGCTTCTCAGGTCGAGACTCGCGTCGCCTCGCGTCGCCTCACCTGGACCGAGGTGATGGGGGACTCTAAGGAGGCCGGGACCGAGGCTCCGCCGGCCGGGACCGCTGCTCGGGGAGGGCTCAGCCTCTTGTCCCAAGGAGAGTCCGAGGAACCTTCTGCACAGGTGAGTCCGCGGTGGGGCGGGACCTGCAGGGCTCCGTGGGCTGCGGGCCCGCTCGGCCCGGGAGGGATGTCACGGTTCCCGGCGGCTTCTGGCGCCTTCTCCACGCCTCCCCGACGGCCCCCCAAACGGAGTGGAAGTCCGTGTGCCTTTCGGTGTACTCAGGCATTTACTTGCAGATCATTCGTATCAAAAGCAGTCCTGGCTTCCCAGTCGAAGATAACCGCCAGGTGAGTTAGACACGACCTCCGCTCTCAAGAAGCGTACGTGTAAATATGTGGTTCCCAAGTCGGCACAGCCTTGCAGAGCTGAAGGGAGAAGAGAGCAAGCTCACCGAGATGGCACTGAGCTAATTAATGTTAGAAGGGCGCAAAGTGTTTGCCAGGCCGAAGCGGGGCTACGTGAAGGAAGGTTGGAAGAGTTAACTTAGACCCTGAGCCTTCTTGGGGATGTGCAAGTGAAATCTGTGCGCACCCCCCAGGGACTCGCTGTGAAGTTAGACATTCAGAGTATTTGTGTCGTAAACTGACTAATCAGTTGCTAAACGCTTACTTAAAAACAAAGAAGGCCCAGATATCTCACCACAAACTACTTTCTAAATGATGTATGTTATTGACATTGAAATACATCTTTAATATTGAACAGAGGTTTTATTAAATTTTGCATTTAGTTGACGTGCTACTCTTGACTCCTTGGTTTCTGCTTTTACACTTTTTTATGAATGTTTTAAAAGATAGTTCGGTTGGCCTGTTTCCTAGCTAATAACCGTACCCATCACACTCCTTGACTCATCTTTTTTTCTTTGAAATTATGTGAAAAAGAGCTAAGTAAGTGATACACATTTACGCTCACATTTATAACTGCTGTTAGTAACATGTAGTATATGTTCTTGTAAGCCTGATGTGGTAGGGTTTTTATTATTATTAAGGTGGGGTATTTTTATTCCTAGTAGTGTATATTAAAATTTCATTTAATGTTTTAATCAGGAATCAGCTTTATTTCTTGGAGGCAATGAAGTGAAGAGCCGAGCTGTGGTGAAATACTCTTCTGCCCCTCCTCGGACAGCATTTGCACGCCTCCAAGAGAAAACAGACTTGAAACTCCCACCTGCCAACTGGTTACGAGAGAGTGCCAAACTAGGACCAGCAGGAACTACCATTCTTGGCAACAGTAGGAAAAGCAAGCCATTTTCAAGGTAAATAATAACTGATGGCATTTTTACCAGCTCCTTAACCCTCCACCTTAAAACTCTTAATACTCGCTGTTCAGTTTAATTTGTAATGCTCATCAACGTGCCAAGATTTCGCTTTGGTAAAAGATTATATTTGACTTTCAATGCCCTTTATCCCCCTGATAATAGGACTCTGTTAAAATATGAAGATACCAATCGCATATGCTTCTTTCAAGTCTGCATCACGTTATTAACAAAGATGAGTTTTGACCACTAAAATTCCATCAGCTATTTTAATTTTAGCCAATTTACATACCTTTTGAATATGTGAATGCAGAGAATCAGGGTGGCACAGGATGAGGAAACCCCTTAACGCTGCCTAACCTGTCTTGTGGAATTTTTCATTAAATGGTGGTGGATTGTCTGTGCTGAAAAAGCAGTGATGTAGAAACACAGCATGTCGAGTGATGTACACCCTTGACTTTGACACTTGGTGGTGGTATTTGAAGTTGAGAGAGTGGCCTGGGTCTTACAGAGAAAAATGTAATGATGTCCATATTCTTGTAGACCGTTTTAAATGTATGGGGTTCTCTTTTTTCCTCTCAGCGATTGAACCTAAAATATTTCTGCATAACATATAGCAAGAGCCATAAATACATTAGTACCTTATGTGCCAGTAGTTTGGAAATTATCCTAATGTCTCAGAAGGTAAAAGTTATATTGGTAAAATGTTGCTTGTTTGTAGCACTATTTATACTAGCAAAAAAAAAAATGGAAATAGTCTGCATATCTTCTTTTAGAAGAATGGCTTAATAAAATGTAGGTCAACAGAATTAAATGTTATAAAGTGATTTAAATGATAATTATATTGACTGTGTACAGACACTGTGCTGAGTACTTTATATGTTTATCTCATTTCATTCTCACAACAACCCTTTGAGTTTGGTACTGTTAACTAACTTTCCTGCGGAAAACTGAAGCCTGGAAAGGTTAAGTAACTTGCCTAGACTACATGGTAAATCGTCAGCATGCTTTGAAGTGAGGCAGTCCTAAATAAGTATCTTGACTCTCTGCCTCCTATAAACTGAAAAATGGTGACATCGGCTGCCTTTCAGGCTTGCGGATTATAGATGTGCCTCATGTGGTACCTGGCACAAGTTGGGTGCTCAGTTAGCTGTTTTTTCTGTTCTGGTTGAATTGGTTTCATGTGCATTTTTTTCTCATATATTTTTTAAAAGGGTAGTAGTGTATATCACTGGGAACATAATCCCAGAGACTAAAATTCTGATAAATGTTTCTGTTGCTCTTTTTCTCATCTCCCCACCTAAAAATAATAACTCTGACTGTTTTCTATTGAATATTTTTTAGACTTCATGACTACAAAAATAAAAATAATTGTTAATTGTTTTTATTCTAAATATTTACTATTAATTGCTTCTATTACTATTCTGTTATTACTATCTTTTATCAAATCCAAGATGCCATTGATTTTTAAGTCACCCCATTATTTTAATTTTTTTTAATTTATTTTTTCTTGAACTATAGTTGATTTACAATGTTATGTTAGTTTCTGGTGTACAGCAGAGTGATTCAGTTATACACACACACACACACACACACACACACGTACACACACATATGTACATATTCTTTTTCATTGTGGTTTATCACAGGATATTGATTTAGTTCCTGTGCTCTACAGTAGGATCTTGTTGTTTATCCATTCTATGTATAATAGGTTGCATCTGCTAATCTCTGAAACTCCCAATCTATTCCTCCCCCACTTCCCTCCGCCTTGGGAGCCACAAGTCTGTTTTCTATGTCTGTTAAGTGACCCCATTATTTTATGTACCATTAAGAAGGAAAAACTAGCCAACTGTAATGGTGATAGGCATACTGATTTCGGAGGTGTTAGAATGTGAAAAATGTGTATCCAAGAAGCGACGAAATATAGTATTCTATTATAAACAATACCTGCACCACCCTGAACGTGATTTTTGTGGCCTTTGTTTTCTCCTTCAGCTTTGGGATGGCATACGACTTTATCGATTCAGTGGGAAACGATGTGGATGTTGTCTCTGACTCTGAAGTAAGTGTTCTTATTGCAAATGTAGTTGGGATGTTTGTGCTGGGGATTTATAGCCTGCTTTGTCTGCAGTCTTGAAAAATTAGTGATGAAATAAGCTACAACTCTCTGATTATTGAATACCTTTTTTATTAAAGTAACACTGTTCGCTGCATCTTTCCTCAAAGAGGAGGGAGCAACCCCCCAAATAGTGGCAGTGGTAATTAATATTCGTATTGGTTGTGTTTTAATGATAGCAGTTTTGATGATAGCAATTATAATGTTGGGTTATGTAATGTTACTAGTTGAGAATTAGATGTGATACTTTTGGTAAAATCTGTTGATCCTTGGTTGGCCAAGTTTATCTGAGATGCTAAAAGCCTGGGTCAGTGCAATAGTGTGACCTGTACATACTTTATGAAATTCCATCATGTACAAATAAATCTTTGACTGTCATTTACATTAACACAGGGTGACTGGTAAAATGTAGGTGATTCTGGTTCTAAAGCTCTGTCTTCTATGTGTATATAGGTAGCTGTTTGTGTAAAATACAGTTTGTATGATCTTAAGGAAATAAGGTTCATTATGCTTTAAAGTTGAGTGAAGTTAAAATTTGAAAGATTCCAGATCACACTACAAAGGTCTTTCTAAATTGTTTTTTCCTCTTGATTTTTTTCAAGAACATAAAAAAGCTTCTGAAGATTCCCTACAGCAAATCGCACGTGAGCATGGCAGTGCACCGCATAGGAAGGACTCTCTTATTAGACGAGTTAGATATTCAAGAACTCTTTATGAGATCATCTCAGGTAATACTTGAAAAATAACAAGAAAAGCACTATTTTAACAACTTAAGGGAACTAGAAATGTGATTTTGTTTCAGAGAAAGGCCGAAGTGGAAATGTGGTTGAGTACTTCAACCAAGAAGTGAAAAGGTTCGCTGAAGATAAAAAAGCTTTAATAAAGAAAAAATAGAAAAGAGAATGGTGAAGAAACTTACTTCATTGAAACCAACAGCCAGGATTCTTGCAAGGAAAAGGGTGAAGTGAATGAAGAAAGTTGTGAAAAATCTGAAATTTCAGGGACTGGTTAAATTTTTGAAAAATCCTTTGATGTCTCGTCTCCATTAAAGACATTTTCATGAAACATGGCTGCCAGGAAATGTGAAAAATGTTTAAAAAATTATTTGGTTGAGTACTTCAACCAAGAAGTGAAAAGGTTCGCTGAAGATAAAAAAGCTTTAATAAAGAAAAAATAGAAAAGAGAATGGTGAAGAAACTTACTTCATTGAAACCAACAGCCAGGATTCTTGCAAGGAAAAGGGTGAAGTGAATGAAGAAAGTTGTGAAAAATCTGAAATTTCAGGGACTGGTTAAATTTTTGAAAAATCCTTTGATGTCTCGTCTCCATTAAAGACATATTCATGAAACATGGGTGCCAGGAAATGTGAAAAATGTTTAAAAAATTATTCCTATGAATATATAGTTATATTAGAATTAATTGGCTCTCTTAAAGTAGAGCTTCTCAAACTGTATGTGGTAAATGACTATTCCCCCCATTATTTTGTGAAGTATAGTAATATAGTAATATTGCAGTTTCTGAAAGCTTACTCTGTACTTCTGTATTTACCTTGTCATTATAGATAGTTCATGGTTGCAAATAGTTCATGGTCTTGCCACTCCCATAGTCTACTCTTTAAAGAATATTGCTGCAGTGCTTTGATATAGGAGAATGAGTTACAGTGATTTAAACTGACATTTAAAATAAATGTTTTTCCATTTGAAAAGACCACAGTTCAGTACAGTCTGTATATGTTAGCCACTGGGCAGGATCTTGAGAATCACAGTCCTTGCTTCCTAACAGCTTATAATTTGGGGGTTATAAATACACAGATAATTTTAATGCACTGTGCATAGTGGGACTGATTCCAGGCACTGAAGAACATGCTATAGAGAGAGTCACCTCTCCTTGTTTGGCTTAAAGAGTGGAGGAAGACAGGGAGATTTCCTAAAAGAGTTGATAGGGACTGAGTCTAGAAAGGTAAATGTTTTACGAGTGTAGGTTTATGAAGTGGAATTAGAAAATAAAAAGTATTTCCTATAAGAGGGCAATAGGTAAGGAATTGTTTTGACTGCAAGCTTGGTTAATTTATCAATTTCTTATGTTTGTTCTATTTATCAATTTCTTATGTTATTCAGACTGGTGATTGGACGTGGTTAAAAGAGTTTTATCAAAGACTTATTGATCAGAAGTGGCAGAGGAAGAAAAAAAGCAAAGAACACTGGTATCAGAAGGCTATTCTTTCGAAGTTTTTATATTACAGGTACTTGGCTACTTGTTTATTTTTATCTTAAGAGGAAAAATGAAATTCTGATCTAAAACCTAATTTGAAGCCAGCAAAAGTAATTTAAGTTTTGCCGCTATTATTGTTGACATTTGCCCTATATTGCTTTTTTAATGAGATTTGTGCTTGATTATAGAATCTGGTTTTTAAAAACCGGTGGCCTGTTACACAAAGTTAACTTAGTAACAGTGTGGTATTTTTTCTTTCTGATTTGGCCAGTATCAATGGTGATGGAGCTGCTCAGCCTGTCCCATCTACTGCAAAACAGCAGAAATCGTCCAGCGCAGATCAGACAAACGATTCGGATGGGGCTTCTTGGCCTGCCCCCTTTGAAATGCCTTCTTCAGTCTCTGAAGACCCCAGTGCTTCCAGTCAGGTTAGTTAGTACTTAGGTGCTAATTCAGCAAACTCATTTAAGGAGACAAAATCAATTATTCTGTTAATAAAAATAGACGAACCGGAGTGAAAAATATTCCATCAATTTATGTCTTCACAGTTACAATAAGTATTTTCTTTAGTTTTTCAGTATGGAATTTACAAGGGATATCGTGAATGGCTAGATCTGATGTTTTTTAAGAAATAATTCAAAAACATTTAAAAGTTTTTTACCACATTTAAGATAGCTTATCAATATGTTTATCGATACTGATTATCTCCTTAAAGTCATAAGGAGATACAGTATATTTAAACTGTAGAAATATTAAATACCTATCAGATATTGAGACTCACAGGCCTGTTTGTAATTTAAATACTGATCTTCTACCTTAACTTTTAGTCAGATTGTTAGGCCTGAAATAGCCCTGCAGATTTTCTAGATGAAGTTGCTAAGACTTAACCTACATTAATGTTATAAAGCTTTTAGAAACGAAGAGAGAGTAGACTGTTACCTCTTTTGTCTCTTATATTCTTGGTTCTTATTGATCATTTGTTTTTGTCCTTATTGTGTCTATCAAAGAATAAAATAACTCCATAGATGTAAATTGTGCATGTTTATTTTTAGGAAAATATATTGACAAGCTTGAGGAAGGTAAAAATAAGATCTTTAACTTGGTAAATTGTGTTTTTCCTCTTGCTGTGTATTCTCACACGTTGAACGTTCAGCATTTGTCCAGATACTATCTGTCCTCACAACTTATAAGGTTATAGGGGACAAATAGCTTTAACTTGATTTTAGTTTTAGTAGGTTTTCAGATAGAGATGCCTCATTAAACTGTAGTGACCTTAAATTTTTTCCAGAGTTGGGAAAACTGTAAGGAAAAGGAAGGGAGTAATTACCATGCAAGTCCATATAGTGATAACTGTAGGAGGTGGGTATGTTACATAAATGAGAAGGGACATGGGTGCTGGGTGCTAGGAGGGTCCCATGTCATGACTTGGGTAGTGGTTACATAGGTAATTTGCTTTCTAACTAGTCACTATACTATATTCTGTATTATTTGTTTTATGTACTTTCCTATATGTGATTATACTTCACTAAAGGAGTTTCTAAAAAATTACTTAGTATTCCTTGACTTCAAAACACATTATAAAAAGACCACATAATAGAAATACTAGTCTTCTACCACCCATTTCCTCCTTTATGAGTGTTATCATCTGTCCTTTAAGGGTTACTGTGAAAAACCTTGGAGGCTTTTGAGAATATGCAGACCTGCATGTGGAGGAAGTGAACTGGAATCTACTTAATGCCTCTTAGGCCATGTACTTTACTCCACATGTGGCGTATAAATTTGTTTCATCCTTGGAGCTGCATATGTATTGTGTTGATGGTATCGTTTTACAAATAAGTAAATAAAGCTCATAAAAAGTAGATGTTTGTCTGTGGCCACAGAGCTGATGAAGTTCCAGCTAGGGTTTAAACCCTGATATTTCTGACTTCAGAGGCCTGTTCTCACAGCATTACTCCAGTGTGCCCATGTATCCCACACATTTAGAAGGGCCCTGTAAGCAGTCAGGTTGTCTTAGCAATGGCATATTCCTAAGTAGAGCTACCCTGCCTAAAAATAATCTTTTACAGAATACTTTTTATAACATATATAAATCTTTAAATTTCAACATTTAGAGATACATTTTTGTTCGTAAGCTATCACCTCATGAATTCTTGCTCCCAACACTAAAACGGCTAGTTTGAGGCCTGTGTTAAGCATTAATAGAGTTTAAGTAGGTCTCTGTGGTATGGCCGTGAGCCAAACCTTTATTGAGGACATTATAAACTAGAGCCCAAACTCCCACTAAAGCAGCTACCTGGCAAATACAGTTTGGGGGGTTGATAACTTGTCTATGTAAATAAACAATATAATAAATGTTTGAAATCCTTTAAGGACCCTTTGAAAATAAGACAAGACATAGCAGAAGCACTGGAGATTCCCCCCCATGCTTGCAGTTGTACGTACTAGCAGGCAGGTGCTAGGCCTGTTAGCACACACATAGGAATAAGCAATGCACACACATGCTCACATGTGCGCTCACATGTGCATGCACATATGCATGCTCATCTTGCTTTAAAGTAGTGTTTCTTAAAGGTTTAAAGTAATGTTTTTTAATGGCAACTGCCCTTATGGTTGGAAAGTTGAGTGGTGGACTTTGTTTACCCATGTCAAAGATTCCTCTTCCTGTGTGTTTTCAAAATATATTCCACAGAATCTAATAAAAATAAGAAAGTGTTATGAGATCAAATACATGTGAGAACATTGGATTATACAGAGGCGAAGTGGGTTTTTCCAGTGCAGGACCTCTTAGGGGCTTTTTAATGGTAATAAGAATTGTTACTCTCCAAAAGCAAATCGTTGGTAAGCAGTGTTTTTCAAACCTGACTCCAGAAATTTTTCACCCAGGGACTAGACTTCTGTGAAACACACACTAGGAAATGTGAAACTGGAGGCTGTTCTGATGACCAGTGTCTCAAAAATATGGCTGAGGTTTCTTAGGAATTTTTTAATCCAGTAGGGATGGGGTATGCTGAAAGAGCAGTGCTATTCTGATTTACCCAAAAAAAAGAGGAAAAAAAGCTTGGAAAACTTAAAATAATCTTTCATTGTTACTTGAATAAGATCTAAATGTGATTAGCTTATTATAGTAACCGATAATTAGGAGCTCGAGTATGTCACCCAGTGATGAGAGTTAATGATTTGTATTAGCCCTGATTTACAAGAGTAGATTTGATGTGTATTCTTTGAATGTTTAGGTGGTACTCTTTAACAGTAGGCCATTTTAAAGTAATTACGGCAGCAGAATCACTCCTTATCCTTGCACTTTTCACAGGGAGGTGAGCCTCTTGAACCCTCATACATAGTGGGGCATGTGGCCTCAGCACCTAAAGAACAAAACCTGACTACTTTATTCAATGACGGGGAGAACAGTCAGGTATGCTTTTCGTGGTGTCCAAGGTGAGACACCTAATCCCCAGTCTACTTCGTCATTTAAAAACTAGTCTAAATTGGATTCATAGGGGAAGAAATCCACTTGATCCTGAATCTCTTTCTAAGCATCTCTGTGATCTTATAGCTCTGTGGCTTTAATTTACCTTGTCTCCCTTGTCTTTTCCTTTTTCTAGTCTTTCTGTGGATCATGGGGGGAGATTACTGATCTCCTGTTTATTATATAATCTTTCTATTTGATTTTAAATCACAGGGTCTTAAAAATGATTTTGCTCGGAATATTTTATGGACGTTTGAAGACATACATATGCTGGTTGGCTCCAACATGCCTATATTTGGAGGAGGCAGATACCCAGCAGTCAGCCTGCGCCTCAGGTAACCAGGCTCGTGTCCCTTTAGATCAGCCTTCCGTCTGCTTTCGCCTCTCCATTCCAGCATCGTTGCCTTTTCTAGTTGTTTTCACTTCCCTTCTTGCCTCACCAGTTGAAATGGCTGCAGTAAGGAAGGAGTGTTTCAGCAAATGCTGAAAGCCCTCTGGCTGGCTTTTCATTCTAGTCCTCAGTGAGTGGAGTCAGAGATCTGCTGTGCTGACCTAGTCTTAAGTCTGAATCTACAACTTGTGAGAATATAATGTAGTTTATTTAACTAGTCAAGGAGATGGTCTACCAGCTTTCTGTTAACTAATTGTGAGCATTTTTTTAATGTTCCAGGTGTATGTGTTCATGCTAGTCCATGTGAATTCTGACTTGGGCACTATGATGCATGCTGGTCAGTCTTTCACTTCAGGTTGTGTGAAGAGCGTGCAGTAGGCTCCCTGTCATCCGCTGTCATAGTTCCTCCTATTCTTACTGAAAACTCTGATGGACACCCATTAGAAGTCCAAGAAAAGCTTGTGGAAGGATGTTAAGTAGAACACACCACATAAGCTACATGTGCGTGTCTCATCAGAAGAGAAAGCATAAATGGCATTCTCCAACTAGGGAGAATAGATGAAAATATTTTAATGGGGTAAATAATAAGGTGATTGATTATGGAACAGCTTAATTAAATCAAATAACACTAGAAATGTGTATTTTTAGGGATAACAACAAACCAATTAATGTGCTAACTGGAATCGACTATTGGTTGGACAACTTGATATGCAATGTACCAGAGCTTGTCATGTGTTTTCATGTAAATGGAATTGTACAGGTAAGATAGATACAGTGTGACTTTTAAAATAATCTCTCAAATACAGATTGGAGCAGAAAGTACCTCACTAAAGTTTTTAAGACTGTTAAATACTAAGGTGTATTTTGGCAAGGAAGATAGCTATGGATAAACTCAAATTTGAGTGTTTTCACATTTGAGTTGGTGATATCAGAATTCTAGATGTTATAGGAGTCTAATTTTACAGGTAATTTGTGGGCAGGTCATAATACAGTACTAAAAATCTATATTTGTAGCCAGAGAACTGTAATTTTAATGCCAGGAACCCACAGTAATTACCTGAAAGTGTCCTAACAGTAGAGGTGTTCATTCAGTATACAAATACCTACTCAGTTTATGCAAAGTTTTAAGGAAAGGCCCCAGCATTGCATAAAAGTAAATAGTTTATATAGCAAATTGTTATTGAGCATATTCTATTTATGAGGGACTTTGTCCCCATCAGAAATGTTGGAGGAAAAACAATAAGGTTTGGTCACTACTCAGAACGGTTTAACCTAATGGGAAATAAGAATGTGCAAAGAGAAAAATTGGAGACAGTGGGTGAAGGATTCACAGTGTAGTGCACACGGGAGTCTGGATGATCAGAGAAGGGTGAGATCACTTCTGTTTTGATCTGGTCTATTTTCCAACTGATATGTAGTTTCTAGTCTTAGAGTACTTCAGAAAATACGGTAAGTGGCCTTTAGGGAAGTGTAAGCAGAAGACAAGTTAAAGCTACGGAGGCGCTTTAAAAATCTTGATAGTGGTCTTCCCTGGTGGCGCAGTGGTTGAGAGTCCACCTGCCGATGCAGGGGACAACGGGTTCGTGCCCCGGTCTGGGAAGATCCCACGTGCCGCGGAGCGGCTGGGCCCGTGAGCCATGGCCGCTGAGCCTGCGCGTCCGGAGCCTGTGCTCCGCAATGGGAGAGGCCACAGCAGTGAGAGGCCCGCATACCGAAAAAAAAAAAAAAATCGTGATAGTAATAGCCTTGCAGCCTTTACTCTTACTGTTGCCTCCACATGCCATGCTCCATTTCTGTAAAGGAACAGACTCCATAGCTCAAGGGGAAAAGAGGATATACTGGAGACACTGCCCAGATGACTATAGTGTCAGGGGAAAGAAAAAGCCAGAAATACATATTTTGAGAAAGTTTACTGGGCGAAGTCTGCCTTCATTTACCACCTTCCCAGTGGAAAACCATTAGGGTAGAATAGAAGAAAGTGTACAGTGTGACTTGTTCCATGGTTAGGACAGAAATGAGATCCTGCCTAAGTGTGTGGTTCAAAATCTGGTGATGACTCCCCCTTGAGAATTATTCCTGTGGTAAACCACCACATTGCTGGCAGGGATGGGTCAGATTTCTTTGGAGTATCAGGGCAGAAAAAAGACCAAAAACCAGTGCCTTAAACTCTCATGCTGCGTAGGTCTCTAGTTGCCAGATTTGTATGTTTGGTCGCTTTTTCATAAGAGAAGTGTTGCTGTGTAGGTTTTCTCTTAAACTATCTTCTATCTGTTTTACAGAAGTATGAAATGATAAAGACAGAAGAGATTCCCAATTTGGAAAACTCTAATTTTTCTACTAAAGTCATAAAAGATATTGCACAGAATATTTTATCATTTTTGAAATCTAATTGTACCAAAGAAGGACATACCTATTGGCTATTTAAAGGTAAGCTAATTCTTGAATGAATAGTAATTGATTTGAGTGGCAACTGTAAAGTGAGGTTTATTTGGTTTTTTGGTTTTTTGTTTTTTTCCCAGCAAGTGGCAGTGATATAGTGAAGCTCTATGATCTCACTACTCTTTGTGAAGAAACTGAAGACAAATACCAAAATCCATTCACAATGCCAGTGGCTATTCTCTTATATAAGTGAGTGCTTTAAGAAGTTAAGATGAAGAATTAGCCTTACTTACAATTTTTAAGTGTATAGCCACATTATCTACGCCAAGGTTTTAAATACCTTTTAGATTTTCATAGTTTAAAAAAAGTGTATGTATGTATGTATATATACACCTATATACTGTTCCAAAATAAATGGGGAAGGGGGAGGGCAGGTATATAAAACACAACATTTAGTTGTTTCTTATGGCCCTTATTCCACTGGAAGGAAAGAAGAGCATGCCTAGACTTGAGTCTTGTAGAGAACGATGAATGGGGAGTAAATTTGATATGAACTTCTTTTAGGGTTGCTTGCAACATGATGATGAAGAAGAATCAAAATAAGAAACACTATGGGACTGTTAGAACCCTGCTTCTGAATTGTGTTAAATTGCTGGACAAAAGCAGGCATCCTCAAGTAAGATTAACATACGCTCTCTAAAAGAATTCTGGCATTCTGATAGAGAATTGTTGCCTAGACATTAAAGCCGCCTAATTCATGGTCTGCAACTGCCCAGTGGATCCAGTTTGGTAGCCAGGTACCACGTGTGGCTCTTGAGCACTAAAATGTGCTTCATCTGAATCGAGATGTGCTTTCAATGTAGAATACACACTGAATCTTGAAGAGTGTGTGTGCGCATGTGTGTACACATTACATGATGAAATATTTTGTTTATTGAATCAAGTGTAATATTAAAAATTGATTTCGGGCTTCCCTGGTGGCGCAGTGGTTGAGAGTCCACCTGCCGATGCGGGTTCGTGCCCTGCTCCGGGAAGATCGCACATGCCACAGAGCAGCTGGGCCTGCACGTCCAGAGCCTGTGCTCCGCAACGGGAGGGGCCACAACAGTGAGGCCCACGTACCGCAAAAAAAAAAAAAGAAAAAGAAAAAGTTGATTTCAACCAGATTTTACTTTTCTTTTATGTAGCCACTAGAAAATTTTAAATTTTGTGTCTGGCTCACATTTCTCTTGGATAGCACTGTTCTATAAATTTACAATTCACACAATTTTAATAAAGTAGTGCTGTTTTTCCTTTGTATTATCACTGTTAAAAGGTGGAAAACTATAGTCTCTTGAAAGATCCATTTACATGAATGTCAGTATGAATAAGGTCCACATCCTGTACCTCAGTATATAAAAGCATCTCTTAAAGCAACCTCAGTTCTGTGCCCATGGTTTACACCACCCTTATTACCCTCAGGTGTCTGAATTTGACAACTGTATGTTTCAGTGTAAGGATAGTTGTGTCCTGTTTAAATCAGAAGAGATATGTAGTATCTGTGATTTTTTTTTTTAAAGATCCAAGTTCCTTTTAATTGTGGCCACCTGCAGTTTGGAGGTAAAGATTATCCTAGAGACCAAACCAAGATAAACTGTGTTTGAAGAAAAATGGCAAAGCAATTTCAGGCTTAAATGTCTAATTGCTGATTAAGGTGATGGTGGTTAATAAGTTAAAAATAGTGTTAAGACTATTGCATGTCTGAGACTAAGAATTACTTAAACAGTAGCGTAGAATAAATGCTAATACATAAATGCTAATTTTAAGAGAAACCAGATCTTCTGGACTTTTCCCTCATTAAGCTAGTGGAGGTTTTCCCCCGGAACCATAGGTCATATAGTAAATATTAGTTGCCTATTAAAGATAAACTAATAAGTTCATAGCTTGTAAAAAGAAATTCTGGTTTCTTGGTTGATACGGAGTGATGTGTTGCTAACATTTTAGTTATGACACTTTATACGTGAAAACTTGTCTCCAGTGAAATACATTTGCCACTTTTTCTTAAGAGAGAGGGCTGGGAATAGAATAATTTTAGGAAATAAACATATCAACCCATGAGGATTTTACAGAGTACATTCAGAGTATTGGTACTTTGAAACAGGAACATTTCAGTGTGTATTAACAGTCTGTGGTGGAAACAGCCTGTCTGCAGGTCTTTTAAAATGTGTTAGTACAGTAGTAAAATTCATTCCACTTTAGAATGCTCAATTTTGATGAGTTACTTATATTTTTTTTCTTTTTATAAGATTATTGCTTCAGCCAATTACATGCTTTCAGAACTCTTCCAATTGGATGAACCTAAAAAAAAAAGTTCAGAATCTCCATTAAATGAGAATTCTGATGAAAGTTATAGTGAAGAGGAAGAGGAGATGCCAGACAGCGATGAAAACGGATCCTACAGCACCTGTTCTGATCCATCAGATGATAACAAAGCAGTAGCTATAATTAAGTCTGTTGGAGAATTGTCAGTTCCAGAAAAATACAAATCCATTCATCAAATCAGAGTAAGCATATTGAAATTTGTATTAAAATTTCATCAATGGAAAAACAAACAGTTGTTAATTGAATACAGTTAGCATCTCAAAAGATGGCATTACTTCAGTAAATCTTTTATGGTCTAGGGTCTAATAGTCATTAGCTCTATGAATTCTGAAACTTGGTTTTATAGTTGTCCCAGGGTAACTGATCCACATGCAGACCTATGGTGGGCTGATGTGTAAACCACATCAATATGTTAATTTTTATGTGGGAGATTTTCCTTTCCAGTGACCAGTGTGCAGCCCTGGCTGCTCACCCCATGGTACTTCTTCCCGGTTGCTGTGTTGCTGGGAGACTGAATGTATAGGTTGCTTGGTGCACGTAGAATCAGAGCACATGGGTGGCTCGTTATTGATCCATATGTGGAGAGATCTGGCACATTGTCCCTGTGCTACAGGACGGTGCTTTTCAGTGACTGTGGCCATGTCAGCTGGATTGGACATGTCTCTTCTCTGGTCACAGCCCAAAAGACCCTAAGAGCTTCCTGCCCTTTTGGTTTCTGTTGGTGTCAGTTGTGTTGACTGTCATACCATCCATCTTTTTCTAGACAGTGTAATTAAATTATAATTAATTTCCTGTCATATTTATAGATAATCTCTTAATTTAAGCTCTGAGTTTAACTTTCAGGTGGAAATTTTATATCCAAATAGGTTTTTAGAGGACACCTCTGTGTCACCCCAAAACATTGCCTGCCCTTCTGACCTTCTCTTCCTTCATTTCTCCTCTCATTTACCTTAGCCCCACTGCCTATTTTTCTGTCTCTCATAAACCGTCTTTCTGAATTTTAGTGCACTTGCAGCTTGAACCCTGCAGTACAGTAAAAAATGTTTCTGATTATAAATAAAAACATTGATTGTAAAAGGTACCTGTATTTGGGAAACTGCATTGTAACAGAATGTGATGACATTTGGAGAATGGTATGCTTACAGATTTTTTTTTCTTTTAACAGAGACAGCACTTTCTATCAATATTGAAAGCACTCAGAAATACAGTCATAGTATTCATATAAACATGTCTTTCGTGGTAGCTTTGCCTTATCTCAGTACTTTGAAGTACAGACAGCATGGCTCCAGAGCCCCGGCCTCAGCACTCGCTCACTGAGTGCTTGAACACATTACTTAACATCTGTGTTTACTTCTCTGTATAAGGAGGATGGTAATTCCAGCCTCATAAAATTCCAAATGGAATGCCTCGCAGAAGCTCTTACACATGATATCACTTAGTAGATGGAGGCTGTTAACTGGTTCTCCTTCTAATTAAGTATATAAATTATACAGTGAGACCACTGGCAATACTTGTTAACTTATTGCTAAATTGATGATATTGTTAACTGTGTGTTACCAAGAACTAGTGCTGATTAGGAGTCAAGCTCACCCATCGGATTAGCTATACATTTATTTAAAACATTACTACTCTCATTCTTGCTTTTTTTGTTGTAATAGAATTTTTTTTTGAATTTTAAGTACTTAAAGCAACATGTATGCTGGAAGATCTTTTTAAGCAAGATTTTTGTTGATGCTTATATCAGTTTACTCTGCAATTACACAGTGCATTAGCCTTAAAATGTCAGGTACCTCACTAAGCTGAATATACAGAAAACGTCAAAATTATTGACTTGTAGAGTTTTAGTAATTCCCAGGAGATGGAATTTGTCATATCAGTGCATATTAATAATTTTAAATGTCTGTTTCTGAAGCCCAGTTGTGCATTTCCAGTTTGCCATGACACAGAAGAGCGCTGTAGACTTGTGCTCAGCTACGTTCTGGAGGTAAGTTTCAGTGTAGACTGCACCGTTTCAGTAAAACTTGTACTTGATATGCAAATAGTGTTTGTTTATTGGTGCCTACATGTTATTCTGAATGATATTCTACTGTGATTTTCCCCCCCTTTAAGCATAAGTTGAAAATTAATGTCTCCTAATTTTCAGGTCAAATGTAGTAGTTTTTTAAAGTCTGTTTTCAAAATTTAAATTCTCCTAAATGTATCTAGTAGTCCAGATATTGCCTTATATTTAGTTTCCAGTTGGTGTTCAGTGACACGTATAGTAAATGTTTCTCTTCTTTTAAAGGGTTTAAAATCTGTGGACAGCAGCATCAAAAAAGAAAGTGACCTCCCTGCCGCTGACCCCAGCACCCCAATCCCACTAAAATATGAAGATGAATCCACAAGGGGGGGTCCTGAGGGTCTGGAGAAGCAGATGGCCTTGTTTTTGGACAAAAGTAAGTTGAATTGAAGTGCAAATAAGGCCTTTTCAGCGGAATAATATAGTAGGCCTTTTCAACAGCAGACTTAGGTCAATTAAGGCATTCATTGAAAGGAATTCAGAAAAAGGATATCCTGTGAATGGAAAGTAGGGGAAGATATCCTTTCATTTGAAATATAAAATAAAACAGGATAATTTCGATCCTTTATAGATAGTTCTAAGAAGAACATAAGGAACCTGCTTCCTCCTGTTACCTGCTGTGAGGAACTAATGCCTTCAGCGCGGTGGGGTTCTCCTGAGAAAGCCCCACTTCAGTAGATGCAGTCAAGGGTTTAA
Organism: Neophocaena asiaeorientalis asiaeorientalis; assembly: GCF_003031525.2. Taxonomy (NCBI): domain Eukaryota; kingdom Metazoa; phylum Chordata; class Mammalia; order Artiodactyla; family Phocoenidae; genus Neophocaena; species Neophocaena asiaeorientalis. Next base: position 4,746,065 of record NW_020173770.1, on the reverse strand, counting down.
GCACAAGGACTTAGGAACCAAACCGCACAGCTTCAGCTCTCGGCTTCACTAGGCCAGGTTGTTTGACTTTTTGAGCCTTGTTTTCTCTCAAAGTAGAGACAATAATAGTCCCTACTTTAAAGGGCTCTTACACGGATTCGCTGAGTTAATGTCTGCAACGCGCTTAGAAGAGTGCACATAATGAGCACCTGAGGAGTGGCAGCCGTTGTCTCCGCACGGCACTTGGAGAAGCTGCAGGAGTCACTTATAAAGGGTCTGATTTGTTCCTCAAGAACATCATCGCTTCATGAGGAACATGTGGACTTTGAAGTCAACGTCCTGAATTTCTCATTTATTTTAATCTAAGTTGTATTTCTTTTTCCAACCATATCCCGCTCCTTTTGTTTTTTAAATGAGTTTCAGTTATTTTAAAAAGTGTTTTGAAAGCCTGTATGTTTGAAATAGTATCAAGTGTTTTCTAAAAGGTCTTTTCTTCCCTTCATGAACATAAGGGGGCGGGGGGCAGCGTGCGTGGCAGGATTCATTTCCCCAGCATTTATGTAGTGCTTCCTATGTGCCAGCCTGAGTCTACCCACAATGAGGAGGACCACACCAGCACTCGAGACCCCTGTCTCTGTGCTTCCTTCATGGTGTTCTCTTCTCTGAAATGCCTTTTCTGTCTCCTCCTTCCTCCCCATCTCAGCTGTTGAAAATCCTGCTCTTGTTTAAGGTCTCCGTCCTCACCTCTATCCCCAGAATTACTTGGTTCCCTCACTACTCTGTCCTGTGAGCACTTAACTGAAGCCTGCCTCAGTCATCATCAGCTGTGTCTAATGGTTTTACACACACACACACACACACGAACACACTTGTGAGCAAAACTTCATCTTCTTCATTTTTGGTTTTCTCACAATGCCTCGCACATAGAAAATACATAACAGTAGCAGAGGAAAAAGAAATACATGCACAAATAAAACCATAAGAGACTAAGTACTTTTCATTGCTTTGAAAGACTCAAGTGTTGGAGCTGATCAAAAAATGAGACCTCTTTAAAAAAAAAAAAATAAAATGAGACATCTTGAAGCTGGGAGATGATGGGGGTGGGTTCCCACAGCATTTTGCTCTTCTCTCTGTCATTGCACTTAATATACTTTGTTGTGGTTTATGTTATTGGCCCATCTCCACCCTTGGTCTGTGGGGTCTTCAAGGACAGAGGCCATATAACTTCATGTCACTGTTTCTGGTGCCTAGCACGGTGCTTGGCACAGAAGCGGTCATTTGTTGGCTGAAGAGGGTAGTAATGGGCTGGACTTTAGAAAGTATTCCTGGTGGAGGAAGCAGTAAACCCAGATGGGATACAGGGAAAACAGGGTCTGTGTAGGCAACAAGCTGCACCTTGATTTTGGTTGGTGGAGAGTAGGCGTGGAGTACAAGGAGGTAAGGCTAAACAAAATGGAGCTTAGGAAGTGGGCTAAGATGCTGAGACATGATTGAATAAGTGGTGAGAAGCCATTTTAATGTTTTAGAACAGGAGTTCCACTGTGATTAAAGCTGTGCTTTAGGAAGGTGAACTTTTTGGCAGGTCGACGCATAGACTAGAGAAGGGACGTAGATGTCAGTCATGAGCTTAGTTATGTTAGTGACCCTGAAAGAGTGACAGAGTTGACAGCTCCGGAGAAGCAGGCCTTCGGAAATCCCAAGTGAGAATGTCAAAACACTGCTATTCTACTTCATTGCATTTAAGTAGTAAGATACAGTATTTACCAGTTTTGTTGTAGCTATTAATAGTACCTAGGCCTGGAGTGTTTTTATCAAGAAGCAAAATTTTTTTACAGTGAGACTTATATTCAAATAAAATGTGCTGCCTTTTTTCCCCCATGTCGTAGTGGGCTCCCTTCAGAAGGGTAATTATTCCAGCCAGTCTGGAATGATCCCTGGTTCTTGGCAACATAAAATGAAACTCCAGCTGATTCTCAAGTCATCAAAGGCCTATTATGTTTTGTCTGATGCTGCCATGAGTCTTCAGAAATATGGAAGAGCGTTACGATACATTAAATTAGCTTTGCAGAGCCATGGTAAGTTACTATAAATGAAAATATTTAATAGGCATTGGGAGGAGAGAACGGAGAAGGCAGCTGAATCAGTGAAATTTTAATCCTATTTCTGTTTTAAATTCAACTAAAAATTTTTTTTCTAATCTTGTATATGTTTCCTAGTATTTTCCACTTTGGTTTAACATCGCTTCATTTTGAAATACATGAAGTCATATGTGATATGTGACATAAAATAAACTTAGATACAGTGGTACAAAGCTTTCAGCTGGTAACAGATTTTCTTAATTTTTACTGTATTCCTTCATTGTTAACGTGCTGTGTTTTTTCTCCTTCCTACCCTTTCCACATAGATACTTATTGCTGCCTTTGCACCAATATGCTTTCTGAAGTGCTACTATTTCTTTCTCAATATTTAACACTCTGTGGTGATATCCAACTAATGCTCGCCCAGAATGCAAATAATAGAGCGGCACACCTTGAAGAGTTTAATTACCAAACAAAAGAAGACCAGGAAATATTACACAGCCTCCACAGGGAGTCCAGTTGTCAAGGTATGCCAGTGAGACTCATCGTTTGATTCAGAAAAATGCCCGAAATGTTAGTGTTTTGGTATTGCTGTTTTGTTTCATTTCTTAATGTTAAATTGAACATGACCCTGTGTATTTGTGTATAAAGTGGTTTTGAAGTATTTTATAATTAATAATTATACAACTAGAACTAATTAAAAAATAGTCTCTGGAGACAATCGTATTGGCTTTTTACACTTCTCTCTTTGTAAGGTTTTTCTGGGAAACCCTTTAGTCAGCTAAACAAGCCATGATTTTCTTTTGAAAAGGAGTAACAGTTGGTAAAAGTGGATGAATTACTTTTTGAATGGTTCACCTTTTGAATGGTTCCTGAGGGCTAAGATACAGTGATCATTATTTTTTTATTTTATTTTTTTTTGCGGTACGTGGGCCTCTCACTGTTGTGGCCTCTCCCGTTGCGGAGCACAGGCTCCGGACGCGCAGGATCAGTGGCCATGGCTCACGGGCCCAGCCACTCCGCGGCATGTGGGATCTTCCCGGACCGGGGCACGAACCCATGTCCCCTGCATCGGCAGGCGGACTCTCAACCACTGCGCCACCAGGGAAGCCCCAGTGATCATTAGTTTTTAAATGTAGTTCACAGCTGTCTGTTTTTGGAGTTGTCAGATTTTAAACCTGGAAGATAGGAGAATTTAGTCTGCAGAGCAGTATCCCTCCCTCTTAGCTCAGTACAGTTATATATAAGCACCTTGCAATTAGGGCAGCAAGTGAGACATTAGGTGCTTTTGTAATGTATGGAGTTGTTTTATTATGCTCTTAAATCGTTTATATCACTTTATATCCACATCCCAAAAAACTTTGGACTGTTAACATCTAGAGAGGTATACTGGGGGAGGAAATGTATTATTGTGGGGGTTTTTTGCCCTCTTTCTCCCCTTCTCCCCTTCTGAGTTTCTCAGATAATCATTTTATTTTAATAAACATGGTGATAAAATCCTTAAGTTTGTTTTTGCCATTCCCATCATGTTAATTTCATATAATTTACTTCTTTGTAAGAGTGATGTGCTTCTTGAAAGTTATCAGCAGGAGTACTACCCTTTTTCTCCCTTGGATTTTTGGGCCCTGCACCTGAGTTTACTCCAGTCTCCACTAGAGGGCACGTTTAAGTCTTTGAGAGCTTATCTGTCAGCTTCTTCAGTGACATAAACTTACACTGGCAAACTCTAATGTACATAACTAGCCTCTGTAGCAATCCGAACTTTATTTCAAGAACTGTTTCCAGTAATTAAAAAGGAAAAACTGGTTTACCTTGTATCAGTGGACAACTTTAGGTCTGTACCAATAAGCAGTGGACCTGGTAAAATCTGGGTCTTGGGAGTTGTTTTTAGGCAGGAAAAAATTTCTTTTAATCCAACATTAATGTCCCAAGAAAATGTAGTTTTTAAAATAAGTTCAGAGATCTTTTCTTTTGAAATTTAAAATTTTAGTTGTATTAATTGAATCTTACTATGTTTGTACTATATTGCATATTATGGTATAAGCATAATTTTACTCGATGTTATTTTGTCTTAAAAGTATCAGATTACTTAGATACTAAGGAAGAAGGGTTCATATGACTCATGGTGATGTTTCCTTTTTTTCCTTTTAAGGATTTGCGTGGGCAACTGATTTGTCTACGGACTTAGAAAGTCAACTTTCAGTTAGTTGTAAATGTTATGAGGCTGCTAATGAAATCTTGCAGTTTAGTGACTTAAAAAGTCAAAATCCAGAACAGTATATACAAGTATTGAAGAGAATGGGTAACATTAGAAATGAAATCGGTGTCTTTTACATGAATCAGGCTGCCGCATTACAGAGTGAGAGAGTAGGTGAGTACATCTCTGGGGTCCTGTCTTTATTGCCCGTTCTCTTAGAAAATCGTGCTGATTTTACATGGTTCAAGCCAAGAACTGTGGCATTTGATTTTATGTCATGAAGGGGTGCGCTATTAAAGAATCTTTTATTATTAAATTCTCAAGGAATAAAAGTAGGAAAAGACATTATTTCCCCTTGGGAGTCATCATTTCACTGTCCTCCGTCCTCCATCTGATCACTTCAGAAGTGAGTTGGACAGTCAGCCATGTGCTAGGCTCTATACTGGATATGTAATTGGCTAAGACATAGTTCTCCGAGCTGGGAAGCCAGATATGAATACAAATCTCTGAAAAATGCTATAAGTACAAATGCCGTACAGTAGAGGAGTGGGGAAAGGAAGACGTTCCTTGAAGTTGTGGCTTTCTTGGAAGGCTTGTGGGAAGAAGGTGTAGTTTGGGCAGATTGCAACATGATATGATTGCAGGCACATGTGGGAAAGGTGGGATGTCTCGACCGGAGTAGGCAGCGTTAGGAAGGAGCCAAAGATATAGTGTCAAGTGGGTGTTTAGAGGAGCAGCAAGTGGTCTTCAGTGATTCAGGCAGACGGGGATGGATTCATCTGCGCCCATGTTGAGTTTGAGAAGCCGGTGGACATGTACGTGAATAGTATGATTTCGTAGTCAGTTAGAAATGTGTGCTTAGAGCTCTTTGGGTTAGCAAGGCATAGGTTGGGAACCATTCCCATAGGGGTGATAGCTGAAGCCATGAAATGGGTGAAACTGTAGAGGCTGTACACACAGCATGGGAAACCAAAAGGGCTGAGATAAGACTGAGGACAGCAGGTAGGTTGAATAAGTTATTGTGTGCCTGTTGATCTGTGAGCTGTACTTGCCACAGGGGTACAGAGGTCATTGCCGGTGGGAGAACCTGTGCTTTTTTGTTGTTATTTATGCGTATATAATACATTTTTTAAATTGAGATATAAGAACCTATGCTTTTAAGGTGCCTCTGGAGGAGGAAGTTGGTGAAGGTGTATGAAAAGTCGTTGTCAGAAACCTAGGAGAATTAGAGAAGACACAGACTGTGCCTCTTGAAATTCATGGGACCATGTCTTTTGAATCTTTATACAATAGTGCTTTGCTCGATGTTTTTATATGCCTGCTTTAATATCATCTGGTTAATAGAGAAGAGGACTCCAAGTGTTGTGTCAGTCTGCCCGGCTGCCATAGACTAGGTGGCTTCAACAACAGAAATTTATTTCTCACGATGTGGAGCTGGAAGTCCAAGGTTGGATTTCTCTGAGACTTCTCTTCTTGGCTTGCAGGTGGCCACTTTCTTGCTGTGTCCTCACCTGGTCTTTTCTGTGTGTGTGTTCCTGACGTCTCTCTCTCTTACGAGAACACCAGTCATTTTGGATCAGGGTCCCACCTTATGACCTCGTAAATGAGACCTTAGTCACATTTGTGGTTAGGGCCTCAACATGAATTTGGGGCGGGGGGCGGGCGGGACACGTGTGGTGAGAATAGTGCGCTGCAGTGGGTCCAGGTGGCTGGTGGTCCACTAGACATCCTGTCACTGCCACGCTCTCATCATCTCATCGAGAGACACTGGTGGGTTTACGCTGATATCTGCTTACACAATTGTTTTCTTTCTTTTTTTTGTGAAGTGAGCAAAACTGTGTCTACTGCAGAGCAGCAGTTGTGGAAAAAAAGCTTTTCTTGTTTTGAAAAGGGAATTCACAACTTTGAGTCAATTGACGATGCCACAAATGCTGCCCTTTTGTTATGTAACACGGGACGACTCATGCGGATTTGTGCACAGGCACACTGTGGTGCAGGTGATGAATTTAAACGTGAATTTTCTCCGGAAGAAGGCTTGTATTACAATAAGGTAACTTGCTTACGTGTTGGACCTCATCTATTCACACCTGATTGTCCTTTACACTTTGCCACAGCTCCACTAAAAGGTTATAAAACTAAAATAATTAACAGCTGTGGTGATGGCGCAGGACTAGACAGATCATTAAAACACTTAGAAACTGGAAGAATACTGAGAATTTAGTAGTGAAGATGACAGGTAGGGAAAGATAATTGTTCAGTAAATTACATCGGTGTAGTGAGAGCACGTCAGATGGATTCAAGATCGACACAGAGAAGTGAAACTCTGGAAGTCCCAGAGGAAAATACAGGTAGACGGTTCTCTGATAGGATGGGAAAGGACTTTTGCAGCGTAACACAAAGAGCAAAAATTGCGACATAAAAGATGGATAAATTCAAATGCATAAAAATTGTTTTTTAAATGCACAACAGAAAGCAAAATTGAAAAGCAGTCCACAATCCAGGGAAAATACTTAGAGCATACATGACAGATCAGAGGTTAATAAATCCTTAATATATAAAGAACAATTAAGAATCATTGGAAATAAACTGCCCCAATAGAAGAACAAATAACCTTGAACAAAAAAGTCATACGTGTAAAAAAAAAAAAAAGTAAATGGTTAGTATGTAAGAAAAATTTCAAAATTTAAACTTTTATGAAATTTAAAAATCAAGTTTTTTTAATCAAATTGTGAACATTTTTTGGCAAATGATAATATCCAGCGTTGGGGGAGGTACAAGAACACTCATTTAGTCGAGAACTTTGAAGCTGTTTAAATTACATTAGTGAGCAATGTTCATTGCATAGAGAACTTAAAAAAAAAAAGTGACCTTGTTTTTCTTTAAGCCTACATATACACAGAAAAAGTGGATAAGTACACACCAGAAATGTAGAAATTATTGCTGGGTGATGGAATTCAGTGTGATTTTATATGATTACATACAATGACCATGTATTTCAACATGGTGGTGACAGAGGTGGGAAGGGTTGCTTCTTTAACCCAGCAAATTTTTTATCCATACACTTGTCAGATTATTTTTTCTAGTTTGCTAGTTACATAAGCTGTAATTCTCATTTAGAAAGAAAGGAAAACAAATGAAAAAAATGCATCCTTATGCTTCACATGAGTCATAAGACACTCAGATGGGCTGATGATAGACTCGAGAGGAAATGTGGGCAACATGTAGTCCACTTTAAATCACTGTCTTCATTGAAATTGTGTCACTGATTTACTTTTTTCCTTTCCTCATGATATTGGTCTTCTATAAATTCTCTCAAATTAATGTTGGGGTGATTGTGAGACATGTTTTACTTTATGGTGTATATTTAAACTGAGTCACAATGGTCCTCTTTCCTCCCTTGCAGGCTGTTGATTACTACTTGAAAGCTCTAAGATCCTTGGGAACACGAGACACACACTCAGCTGTTTGGGACTCAGTGAATTGGGAATTGTCCACTACTTATTTTACTATGGCAACTCTACAGCAAGATTATGCTCCGTTATCTAGAAAAGCTCAAGAGCAGGTAATATTTGCTGGATTATAAAGAAGGCTTAACCTTACTTATTCCTTTGTTTGACACATATTGAGCATCTGTTGTAGCCTTTTTCTTGACAAGCAGTATTTAAATGTTTTTAAAATTCTTACATAAGATTATGGGATTGTCATTTTTTTCCTCCCCCTTAAAAAAAATACACAGATTGAAAAAGAAGTCAGTGAGGCTATGATGAAGTCCCTGAAATACTGTGACGTGGACTTGGTGTCTGCTCGACAGCCTCTTTGTCAGTACCGAGCTGCAACCATCCATCACAGGCTGGCATCCATGTACCACAGTTGTCTGAGGAATCAGGTATTGCCATTTCGATTCAAGTTAAGTGCCAAGTCCATTTAAAAGTGTTCTGGTGCTTTTCTGACATTTCTGTAGACATTTAAAATGCCATCTATTCTTTTAGCCATTTGAGAAAAACTTGGACTGTGGGTATTTTTCCCCTCTCTCCTATGCTATGTATTTTTTTATTATAATTGGGTCTTAGTTTGCAAAATTATGTGTTTGCCTGGGTGTATTATTTAGATTTTTTAAAAATGTAGTTAGGCTTTATAGTAACGGTTCTATGTCAATTTTAAAGTATGCATTGCTCATTTAAAAAAATTATTTTGAAATAGAGCATGCATATAAAAGCACATAGAAAATGTATGTGAAGCATTTATACAGTTTAAAGAAAAACAAAGGAAACCCCTGTGTACCTCACCTTGAGGTTAAGAAATGGAAGACTCCTTCAGGGATCCCCTGTGTACCCCTCCCTGTTGAGTCTCTCTCAGTACCCACCCACATTAACTACTGTCCCTGATTTTCTGTTATGTCTGTACCTTTTCTGTGTTTTACCACTTAAACAGCATGTTTACATTTTACCTGGTTGTGAACTTTATAGAACAAGTCATACTGTACATATTCTTCTGTGGCTTATTGCTTTTTAGTTAACATCATGTTTTGAAGATTCTTCCAGGTTGATACACGTAGCTGTTCATTTTCTCAGCTCAATAGTATTCATTAAATGAATATATCACAGTTTATTTATCCATTCTATGATTAGTGAACTTCGGGGTTGTTCTAGTTTGAGGCTATTAGCAATAATATGATGAACAGTCTAGTACCTGAATCCTGGTGCTCAAATGCATGTATTTCTAAGGATAATTTGAGGCCTGAGCTGAAGGTGCCCTCCTTCAGAGAGGTTGCCTTGCTTCTGCCAGGAGTCTTGTGCTTATAGTTTCTCAGGGATATTTTTTTATTGTTTTGTTGTTCTCCCTTTCTTAGCTCAGCACCAAGACAAATTATCTTGCAGTTCCTTGGGTGTGGGTTTACTTCTGGGATGCCTTTATCCTGGAAATACTGTCCTTTGAGGTCCAGCTGAATCTGGAGAGGGTTTTTTCCACTCTGAGCTGGCCCTAGACTCTTTTCCCCTTGCCACAGAGGGCCACCAACCTAAATTCACATTTGTCCAGATGGCCTAATATCCTCACGGCAAAAGCAAGCTTGAGAGAATTCGAAGACAATTCACTGGGGGAAGAATTGTCTGTTCAGCAAATCATGCTGGGACAACTGGACATCTGCGTGCAGAAGGATAGGGTTGGACTCCTCCCTCACATAACATATAAAAATAAACAAAATGGATTAAAGACCTAAATGTAAGAGCTAAAACTCTAAGACTTATAACAAAACACTAAAAAGTATTTAGTGGTCCAGAGACTTGGTTAAGTAGTTATTGTGAAATCACAGCCTTAGGATTTATTTTATTTCTGGTTCTAGGTCGGTGATGAATGTCTTAGGAAGCAGCACCGGGTGCTAGCAGACCTTCATTACAGCAAAGCTGTAAAGCTTTTTCAGCTTCTGAAAGATGCTCCATGTGAACTACTTAGAGTACAGTTAGAAAGAGTAGCATTTGCAGAATTTCAGATGACCAGTAAGTCTCACTTTTTTATTTCCCAGATTTGTATGCATTGGCTTAGTGTTGGATTGTCTTAGAGTGAGGCAGACTATGGATCTCTCTTGGATGTAAGCAATATTGCTTTCTTTTGAATTTGCCCATAGTTAATGTCTTTGGGTAGGGACATCTTTTGAAATGCTTTTTAAAACTTAGAGAAATGCATTAGCTTATGTTTAATGAGTAGATATACTGAAATATAGCCCAGGATTTCTTACTTGAAAAAAAATTATGACAAGTTCGTTTAGACAAATAAAGATTTTAAGCATCATGAACAAGATGGGAGTGGAGAAGCAGTGATGGAAAAGTGGTGGGCCTCACTGAGTCCCCTTGAACGAAGAACCAAGACTGGCAGCTTTGGATTGTGGTTCTAGAACAGACTTTAACTGCAGATCCTGAGCAAGGTGGCGATGAAGTGGGAGGGCGGGGAGGGCGAAAGCGAGGCGCTTCATTTATCATTTCCCACGGCGGAGTAAGCTGGCCCTCCACCACTGAGCGATTTTTTCTAAATTCCCTCCTTGGTCTTGTTCACCTGCTCCCCTTCTGCACAGGGATCTTTTGAGAAATATCTCTTGTGTGGTAAAGAAACAAGAGACATTTATTTGAAGTACAGCAATTCCATTGGTTTCTTTTCAGTTGTTTTCTTCTATAAAATTAAAATAAATTTAGTATTTAACACATGCATGACTCTTTATATAGTATCTCTGGAAGGATGGACGAGAAACTGACGGCACTGTCACTTCCGTGGCTTTCAGTGTATGCCCATTTGTACCTTATACATTTTGACAGTGTATTACCTATTCAGAACAGTTTTTAGAAATACTTTTTACTAAAAGCATCTTTTTAAACTTTTTGCCAGTATATAGTGCCTAGCTGAATGTCTTGGGTGGTCACCCAGGATTAATAGTAGCTCTTTCTGGGGGCAGTCTGGGGTGACCTTCTTTTCCAATTTGCATCTTTGAATTTTCTGCCATGTTTGAATTCCTTAGAATGAGCAGGCATCGTTTTTATTAAAAAAAAAAAAAAAAGTAGATACTGGGAACAAATTTGCTAAGATGGTAAGTATGCTTAATTTCCTTTTTAAAAAATGTTTAATACTGTGACTGTAAAACCAGATAGTGAGGCAGGGAAACAATGACGGTTTATTGCCTTGTCAAGTCTTACTATTTTTCTTCAGGGATAATTACTAGACAAAAGTTGGATTTAGAAGATTTCTTGAGATTCTCATGAGCTACCTTTACAGCATTTGAAAATCGGAATTTTCATTAATACATTGACACTGGATGGGTTTCTAGATTTATATTTAAAGGAATGATCATTTTGTGTTTGACACTCTAGGTCAGAATAGCAATATTGGAAAATTAAAAACACTTTCTGGGGCTCTTGATATAATGGTGAGAACTAAGCATGCATTCCAGCTCATCAGAAAGGAGCTTGTAGAGGAATTTGACCAGGTAAATGGAAAAAAGATTTATCATTGTTTTTTATGTGTCTTAAACTAAATGCTACATGATGTGTATAGTGGGCATATGGGATGCATGTATGTGTATATATGTGTCTATATGCATTGTGTGTGTACAGATACATAAATACATATGCTCTGCATAAAAACCTGTTAACAGTGATTATTACATTTTCTTGGTGGAATTATTAAACTCAAATTTACAAGTTCATCTTTTATATTTTAAAATTATTTCTTGTGGGCTTCCCTGGTGGCACAGTGGTTAAGAATCTGCCTGCCAAATGCAAGGGACACGCGTTCGAGCCCTGGCCTGGGAAGATCCCACATGTCGCGGAGCAACTAAGCCTGTGCGCCACAACTACTGAGCCTGAGCTCTAGAGCCCGCAAGCCACAACTACTGAGTCCACGTGCCACAACTGCTGAGACCTGTGCGCCTAGAGCCTGTGTTCCACAACAAGAGAAGCCACCACAATGAGAAGCCCGCGCACCACAACGAAGATTAGCCCCCGCTCACCGCAACTAGAGAAAGCCCGCACGCAGCAACGAAGACCCAACACAGCCAAAAATAAAATAAACAAATTTATTTAAAAAAAATTATTTCTTTAAATAACCACATAGACCTTGGTTAATAATAAGGCCCTGGGAGTATAAAGTCTATTAAGTTTTGCTTTTTTTTTTTTTTTTAATGCGGTACACGGGCGTCTCACTGTTGTGGCCTCTCCCGTTGCGGAGCACAGGCTCCGGATGCGCAGGCCCAGCGGCCACGGCTCACGGTCCTAGCCGCTCCACAGCCTGTGGGATCTTCCTGGACCGGGGCACGAACCCGTGTCCCCTGCATCGGCAGGCGGACTCTCAACCACTGCGCCACCAGGGAAGCCCTGTTTGTTTTTTTAAGAGAAAGGTCTGTGCTTTCTTTTATAATTTCCACTAAACTGTCTGCAGTTGAACGGTGATTGGGCTTAAGCAGGCTCCTTGGGAAGGCCTTTCCAGTTTGCTAGGCGTTCCCACATTCATGCTGCCTTCTGCTGAAAGCTTCCCTGAGTCCCAGTGGCCTCCAGCCTATTTCCAAACTCTGGTTCTCAAACTATACAGTACCCATTTCCATCTTGCTCCTTGAGCATCTGACGTTGGAAAGTCAGGAGGTTTTTGTTCAGGATTAGTTTCTACTATGTAAGTGCCTTTTAGGTCTGAGACGTTTTTTTAATGTGGTTTAGTCTATCAAAATGTTCTCAGGGGAGGGAGGAGGAGGCCGTGATGAGGCTGCCAGCAGGCTGTCCCCGAGGGAGAAATCATCTCAGGTTTGCTGTTTTTTGCTTTTGGTTTAAAAGTTTACTGGATTATTGAAATGGTTCCATCACTTTAGTATGAAACTGTGAGGTAGCTTAGGTGCAATAACGTTTTGTTGTTTCTAGCCTAAGAGTGAAGAGACCCTTCCAGCTGCTGATTCTTCTAGTCTCAATCGAGAAGAAGTGATAAAACTCCTGGGTATATTTGAATCTCGCTTGTCATTCCTTCTTCTTCAGTCCATCAAACTGCTGTCTTCAACTAAAAAGAAAACAAGGTAAATTTTTTGGAAATTTCTTTCCAAGCACCTTACGTATATACTTTTTATTACTGATACTGTAAAAGGATGGGCCCCATTCTTTGTTGTGTTTTTTAAGTGGTGCTCTTTCGTGATTTGTTAAATTGAGTGAGAATCATCTCCATGTGGCCTACTACATGTTGAGATTATAGAAACAAAGAAATCTTACTGCCTAAGGATAAATACCCTATAGGTTGTAATATTTTCCCTGAGAGAGATGAATGACCTGGAATGAAGACCTTGACTGTTTCTTGTAACTCTTCTGAGCATTGTGTTTAATGGGAAGTCAGAACTATAGTTTAGATACTCAGGGCCAAGCGCATCATTAAAAGTAGGTGACAGAACAGCAAAGTCTCTCTACCCAAGAAACTAGTGAAGAGAAGAGTGAGGATCTCAGCAAATCCACCTATAACATCTTATACACTTACGTTGTTTTCCAGAGTTATTATGTTGGGATTATTAATTTAATTTGAAATTCTGGTAGTAAATACTAGATCAGGAAAATAATATAAACAATATGCCTTCCATTTTTTTTTAGTATAAGTATAATCCAGCCATATTACAAAATTTGAAAAGTAGAAAAAGGAAACTCATTTATCCTAATATATTCATTCTTATCAGTTATCCTGTGTGTATTTTACCAGTTTATAAAATTGGGACACAGACAACTTTTTGTCTCTTTTTATGTTTTATTTATATACAGTGAAATGCATCCTTTGTGGTGTACAGTTCTTCAAGCTTTGACAAATGCAGATATGTGTGTCTGCTGACAAAATCATGGTCCAGAGCACTTCCATCAATCCAAAAATTCCCTCTTGCTGCCGCTTTATAGTTAATTCCTCTCCCGATTTCAGTTCCTTGGTATCCCAGGGAGAAGGCATTCTGTCTCCTGCTATGAGGTGTGATACCAGCTACAGGTTTTTGTAGATCAAGTTGAGGATGCTCCCTTCTATTCCTAGTTTGCTGAGAGTTTCTGTCATGAATGAATGTTAAATTCTTGTCAGCTGCTTGTGCTATATACATTGAAATGACTGGATCATTTTCCATCTTTAATCTGGTTAATATAGTGGATTACATTGATTTTTTTTTTTAATGTTAAACCAGCTTTGAATCCCTGGGATAAACTAGTACTTTGTTGTGCTGTATTGTTTTTTTTATGTATTGTTGGATTCCATTTGCTAATATTGTGTTGAGAATTTTTGTGTCTGTTCATAAGGGGTATTAGTCTATACTTCTCTTGTGATGGTTTTATCTGGTTTTGGTATTTGAGCAATGCTGGCCTCATAAAATCAATTGGCAAGTGTTCCCTCTCCTGTTTTTTGAAAGAGATTGGAATTTATTGGTGAAACCATTTTAACTTAGAGTTGGCTTTATGAAAGGTTTTAATAATTAGTTCAATTTCATTTCATAGATATAATGTTATTCAAGTTGTCTCTTTTTCTTCTTGAGTTTCATCTGTTGTCAAATATATAGGTTCACAGTATTCCCTTATTAGCCTTTTAATATCTAAAGGAGTTTTTAGTGATAGCCCCTCTCTCATTCCTGATACTAGTTTTATCTTCTCTTTTTTTTCTGGTCTGGTTAGAAGTTTACCAATTTTATTGATCTTTTCAAAGAACTAGCTTTTGGTTTGGTTTCTCTTCCCCCATTGTTTTTTTATTTTCAGTGTCATCGATTTCTACACTTATATTTCCTTGCTTTTGTTTATTTTGGGTTTAATCTGCTTTATTTATTTATTTATTGCTGTGTTGGGTCTTTGTTGCTGTGGGCAGGCTTTCTCTAGTTGGGGCGAGCGGGGGCTACTCTTCGTTGCGGTGCATGGGCTTCTCATGAGGTGGCTTCTCTTGTTGCAGAGCACAGGCTTTAGGTGCATGGGCTCAGTAGTTGTGGCGCACAGGCTTAGTTGCTCCACGGCATGTGGGATTTTCCTGGACCAGGGCTTGAACCCGTGTCCCCTGCATTGGCAGGCAGATTCTTAACCACTGTGCCACCAGGGAAGTCCCTTTTTCTGGTTTCTTAAAGTGGAAGCCTAAATTACTGATTTGAGACCCTTTTTCTTTTTCAATATAAGTATTTGCCACTATAAATTTTCTTCTAAGCACTGCTTTTGCTATGTCTCACAAATTTTGATATATTTTCCTTGTCATTCAGTTCAAAGTTATTTTTTTATATCCCCTGAGATGTCCTCTTTGATCCATGTATTATTTAGAGGCATGCTGCTTAATGTCTGAATATTGGAACTTTCCAGATATCTTTCCATTATTGATTGCTTTATTTTAATTGCACTATGGGCTGAGATCATAACTGCATATGATTTCTCTTCTTTCACAGTTGTTTAGATTTGTTTTATGGCCAAGAATATGGTTTGCCTTGGCAGGTGTTCCATGTGCACTTGAAAATTATGAGTAGCTTACTGTTTGGTGGAGTGTTGTGTAGATGTTGGTTAGGTTTAGTTGGTTCAGCGTGTTGCTCAGGTCTTCTGTATTCACACTTTCTGTCCACTTGTTCGGTCAGTTACTGAGAGAAGCATGTTGAAGTTTCCAGTGACAATTGTGTGGATTCATCTGTCTCTCCTTTTGATTCTTTCAGTTTTGTTTCACGTATTTTGAGGCTCTATTAGTCACATACACATTTAGGACTGTTATATCTTGGAGAACTGAACCCCTTATATAACATGTGATGTCCATCTTTGATATTAATATAGCTGCTCAGGTGTTTTTGGTTAATGTCTTTTTCCATCTTTTGCTTTTGACCTATCTGTGTCTTTTAACTTAAATGTGAGTTTCTTATAGATCGCATATAGTTGAGTCTTGCTTTTTCAATCCAAACTTTCCCAGACCGGGGCACGAACCCGTGTTCCCTGCATCAGCAGGTGGACTCTCAACCACTCTGCCACCAGGGAAGCCCTATAGGTGGTATTTTTAGACCAGTGACATTTAATGTGATTATTGATGTAGTTAGATTTAAATCTATCATCTTGCTAGCTGTTTTCTGTTTGTCTTTTTCTTCCTTGAGTTAATTGAACATTTTCTATGATTCCTTTTTATTTCACTATTGATTTATTATTTATACCACTTTTAAAGTGTTGGTGGTTGACCCAGCATTTACATTCTTTTTTTTTTTTTTTTTTTTTTTTTTTTTGCGGTACGCGGGCCTCTCACTGTTGTGGCCTCTCCCGTTGCGGAGCACAGGCTCCGGACGCGCAGGCTCAGCGGCCATGGCTCACGGGCCTAGCAGCTCCGCGGCATGTGTGATCTTCCCGGACCAGGGCACGAACCCGTGTCCCCTGCATTGGCAGGCGGACTCTCAACCACTGCGCCACCAGGGAAGCCCAGCATTTACATTCTTAATTGGAGGCCACCTTCAAATAATATACTGCTTCACATGTGTGAAGACTTTAAAACAATATGCTCCCAGTTTTTCCCTTCCATCATTTGTACTGTTATCATTCATTTTACTTTTACATGTAATAAACAAACAATACACTCTACTGTTTTTGCTTAGATAGTATGCCTTTTGTTTATATAAAGTTTTAAGAGAACAAGGAATTTTTTTGCCTTTATTTATTCCATTTCTAGTGCTCTTAACTTCTGTGTAGATAGACCATTTTTTTGTGTGGTATCATATTCTTTCTACATGAAAAACTTCCTTTATCGTTTTTTATAGTATAGGTGTGCTAGCAAGGAATTCCTCCTTTCTTGTGAAAGTCTTTATTACTTCTTCAGGTTTTAGAAGATCTTTTGGCTGGGTATAGAGTTCTTTCCACACTTCAGAGATGTCACTGCATTGCCTTCTGGTTTGCCCATTTTCTGACGAAGTCTGCTGTTCTGATCTTTGTTCTTCTGTATGTCATGTACCTTTTTCGCTCTAGCTGCCCTCAAGATTTCTTCCTTCTCTTCCCCCAGCAGTGTGGGCATTATATGCCTAGGTGGTATGATTTTTTCTCCCTCCTCGGTGTTTTTATATCTTCTCCAATTTCTCTTTTTCTTTGGTTCCACTTATACCTATATTAAACTGTTTGATAGTGTTCCACAGCTTTTAGGTGTTCTGTTTTTTACAGGTTTTTTTCTCTTTGTGTTTAACCTTAGGCGATTTCTCTTGACCTGTCTGCAAGTTCACTGTTTGTTGACTCAGTTTTGTGTCATATACGGTTGGACTTGTTGAAGGCATTCTTTGTCTCTGTCACTGTGTTCCTCATTTCTAGTATTTCCCTTGGTTCTTTCTTATAGTTTCCCTCTCTCTGCTGAAGTTACCAATCTGATGCTGCATGTCCACATTTTCCATTTGAGCCTTTTAATCATTGTCGTTTTAAATCCCCTGTCAGATGGTTCCAACACCTGTGTCGTGTCTGAGTCTGGTTCTGTTGCTTCTTTGACTCCTGGCAGTGTGTGGTTTCCTTGCCTTTCTACATCTTGTAATTGTGGGAAACTGGGCATCTCCTGTAGGATAGTAGACTGAGGGAGATGATTATTAAGCCTGGCAAGTTTGTACACCTGTCTCATGCTAGGCCTTCAGTGTGGGAAGTTTGAGTTCATTTTTCAGGTCTGGTGTTGAGCTGTGGTTGAGATTTTCTTGTTGCCTTGGTTACCTCCTGTGCCCCTCTGGCAGTGCCTGGGTCGGTGTGGAGTAGCTCTGTGGAGGCCTCTTGTACCGCCTTCTCCATCTTCACGTTTGGTCTTTTTCTTCCTGTAGCATCTCAAAGAGGGCCTGTCTTCATGCTCTTAACAGCTCCCAGCTGTATTCCATTCGCTGGTCCCTCCGTGCCTTGTAGCTGTTAGGGAGGGGAGGGGGAGTTGGCCAGGCTTCGCACTTGTTTCCGGTAAGCTTCAGTCTGGGGCAGACCCTGTGTCCCTGAGTGTCAGGGGTGTGGCCTTCCCCCTGCTCCCGCCCCTCCCCCAGGGCTAGTGTTTCTTCCCTTCCCTTCCCCTGTCTGCACTAACCTTCACCACCAGCGCTGCTCCCTCCCCAGCCCCGCCCCACATATTCAGGCTTCTGGTTCCTGCTGGAGAAGGGTCCGGTGGGTTTGGATTGCCTGCACCGCCCCCTCCCACCGCTGCTGCAGCAGCTGTTCCCCTCGCCCAGGCCTGCACCACGGGAGCGTGGCCTGGGACTCTCATCAGGCTCTCACGTCAGCTCCTGCTGGGGCTCTTGCAAGCCCCTCCTGCTGGGGCTCTTGCAAGCCCCTCCGTCACCGGGGCTCTTGCAAGCCCCTCCATCACCAGCCCTCTCTCAACCTCTACCAGCTCATTAAGGATTTTAGCTGAATTCTTCTTGCCGTGTCCAGCTGTGTCCGCCCCAGGTGAGAAAGAACTTTCCTGTCTCGCCCAGCGTTAGCCTCTCTGTCCTTAGTTTTCAGACTGGTTGGTGGCCCTGCAACCCCAGCTCTCTGATGGGTTCAAGCAAAGTCGTGATCTTGTAGGTTGTCCTGCGTTTATTGCTGTTTTTTTCGTAAGGGTGGGAATGATACTTTTTCCAGCTCTCTACATCCTAAGCAGAAACTCCCTCTCCTAATTGTTTTTGAGTAATTCTCTCTGGTCTAAGAAGAGCGTTCGTTTTGAGAGGAGCCCTGGGTATTAGGTGCGCTGCCGTCTCCGCCCCATTGTTAACCCTGGGCGGCTACTCGCGGACCTGTTACTGGTGCACAGCAAGGGTAGCAAGGGTAGCCGACACACCCATCTTCTGAAGAACCAAAAGGCAAAGGAGCTGTGCGTGTAGTGACGTGCAGTTGGGAAAACTCATGGTTTTTCCTTTTTAACAGCAGTGGGTAAATTTGGAGAAATTTTTTACTGGTTTCCACAAAGTGGCAGTATAAATATATATGAGATGTGAGAAACACAGTGACTCATTGGTTTTCACAAATCCATGGTTTAAGCAGTTGGCTAACACGTAACAGTTCAGTCTTATAGTATCCTTTATACTCGTTAACAGTCATATGTATATGACCTAAGTCATTTTTATTTTAGTGGAGGGTCCTCTAACGTTCTGTTTATTCAAGTTATTACTATTCTAGTTTAAAAGTTTTAACCTAAACTTTTTACACGTGATGCATAAAGCCCTATTTAGCTAATCTCTTAGTTTCTTAAGGTTTATTAAATAAAAGACTTAAGCGTGCTGCATGTGTTAATACGGTTAGTATGTTGACAGGTTGCACAACATAGAGGCGTATTGACTAGTAAGTCAATGACTGTTTCTCTCATGTTTCACTGATACACACGTGAACGTCTATAATTTTTTTGTGGAGAGGAGAACATCCTGTGCTGCAAGCCCAGTTATTTCACCAGGAATTAATGAACTTTCCTTTTTGGAGTAAAGGGAAATCAAAATTAGCCTTTAAAAGAAAGGAAATAGTCATATGTTTTTATTTTTTATTTTTTTATCTTTTTTTGCTGTGTTGGGTCTTCGTTTCTGTGTACAAAAAAAAAAAAAAAAAAGAATAGAATAAACTGAGCTTGGTAATTTAATTCTTAGAATTCTAAAGAATTGGAAAGAAATCTAAGAAAATTAAGATGCATTTAATTTAAAACAATTTTTGTTTTCCTTTTGAGATTGTGTAGGTACTTAAGACGGCTGTGTCAGCACTGTCCTGCCAGAAACACTAGTTTTGTCTGTTGGGTTGTGGTTTTTCTTTTTGGATCAAGAATTTATTTGCTTTTGTACTGCATTTTAATATTCACTGCTTTAGCCTCTTGACCTTTTGCTGGCTTTGGGGTTTAATATAATGAAAAAGTATAAAAAATAGAAGTAGTCTCTGAGGGTTTGGATGCCCTCTTCCATAGTCAGAGAACAGACCCTTTAGATTTATGGGTTTTCCTGGCCAGGTATGTCCGTCTAATATTTGGTTAAGAATAGTGAAAAGGAAAATAAAAGAATGTAGGTTACCTTCTTTTGGGAAAAAGACGCCTATTTGGGAATAGGACGCCTCAGAATAGAGTTCATGGTTTCATTAACTTTGTGTGTGTGTGTGTGTGTGTGTGTGTGTGTGTGTGTGTGTGTAGATACCATAATGTTTATTTCTGCAGGAAAAATAAACATGAACAAAAACAAATCAATTATAAAATTGAAAAGGACAATACCATTGTAAATCCTAAATAACACAGCTAGAACTATACTTCATGTCAATTTTTATTAAGCATGGTCAATTTTAAAACGGTCAAATACTGGCAATTACATACGGTTCAATAAATGTGAAGTAGATTATAGAGAACTTAATGGCATAAGATAAATTCCTTTCTTTTACTTCAGGTTGCCTTTTTCAGTTTCCCAGTTTCTAGATTGAATGATATGGCTGTTGACAATACTTAAGTTTTTGCAGTATAGAGAGAGAAAGAGAGAAAAAAAGATACAGAGAAATGGAAGCACAGTGAGACTAAATGATAGAGAAGAGAGACTGAATTTGTACTGGGCCTGAACCTGGTTCCTAGAGAAGCGGCTTTGAGCAGCGCCTGCTCTTGGACCAACCAGCATAGTCAGTGCCGGGGTGAGGGCAGAGCCCCTGCGGAACGGGGTCCAGGGGTTCACCCCTGCAGGCCAGAACAGAGTGGTGACCAGCACAGTGATCACTGACAGGTGGACAGACAGCCCAATAATCGTCCTCCAAGGATGTGAGTCTTGGAGCTGCTATTCCACTGCTCTGTCAGGGCTCTGTATGAGCCCTGAGATAAAGAAGTAATATTGAAAATATTTAACATCAGGTAGCAATCAGTCAGAAATCAGACCCAGGTTGTGAACAGGTGGCTGAGCCATCCCAGTGCATTCCCCTGAAGAGTGTATGAGGTCCTCTCATAAATATGAATATCACTATTCCTGGAGTTATTTATTTTGTGGACCTGGGCAGGTTTCATTAACTGTTGATGAGAGTTGCTTAAGGAAGGGAATGATTTGTAGAAATTGGAAGATAAAGATTTAACATTCAGAATTATGATCAGAACAAATCAAAGGGTTTTATATTTACGATCTCAGAAGCCCATCAGTTATCCTTAGGCATCCACTGAAATGACAGTGTGACGTCATTGCCCACAGAGACCAATTCATATTTCAGACAGTGTTTCTAATTGTTAAGGCTATTGCCTTGATTACTGTCAGATAGGAGTTTAAATGTCTTATAAGGTTATCAGAGGTTTGTGAATGTTAACCTGCCCCCCACAAAAAACCCAAAAAACCCTAAAATGTATCCATCTTAGGCCCGAAGTGCAGAGTGAGTACGTTTTGAACGGTCGTGTTTACTGTGCTGTGGGTGGTGCTGGGTGGGCGTGGGGCGGAGAGAGATGTGCCTGGTGAAAGTCAGAACAAGCAGGAAGGAGAAAGGGGTCTGTAAGGGGGGTGTGGGCGGCCTCCCGTTGGCTGCCAGCCTGGGCCCGTGGTCAGGCCGGCCGCAGCACGGAAGAGGTGGGTCCTGTCGAAGAGCAGTAGTGGGGCTGTGAGAGAAGTGGGGCTCCCTACAGCCTGAGCCTTGATCTGCGGCAGAAGGGAGGGTCCAGGCTGCTGGTTTGCTCTCCGGCAGGCCTGACCAACAGGCACTCGGGCAAAGGTGGAAGATTTGCATATTGGAGAGTGGAAAGAACATAGCATTTGAAGTCAGAAAACATTTTGACCTTGAACCAAATTATTTAACCCTTCTGGGCTTAGTTTTCACATCATTTAGTTTTTCATTACAAAATAAGGATACCAGTCCTTGCTCTCCCGAGGGGACAGGGTCCCCGGCAGATCTCGCGTGCGTGTGCGCACTCTCAGCGGTTCTCTGTGTGTGTGGCCAGGGCTCTGCATTTATTATGTCCGGACTCAAAAAATAAAAAGGATGCTAGAAGTGAACTGCCGGGATTACTAGTCTTTTTCAGTAACATAAATATAATCCATCGATCTACCCTACCGGGGAGATATTTTCAAAATAAACTGCAAACTTAAGACAGTTTTGAAATGGAAATTCCCTCTAGAACTCTCCAGCTGAGAGGCACTCTTCACACAGAAGCTGCACACCATTTCAGCTAGACGAGGGGCAGTGTGTTCGTCTCCGGCAGTGCTCGCTCCAGGGGAGCAGTCCCGCAGTCGCTCTAGGTGTGTGCCCAGGAGCTGTACCGCATGGCTTCTCGCCCTCGCCTGGCCCCACTGTGTTTTCTTCACAGCAGGTCATCTCACAGTCTGTTCTCTTCACCGTCTCGACATGTCTTCCCCCAGCTCTTCCCTCAGTAGAATGTGGATTCCATGAAGGCAGGGGCTCTGGGTCTGTTTTGTGCATGACCACGAGTAGTTCCTGGTACATAGTAGGTAGTCGAATATTTATAAAAAGAATAATCATTGGCTTTAATTGATGTTTGAAATAAATGTTTAAAAACAGGCCCATAAGCAGTCAATGGAGTCGGCATTAATAGAACACCTGCTTCCACCTGAGAAGTGATGACAGGGCTGCCCGTGTTCAGATTTTGGATTTCTTTTACAGCTGTTGGTGGGCATCACTCTTTGCTTCATCTCCCTCTCTTTTTAACCCAGTAGTAACCTTGAAGAAGATGTAGTCCTCAAAACCAACAAGCAGATTTACTCCCAGCTTCTAAGAGCTACTGCGAACAAAAACGCATCTCTCCTGGAAAGAATCGACGTTCTCGTCCATTTGCTGGACCAGCTGGCTCGTGGCAGCGGCGGAGACGGTGGTGCTCTTCAGTGACTCCCGCCTGGGGCTGCATCCGCAGAGATGCTGTCAGTGCCTTCTGCACTCGGGGGCTAGTGTGTCCATTTGGTGCTTCGTTTCATTAAATATGAGGGACATATCCACATAAAACAGGCACGGCATGGAAACAGAGTTCTCATTCCCCGTGGCAGACAGTCATGGTTGAGTTCTTTGGCTTCCTCGTTGGAGGTGCCAACCTCAGAATCAGACCTAGAGCCCCGCCTTCGTTTCCCTGAGAAGCACGTGGCACCTCTGTTAACAGGCCCGCTGTGAGGCTCTTAACGCTTCTAAACATCTTTCAAGTGTGTTAAGCCACGTGGGTTTAAGGGGTAATCATCTCGGATAAATGTTACTTAGGTCAAGGGAACTTTTATCCAAATGATTTTAGTGGTTCAGGCCAGTTAAAGAAACTTCCTGTACATCCAGTGTTCCCTTGTCAGCTGCACAGAAGAGGCCTGCCCTTTCTAAGCTTCAGTACAGGATTTTTCGAAGACTAGCCATCGCACAGTTCTCTCTTCAGTGCACGTTCTGAACGGATCTGCTTTTCTCTGACTTTGTATGACAGCTGATCAAGAATTGGTACTCTCCCCCCCCCTTATTTCATTTTAAACTTGAAACTGTGAATAAGGTAAGAAAACTATTTTGAATAAATAAATTATTTATTTAAAATGTCTTTGTAGTTTTCCATTTCACATGCTTCACATTGAGCTTTGATTTGAACTGGTTTAATTAATAAATTTTACAAAGTGAAGATCAAAACATCATTAAAAATAAAATTCTGCCATCCACTAAATTCTCACTAGAATATTATATTTACTACTTGCTGCTATATGGCTCTTGTCCAGTTGCTTAAAACATACTCTTTTTCCAGTGCCTACAGCATGCAAGGCTGTCTGTACTTGTCACAGTTAATTGATCTCAGTTTCGAAAGATACCGTAACCTACAGATCCAGCATACTCTGTGCTGTCGGGTTGATGGTTTGGATTTACACGCATGATGCCTCTGTAGACAAGAGCTTGCCCCGCCACCAAGTCCACTGGCCTGGCCTGAGTGTGGGAAGACATGCTGCTGCCGACCCCCTCGGTGCTACGTGCAGACGATTTTCACTGTGCGGCCCCCTCCACTGCTAGCCGCACCCTTCTGAAGAGATATGAACTAGACTAGAAAACTGTCTGGAATAAACTTGTTTTAAGCTGAATTTTTACAGACTCCTTCTTCGTACACTGAGATTTTCAGATGTTTACACTGGTGAGTTGGTAGCTCTCACAGCCCGGCAGAATGATCACTTGCCATTTGTCCACTTCCTTGTAATTATGCAGTTTGCATTGTCCTCGGGACGGATCTGCATCAACTAATCACTGAAGCATTGAAAGTTTTGCCTAAATTGTAAAGCAGTTGTACAAAATCAACGATGTCTCGTATCAGGACAGCTGTCATTCCGTTTCCCCTTGTGGCAAGCACACACACAGAATAAAACTCTTGTTAGTTAAACCCGGACATGTCCATTGATTATATCTAATTTGGGGGTTAATGAGTTCCAAAGGATATTCTACTTAGGTAGAAAGAAGCTGGAGTTCACGGTATTAGAGTCGCTCATCTCACCTCTCTCCTTAGCAAACAGCCTTTCAGTCAAGAGGAAGATGTGCTTTTAAGCAAGAAGATATCAGTTCCAGCTGTCTTCATTTGTCCGAGCAATAACGTGAAAGTTCCTACAGGGGAAGAAAAGATCCTTTTAAAATGTTTTTGTCATTTGCTGATTTTAATTTAAATTAAAGTTTTTTAAAGTGCCTGTGTTTTAGCTGCGTCTTTAGAAGTATGGGGTATTTGTGGCCTGATCGTTGAGAGTTCTTTTTCAGTTTAACTTCAGTGCCCACATTTTGTCCTTATTACATATGACTTTGGGGGGGGGTTTATTTACGTTAAGGACAGGTAATGGTGGCCATATTATGTATTATGTAAAAGTTAAAGGAGCATGATGGCTAAGATAACTGATACAGGAAAAATAAAGTTATCCAATTAGCTTCAAGAATCTTATTTTGGTAGTCTAACCCTCGGAACATAAGTAAGCTGCCATATAAAGTGTTTCCTGCCTTGAAGAGGGAGGAGCACATTATAGGAATTACAGCGAGCTGGAAAGCTGTTCTGTTCAGGGCCATTTGGGACGCAGGTGTGTATATTCAAACAGAAGAGCACCACGTGAAGGGAGAGAGTGCAAGGGCACTAGGCTGGGATGAGGAGAAGCAGGGTCAGGAGCGACTGGCGGTCGACCTTTGGCCAGAGACGCAACTGGGGAACTTCAGTTTCTTTATCTAGAAACGTGCACAGCAGTATCTGTCCTGCCACTGACAAGAGTCGTGAAGAGCAAGAGAGAAATACACATGAAAACCTTTTGTACACTGTCAAGTATTAGAAAGAGATAAATTGTTAGGACAGGGATTTTGGAGGGTAGTTAATTCAAATTCTGTGCTCTTTCCCATTGAATCCCTGAGTTTTCAGTGCAGTAAAATCATTTCCATGCCCTTGGGGTTCAGGGGGTGAGTGGCCTCTCCCGTGATTGGACCCATGGCTATGGCTGCCTTCCTGTCTCTCGGTGAAATTGGGGCCGAGGTGGGTGGAGGGACAGACGGTGGGTGTTGGGAACGTGGCTGCAGAGCCCTAGACAGTGGAAGGCAGACAGGTATTCCTCAGGATGCTTTTTCTAACCTTTCCTAAAATTTTTGTAAAATTATTTGTTGAGAAATTTGATTTTCCAATCAAGTAATTTAAAAGCTCAAGTAATGCTTTTCCCATTGGGTTTTAAGTTAAGGAGGCATATTTGCTTCAGTTACTAAAAATCTGGTTTGTTTTCTTTATAAAAGAAATCGGACTTTTTCTCTTAGAAATCCTCTGGCTTTCCATTTGCCTATTTTTCTCATTACGAGTTCAGGGTGCAGGAATCAACGTCACAGACGTCAAGCCACTGCTCTGAGCTAGACTGCTTGGGAAATAAGCCACTTGAAGGCAGCCAGGAATCTGTTGTTTGTCCCTGCTATTGACAACTTTCCAGCACGTGCTGCCTTTGCAGAAGGCAAGCAGTGAGTGCAGGAGTAGTCAGCTGAGTTTACATTGACAGAATGGCTTTGTGGCTCTATTTCCGGAAAAAACCTTAATAATCTTCATCGGATAAGGGTCAAGGACTTGATTTCTATTCACATCGATGCAAACACTTGCAAAGCAAAGACTGGCTTTTCTGGAAGTCATTGATTTTTAGGTTAATTTATAGCAATGAGGTAAGCAAATCTGTGGCTTTGCACCAAATATTTTGGGCTTGAAGTTCTTAATAATTTTCTGTATGATGGGATGATCTGCCATGGCCGTATATATAGGTCTGCAGTAATTGAAAACAGCTTTTAACTAAGAACTTGGTCATCTGACAAATTTCAGTCAAGGATGACAGAAGCAATACCAGGCTGGAAAGCCTTCTATTACGAGGGACCCTTTGAAGAAGTAAATGAACTGCTTTCTTCGGTCATAAAAGGCATCGTCCAGGGACTTGGGATGCCAGAAATCCTTCTGAAATCAATCTGGGGCAGCTTCTTCCCTGTTCATCTTCTGTCTAGGCCTGGTCCTTGTCACTGTCATATCTCTGGTATTGATTTTCTGAGAGCCAAACAAGTTTTAATGTGGTCTATTACCATTAAGTCACAGGAAACGAGAGAGACAGCTTTCAGTGTGGGCCCCAGCCATCCGTGCTGTTCTGCCATGATTCCAGGAGAAAGCAGGACTTGCAGCACCCATCCGAGTGGCCTCTGCTCAAAGCAACGACTCCCCAGGCCTTGAATCGCCTCCAGATTTAACCCCAGGAGTCGATTTCTCTCTCACATCTTCGCTGCAGCTCCCAGCCCACTGGTGCTCATCAAAAGCAAAAACAGAACAACAAAAACCACGCAGTCTCCTTCACATCAACATCTCATTTTTCTTCTCCTTCCTTTATAGTCTCAAGATTTTCCTTTTACACGTTAGGGGCCCGTGGATTGTCCCGAATCATTTTCCTATCCTAATTAACATATCCTCTCCTTTTAAAGAACAACGTCGTGATGCTTGTTATTGGATTCTTCTTTATTCCAGAGCTTTAGAATCATCTAGTTCCACCACCAGCCCCGTTTTTGCAAATGAGGAAACTGGAATAGAGTTGAAGCAATTCACCCCGATTCATACAGCCTAGGTTGAAGCAGGGATACAGCCCGGGACTCCCAAATTTTACCCAGGTGACTTTACCCACCGTCCTATGAATATTTTGTAATTTTGCTTCGTTTCATTTTAAGATCCAAATGCTAATTTCATGCTCTGAAGCAGCGTAGGATTATTTTAAGCGGTCCTTATTTGTTCCTTGCCCTGAATATTTGGTATATTGTCGGTGTGCTATAGAATAAGTCCACTGAGTTGGATACTTTTGAGGTCACAACGCACAAAGCATCACAAGCAGTTACATTCCTTAGCAACCAAATATTCAATATATTGGAGAGGTTTACCACTGAGAAGAGTGTGACATGTCTGGCTAAAGGTATGATTCACTCCAACTGGAATGATTTTCGAATTTAGAGTATTCACAGCAAGTTAAATTTAAGATGTTTTTTAAGGCTCCAAGAATGAAATACAGCTGTAATTATAGAAACCCCCGTGATGACCTAATTCTGTAATTGAGATTCTTTGAGTGTTCCCAATATAAATTCTGGACTTCTTAAGGCACAGAAAGATGTGCTTACAACTCCGAAAGATCCGAACCATCAAAGTCCGCTCTGAGGCCATTTCTTTATGTCACTGAACTAATTCCTCCTCTGTGTGATGTGAAGGAAAAGGACAACCGGATTCACGCACAGGTCTCTTATGGCAACAGTTGTGCGCAAAGTTCTTTCAGCTTGGCTCCGGCCTCAACTCTTTTCGAGCAATTTAAAGAAATGTGGTCCTACTACTAGGATTCAGGCCGAGGGAGGGCCCACGACTTATTTCTGGGTGGCCAGAGGAAGGAAAAGCAGCAACCACAAAACTGTGTGTGTGATTAGACTGTGTGCATCTGGTCTGCACAGGTGGCCAGCCTCCGCCCCGGGCATGGAGGCCAGGGAAGGCCCCCGGCCGCCTTCTGTGTGTCACCGCAGGCCCCACCTCAGCTTCTGTCTCCCGGCCAAACACTGCCCCTTCCTGCTCAGAAACTGCCACTGATCCTGGTCAGTGAAGTCCCCCCGACCCTGGTGTTCCATGCACCCAGGCTGGCGGGTCTCTCCAGCCCGGCCTCAGCTGGGGTGAGGGCCCTGCCGCCCCTCCCAGGGCGCAGCTGTCTCGCAGCCGCACCTCATTCCTGCTCAGCTCTGAGGCCCTCCTTCTGCTTCCTGAGTCTGTACCCTTTAATCTTGTCACATTTACCCAGGCAGCAGTCACACTTTCAACTGTGTTCTCATTCTTTATTAAATTTGAAATTAGCTTTTGATCAGAAGCTAAAAACTTTCTGTAAAACAAAAACTACGAAGATGAAGGGCAGAATAAAATTAACGTAAGGTGTCGCGCCAGCATCTTGTACTTCCCATGTGACTCTGATATGCGACATTTACACAGAGCCAGAGAGAGACCCACGCCTGTGCCCGTGAGGTCCACTTTGCTCCCCTCCTGCCCCTGGGCTTCCGTAAGGAGCCCTCGTGTAGCTAAATGAACCCCCTCGTCTAGTGGAACTGGCTTGGCAGGCTCTCCATACCTTGTGATCAGAGAAACGTGACCAGAACCAAACTCTAGCTTCTTCTCACCGCACGGTACGTTATCGATGTCAGTATACAGTTCTCAACTATACTGTCAGTTGTATGCTCTCTGTATAACATAGATAACCATACATAGAACTCTGACATGTATGTCAATTGTATGTTTTATATATATAGTCATTTATAAAACTATGTATATAGTTATAGGGACTTCCCTGGTGGTCCAGTGGTTAAGACTCTGTGCTTCCAGTGCAGGGAGCATGGGTTCAATCCCTGGTCAGGGAACTAAGATCCCGCATGCCATGTGGCACAGCCAAAACAAACAAACAAACAAAAAAACCAAACAAAAATTATGTATCAATATATAGTTATATATATCAACTATATGTCAGTTATATTTATCAATTTACTTAATCAGATCAATATATGTCAGTGAACACAGATCTGAGTTGTGATAAGTGGCTACATAGTGTCCACCATGTGGCCATAACTCTTGGGTCTAAGGACACTGACTCCCCACCACGTGGCAGGGTTTTTCTTCCATCTTTTTAGCAAAATCTCAAACTATGTTTTGATTAGAAGACAAACCCTAAATATTTTCTCTGAGGGAAACCAGAACCTGCAAAGCTGCAAGACTTAGAACAAGATGACGCACAAATTTCATCCGGACATTCTGCACTTCCTGGGAGGCGGAAATCAACCTAAATGCAGGACAGAACTGAGAAGTCTGTGATTGGGAGCTGGTGTTCTGAAGGCTGATGTCACACAGCCTGCGTCCCGACGGGGCTCAAAGCCCCAGAACCTGCCTGTCCCTCCCTTGAGCTCTGGCGGAAGACGGCACATCTGGAAGTCAGGTCTCCTTCTAGATGACAATGAGATCCTTCCTAGGATCATAGGAGCAGAGGATTTATTACTGAAGGGTCTTGTTCCCTACAATTCATTTTATTTTAAATTTATTTTTATTTGGTTTCAGGCAGCTCAGGACGCCTGGACTCAGGGAGGTGTTGCTTACCATTCGAATTGTTGGCTTTTCTCAGGGAGTTACTTCTCTCCTCTCCAGTGATTACCAAGCCTTTGAAGGGACTGGCTTCTCAAGGTTCAGGGTGTTTGATTAACCAAATTGCTTACTCCAGGTAAATTGGATTTTGAGGAAATCAGTTGGATTTCAGAAGAAAAATAGCTGAGGGAGGCGTGTGACCTGCGATAAAGAGAGAATCAGGGAGAGGGGCTCCTGGCGAAGGTGGCTCCTGGTCTGTCCGTGCAGGACACTCTCCACCTCGGAGCCGGGGGAAGGGTTTGGCGGGGAGCTTCTAGAATTTCCTTAAATACTAAGCTGGCATGACCTACTTGTCATTGGGAGAACTGACATTTTTTTCCCCCTAAAACACACATCATTTACAAAGTGGGTTTGCACATTCTCAGCATTGCACACACAACATTTTTGAAAAAAAAAGACATTCCCTTAGTTATTCCCACAGGAGATTTTTAAGCCTGACTCTGAAAGTGAACATATCTCAGGAGGCCCAGGGTCTGGGAGCGAAGCCACTGGCTCAAAGGTAGGTCTGTCTGATTTGCAACTGCATGTTACTGCCTGTGAGAGGGGGAGAAAGAGTCCTCCCACCATGTGTCCTTCTGACTTCCTTCTCTCTAGACTTCGCATTTCAGTCCCTTTTCATCCACAAATAAACCCTTCACCCACCCTGGAGCAGCTTAGGAAGATTTATCCACGTTTTACACGCAGAAGGCTCTGTGGTTTGGGCTCACGCTGCCTCCACTGAAGGAGGCATGTT
Organism: Neophocaena asiaeorientalis asiaeorientalis; assembly: GCF_003031525.2. Taxonomy (NCBI): domain Eukaryota; kingdom Metazoa; phylum Chordata; class Mammalia; order Artiodactyla; family Phocoenidae; genus Neophocaena; species Neophocaena asiaeorientalis. The sequence goes on along the minus strand of NW_020173770.1, from coordinate 4,716,076 downwards.
GAGGTTGCTAAGTGGCTGGGGCACGGGGAGGGCACATTCACTGCCCCCAGCGCTTCTCTGCCCGGGTGTGTGCTTAACGTCAGGATGATAACTGAGAGGCTTGACTTCAAGATTATGGTCACCATGGCCGGAGGCTTACTGATCGTTGCAAGCCTGCTGATGTGCTGTGTCATCTGTCTTAGCGGCAGAGTGACTAGGGCACTGAAGTGAGCAACGAGGGTAAGAGTGGCTAACAGCCCCCCTAAAGGGGATCCTGGGGCTCTGTGCTGAGCGGGGTCATCCCTTGCCCCGTGGCCGCACCCCGGGTGAGGTCAGGAACAGCGGGAGAGTTTGAGACGACAGAGGCAGTGCGTGTAGAATCCCGGTTTCTTCCCCTTCTGGTTTGGGGCTGTGAGCTCATAAGTAGAATGTTCTCAGCCGGGTGGTTCTGTGCTGCTTTGCTGTCACTTGGCCTCATTGAGTTTACCCTCAGCTGGCTAATTCCACAGCACTGCAGACTGAAGACTGTGTGAATGAGTCTCTGCCTCTGTTCACCCAGAGGACGGGCTGAGCTGACCTCCTCTTGCCTGAGTTGGGGAGCTCTCGGGGTGTCCTCTCACTCGTGGCCTTGGGGACGGGTAGGGGGGCCTACAGGACTGGGGAAGCTGAGCGGTGTGGAGCTCCTGGCTGACCTGGCCGTGGGGTGCAGGTCAACATCGTTAACTTGCAGCTCTTTCCAAAATGTTTTTCACTTTATCTGGCGCCGAGAAGCAATTTTCCAGGAGGTAAAGTGAACGTTTCCAGTTTGGGGAAGTTAAACCTGTGAGGGAGATGGGACCCCAGGAGCCCAGTCTGGCGGCCTGCGTGCTGCCTGCCCTTCTCGCCTGCACCTCCTGCCTGGAGCTGGCGCACACCAGGCACTGATGGTCAGACCGGTCAGCCCTGGTGCCACGTCCCTTCTCATTTATAAAATGTTTGGGGAGGAAAGGATTGGGTCAGGATTCGGGAGAGGGGCAGAGAGGTATGATCGAGGGCTGAAGTCACATGACACCATTGCCCAGCCAAGAACCTCTGACAATTGTAAGAAATGGATTTAAGGAAAAAAAAAGAAATCTAATTTTTAAAATAAAATCTCTGAAGGAAAATATGACAATCAAAGACACTGACACAAAAGGCAGGCGACTCGGTTTCGAAGACGGCCATCCTGGGACTCCAGTGTCAGGCTCCTGGCGACAGAGCCTCGGAGAGTGAAGCTGTGGACCGCACCCCCCTCCCGGCCACAGTCCTGCCGAGTGAAGTACAGACCAGCTCTGCTGAGCTCAGCTGCCTCCCGACTTTGTCCCTTCACAGTGTTTGCAGCCCCTTGAGGGCAGGAGCCGTGCTGTCTCTGACTCCCAGGTTCCCAGCACGTGGCCCAGACTCATTAGGTGTCAGAGGTCGTGACCCGACGTCACCTTTGCACCAGATAAACCTCTCAGACACAGCAGTAAATCCTGAATGGCATTATTTGGCTTATTGTTAAGAATATGTTACACATTAGAATTTTTAGTAAAATGATTTCCTGCTAGTTTATTTTCTAAAATAACCATATACATCGCAATGTTTTTATTTTACCTTCCATTCACAATTAACATAATTGCATCAACATTTAACCTAATAGTTGGCACGGAGCCATTATTTTAACTCATTAGGTGAGTTATTACATGTAACTAATGAGTTAAAGCATCTAAAACTTGGAACAGCGCCCGAGAACGCATCCCATAATTATGAGCTCAGCTCTAAGGCCCAAAGGGAACACCTTCAACTCACTGCTGACCACCCCAGGCCTGAGGCCCAGCACTGGTTCGGCGCGCAGATTCCCGCACGATGCTTTACTCTCTTCCCAAAGGTCTTCCTCGCCAACACTCGGCGGCACCGGCTGGGGTGGGCGCACAAGAGCCCACGTAAAGAGCGAACGCAGGATGTGGCGAGCCCTCTACAGCACCTCTGTTCAATGTCTGCTCCCTGATCTGTCCTCTCCCACCTCATGTTCTGTGCCTTCTGATCTTCAGGAAGGACACAGGAAACTTGGGGCTGGGGGCTCTATCAGGGTCGTGTGGGACTCGTGCCTCATGCCGGCTCCACAACCTCAAAGCTAACCCTTCCCCGGCTGGACCTGTGCCTGTAGAGCTCCTGTCCTGAGGTTGCCATTCACTCTCTCCTACCAGCCCACAGACAACGAACCAGCAGAACTCTGGGCCTTAGGAGGAACTGTCAGCCTCTGGGAAGGGGTGAGCAGAACCACGTGTGGCCTCTCTGGGTTTAACTTTCCGGAGCTGAAAGTTACTGAGACGCTGCCTTCTGCCGTCCCCAGTATCTGCAGAACCAGGGGTCCTTCCCCAGTCACTTTAAAACTCACGTTTGCCTACCCAGCCCTCACGTTCTAAACTGCTAACAGGAGGCCCCAGCCCAGCTGCCAAAGTCCAGGTTCCCCACTCACAGCGACGGTCAGGAAACCTGCACCCTCGATGCGCCTGGCTCACCTCCCTCTGATGGACTGAGTCGGCAGCAACCCTTCCAAATCCCAAACTGACCTCCATCTTTCCAAATCTGCCCCGCCTGTCCTTAAACCCTGGTCACCTCCTCTCCAAAAGGTCACTTCAGGCTGCCACGCGGATGAAAGACATTTAGCAAATCCTCGTCGCCTGTGCCCAGCCCCGCTCTCACCCTCCCTGGGCCGCCTCCCGCCCCTGCCCCCGTGGGGTGATGCGGCCCCTCTTCTGCAGCCCACGCACCCCTTCTCACCTTTGTCTCCCCGCCCGCCTCCAGCCGGGTTTCTCGTCTCCTCCTCCACTGCCTGGCGCCTGTTTCGTACTTCTCCAGCTTCTAGACTCGACCGGGGACTGCACCCTGCCCAGGTGCGATGGTTTTCAAACGTGGTTGCAGATGGGAACCACCTGGAGGGCTTCTGAAACGCCTGCTGCTTGGGCTTTGCCCTAGGAAACAATTAAGTAGAATGGGGGTGGGCGAAGCAACTCCCTTTGCAGAAGCACGTCACGTGGTTCTCACGTGCAGCCAGAGTTCCTGATTCGTGGTCTAACCTATTTCACTTTGATAATACAGAGAAAAACGTGTGTATAACGCAGCGCTCTCCGAATTATTTTGCGCAATCCTCCAGGACAAATGGCCTCCCTGTGCGACCAACGCCACGATCGGTTGTAGGACACACCCGTGGCCCCACAAGTTCCCTCTGGCCCGCACCCTGCATCCCCCTGGTCCGTGTCGGGCCGGCACTGCACTGCACACTCCTCCCAGTCGGCTAACCCAGTCAGTCCTTCTGTGGAGCTCTCATCCCCACGAGGTCCCCGTTCCATTTCTGATTGGTCTGTGGCTCATCCCAACTGGGACCACAAGCTCAGACTAGCAACGCTGCAGGTTTTCCTATTCCCTTCCTACAGGGTTCACCACCTTGCACTGAAAAAACCCTGATTTTCTCCTCCTGCCCGAATCTAGGGTCCCAGCAGTGGGTGCACAGGGATGAGGGGCATCTCTAGGCCACGAGGCCACTCCCGCTGGTCTGGCCCAAAGGGCGGGTTTTCAAGAATAAACGCTTCTCGATTTGTCGTCTGACTCAGGTCAAATCCCAGAGCCCTGAAATGGTTGTTTGTAACCATTTTGTCCAATTCTACCTTTGTTTTCAACTGGAGAGGATGAGCCTCCCCCTCCCGGCCCTCGGTCCTGCACATATTCAGTGATACGGCGAGGCACGCACGGGGCTCCGCCCCAGGTCAGGACAGATTCCCTCTGCTTCCTGCGCCAGCCACACCTCTGGTCTCAGAAGGGTTCTGAGGCCACGGCACTGGCTTCAATCCTTGAGAATAATGGAAAGAAAAGGCAACAATTACAAAGGAAAGGAAAACTCTGTTCACTGCACTTAGTGAGGTAACAAAGCAGACTCCCGTGGCTCAGCGTTGTTAAAAGGGTTTTTATACACAGCTTTATAATTTTCAGTTCTGCTCCTAATGCTAAAGGTTTGTGCTTGCAACTCTGCCTTAGCCAAAAGTACAGAGACCACTGTTTCTATAGCAACTTGACCTTGCCCTGACCCCCAAGCACGTGATCAGGGGACCGGCTCACCCAGCCTGGGCATCATCGACCCCAAAGGACAGTCTTTTATGGGACCCAGCAGGCTGGGCTCTGGGCCCTGGGACCCTTTGCTGCAGTGCTTGCACCTGGACAAACGTCTCCTTGAACAACAAAATACAAAGAAACTGTAAGGGACTAAAAATAACTGCGTGCATGTGCCGTTGGGGCAAATTCTGGGCAACGAGATACAAAACGACCCCCAAAACCCAACTGCCACTTCTGAAGAGCCGGGAGCAAAACCAGGGTACTGCGCATGCCCCCTGCACTCAGCACCACCAGTGGTGGGCAGACCACCTAAGGTAGCCCTGCAGCCCGTACCCCTTCTAAATTCATCCTGGTTCTGTCACTCACTAGCTGTCACTTAACTTCTTGAGTCTCCTTTTCTTCACCAGAGAAATGGGAATACTAGCGACATCTACTCCCGAGGGCTGTTAACGGGAATGGAGATCAGAGAGGCAAAGCCCCTGCACGGGGCTGGAGTCGCTCAATAGAAAACGCCTTCCAGCGGGACCCGCCATGTGTGGGGAGCACAGGGATCTTTCCTACCACAAGCTCACGTGACTGACAGACAGACACGGGTTTCATTCAACCCAGCTCAGAAGCCAGGCCAAGCTTATAAAAATGGGAATAAAGCTCGGGGACGGATTCCCGAAACCTCCCTGCAGGCCCTGCATCTGCACAGGAGCCCCTCGAAGTAAATCAGCCTCCCCAGCCTCTGGGAAGCCCGGCGGACTGATGCGGTTTTTCTGTCTCTGAAGGAAAGAAAGCCTCTCTGTATTCGAATTACGTTGTCCACAAAGCAGGAATTTCGAGGTCCTTCTGTAAGATGAATCAAACTCCTTCACACACAGCAAACTTTATTATTCATACCAGGTTTGTCAGTTCTCAGAACGTGGGCGCCGAACACAGCTTTGCACGGAAACCACAGACAGCAAGTAACGAGGCACAGTCAGCAGGAGTGGCCAGTGCACTTTATTTGATTTCCTTCTGCTGCCACAGGAGCCGCGTGGGCCGGGCGGGGGTCCGAGCTGGACTCCACGAAGGGACGTCAGGCGCACGTGGGCCTGACGCGGCCCCGGGTCCCGGCCCAGCCTCGGTGTTGGCGGGGGCTCCCCCGGGCGCGAGGCAGAAGTGTGAGGGGGCGGTTTCCCAGGAGCCCCTGCCCGATGCCCGGCTCCACCGGGACGTGGTAGCACCTGGCCCTGGGCCCACAGGGGCAGCTCCGCCCAGGGAGGGCGCCGGGGCCTCTGACTCAGCATCCATGGGACTGGAGTGCCGTCCTGATGCCCGCGGCCAGGGCTTGCGGCGTGGGGCTCTCTGCGGTGCAGCTCACGGGCAGGCCCTGCGCGGCCAGGGCGTGGGCTGTGGTGGGCCCAATGGCCACGAACTGCAGGGAGAAGACAGAGGGGCCTCAGTGCACCCGCAGGGGGCGATGGGAGCGGGGCCTGTTGCCTCCTGTTAGGACATCGCTCCTCACGTGAGAGCTTATAAACGAGATGACACCTCCTGATGTGATTCCAGCGCTACCACCTGCAAAAAGCCTCAGTCTCTTGACAGCCTCACCATCGGCCTGAGCGAGCTCTTGCCCACAGAACAAAGTGAGAAAGGGGCTCTGCGTGCAGCATGGGGCGGTGGCGGGGCCCTGGGAAAGCGGAGCGTCGGGACCAGGGCCCGGAGCCAGAGGGTCGGGTTCACATCGCAGCTCCACAGGACGGTGGCCTCAGCAAGTGACCTGCTCTCTCTGGGCCTCCGTCCCCTCCTCCGTGAAGCAGAAAGGTTAAGAGGTTTCCTCCTCAGGCTGCTCTGAGGATTAGGTGAGCAATGCGTGTAACCACCCGCATGGCCCCGTGCCTGGCACAGACAAACGCCCAGTGACCGTCAGCGGCTGCTACCTGTAGGACCATCGTTATCCCAGATTAGAAGCTCCAACGGCCTGGGCCTCGTCAGCAGGACGCCCCTCTCCAGACAAGCTTGTGTCTGAAGGTCCCATCCAGAGCCTCACTTTGGGCTGAACAGGATTTTTCGTTGTGACTCTGGCCCTCGCTAGCTGTCATTACAAATCACTTAGCCTTTTTGATCCTCAGTTTCCTCCTCTGTGAAAGGGGCACAATTGCCCTGCCTCTCAGTGGCCAGTGCAGGGGTGAACTGAGAAGATCGACAGCTTCTGGCAGAGAACGCGCTCATCCCCACGCCCCTCTGGACTAACACCGTGGACATGGACCCGCCTGGGAGTGGTCTGTGAAGGTGAGCCCCCGACAATGGCAGCCCCTGCCCAGCACCCCCTTCACCGCCCTCCCCAGGCGGGCTGGCGGTGGTGTGAACAAGATACCGCCCTTGCACAACCTCAGAATGCCGTGGCCTGACACTCCTCCCCAGCGCGTGTGGGAATGAGGGGAAGGAGGCTGCCGTCTCACAGAAGCTCGGGCTCCTGTAGCTCCCACGCTCCCCCCATGAAGCAGCCGCCCCTCAAGAAACTCCCTGAGGAAAAAAAATGAAGCTGGACCCCTACCTCACATCATAAACAAAAATTAACTCCAAATGGATCAAAGACCTAAATGTAAGAGCTAAAACAATAAAACTAGAAGAAAACATAGGAGTGGATCTTCAATGACCTTGCATTAGGCAATGTTTTCTTAGATACATGATGAAAAGCACAAATAATAAAATAAAAACTAGATAAAGAAAACTTTTGTGCTTCAAAGAACACCGTTAAAAAAGTGAAAAGACAACTCACAGAATGGGAGAACGTTTCTGCAAATCACATATCTGATAAGGGACTTGTACCCAGAAAAAAAGAACTCTTACAACTGAACAAAAAGGCAACCTAGTTAAAAAGTGGCAAGGATGTGAGCAGACATTTCTCTGAAGAAGATATAAAAATGGCCAACAGCACATGAAAAGATGCTCAACACCACTGGCCATTAGGGGAATCCAAACCAAAACCACAAGAAACTCCTTCTGGTATATTCATAGAATGGACTGTTACCTGGCAATACAGAGGAAGGAAGTACTGACACATGACGGTATGGGTAAATCCTGAAACCATTATGCCAACTGAAAAAAGCCAGTCTCAAAAGGCTATATACGGCATGATTCCATTTATATGAAAAGTCCAGAATAGGTAGATCTGCAGAGACAGAGACCGGATTAGTGGTTGCTAGGGGGTTGGGGAGTGACTCTAATGGATATGCGGTTTCTTTCGTGGCTCTGAAATGTTCTGCACCGAGAGGGTGATGGTGGCACGCCTCTGTGAATTTACTAAAAACCACTGAATTGTACACTTGAAAAGGGTACATATGTAATTCATAAAAAGTGAGTTTTATAGTATGTGAATTATATCTCAATAAAGCTATTTTTTAGGGAATTCCCTGGTGGTCCAGTGGTTAGGACTCTGTGCTCCCACTGCTGAGGGCCCAGGTTCACCCCCTGGTTGGGGAACTAAAATCCCACAAAGCCCTGCAGCATGGCCAAAAAAAAAAAAAGGCTGTGTTTTTAAAAAAGAAACATTAAAAAAGAAAGAATAGCAAACAGCAGACATAATTTCAGGAGAAGCAGCTTGGTCACAAGATGACTTTTCCCCGTGAGCCTTTTATTCCCTCTGAAATCGTCTGGTCACAGGAGAGAGAGTGTCTGGAGAGCTCCGCTCTTGGACTCACCACCACGGGCCTGGCCGGGCCCATGGAGCCTGCCTGCAGGGCTGGACCCGGGCTGCAGACAGTGTCCCTGAGCAGTGCCCCCGACAGCTCAGTGCTGATGCCCGTGCTCCATCCTTGGGCACCGACAGGAGTGGGCGTGCCAGCCGGGGTGGAGGGAGGGGCCGGCAGTGTGTATACTACTGAGACAGTCCTGACCCCCCCCAGGGGTGCTGTGAGCTGCACCTGTCATGAAAGGTAAGGGCCTCCACTCCTGGCTGTGTGAGTGCCTGTAATGCTAGCGGCCTGTCCTGGGCGCTCCCAGTCATACCCACGACCCCTCCTCAGTCCCCCTTGAGCCCTTTAAGAACATCCCCATCACAGGCACCACAGGGCTGTGACTACTTGTAGACTCCGAACAAACAGTCCCTAAAGGTGCGAACGGAAATCCTTTGAATTAAAAGACGTGAAAAGGGGAATCACTTTTAGAACAATTTCAAGACAGTTAGATGGAGAAAAAGGGAAAGGATGCTAATACCTGTGCCAGGCCCTGAGCTAAGGACTTTGCCTGAATTCTTCCATCTAATCCTGAGAATAACCTGTCAGGGAAGACCATACACATGTCTATAAAAGCCACAAAGGGATAATTATCCTCATGCTACAAATGAGGAGACAGGCTCAGAGAGGTTAAGTAACTAGTTCAAGAGCACCAGCCAGGAAGTGGCACTGCTGAGCTGCAAGCGGGGGCCTGGGACTCCTAAAGCCCGGCCTTTTTTTTTGGCCATTCCGTGCAGCATGTGGAACTTCCCGGACCAGGGATGGAACCCGAGCCCTCTGCAATGGAAGTGCAGAGTCTTAACCACTGGACCACCAGGGTAGTCCAGCCCTGCCTTTTCTACAGAGCTTCCATCAGGGCGTCTGTGAGGTCAGGAGTGCTTTGACTTCACATGGAAACTCTAGGCTAGTTAGTAAAAGTTAAAAAAAAAAAAAAAGAGCATCTGAAAAAGATCAAAAGCCCACTGAATACCTCACCTTAATCTGGTCAATGTTGTCACCAGATAACTCTTGAATATGCTTGAGACTGTGTGTCAGGCCAGAGGGACTGAAAAACGTGATGCTGGCGGGAATGCCCTGCAGGCAGAGAGAACAAGGTCAAAGAGATGCTCCTCCACCCGTCACCATCAGCCCCCAGAGCCCCAGGAAGCAGCCCCAGGCAGCCCAGGTACATCCACAGCAGGAGGGTCCCCACTGATGCTGGCATTCTGGGCTCCACGGAGGCGGAGTTCAGGTCGGGAACTGTTTAGAGAGGGGTGCGATGGGAGAGGCTGGGTGCTATTCCTTGGTTGCTCTGCAGGCCCCCAGATCAGAGGACACAGGCACCGTGGACCCAGCGCCCAGGAGAGTAGACAATGCCTCTAGCTTGTGTGGCCAAAGCACGCTGATCAAGTAGGGCAGCAGCCCGGCTCCCCATCAATGCCCCATCCCTTCCGGAAATGGAGCAGACAGCAGACAGACTGGCCCACTTGGCCTTTCTGAAAGCTTTGGTTTGTGCTAACAGGGTCTCCGAGTACCAGCCAGGCATTCAGAAGCCTGCCCTGGGAGAGGAAGGGGAGGCGTCTTACTGGATACAGATGTGGAAAACCTCAATCAGCCCAAACAAGAACCGTGCACCCTTCTGACTGAAGCCTCCAAAGGTTCCTGCAGCCTCCCAAATTCAATCCAGACTCCCCCGTGGGCCCTGAAGGCCTTCCCAGTGTGGGCCCAGCCCCTCTCCAGCCTCTGCCCTGCAGCTCCACCAGTGCCCCACACCATGAAGAATGACATCAAGGCCACTGCTGACCCTAGGCTGTGCAAAGGGCTTTGTGTAAATTATCTCCTTTAATCCTTGTAAAAACCTTAGAGAGAGGTCTATTCCGACTTCCCAGATACAGAGATGGAGCCAAAAGATGGCCTCCTCAAAGTGGCACAGCTGGGGATGGCAGAACCTGCGTCAGGAGGCCTGCGCCCCTCTGCCCTGCCCACCCAGCTCCCTGGAAACCCCACACACCTGCTGGGAATAGTAGCTGTTGAGGTTCCCCTGGATCCCTGGGTGTGGGATCGTCTGGTAGACGGTTAAGCTCTCCACGGGAATCCCTGGACACAATCGGGACACAAGCCAGAAGACAGACTTCACTGCTCAGGGAACACACTGTGGGGCACAGGTAGTGGAGACCGCCCGGTGCTGCAGAACTCTCCCGGAACAAGCCGCCGGGAGCTGAGAGGTGTGGGCTCAGTGCCAGCAGACTCGGCCGGCCCTCTGCACCCTGCTTAACACTGCGGAGTGGCTCACGCGGTAAAGGAGGCTGAGGTGGCAGAGGAAGGATGAGGATCCCGAAAACTCAGCCTTCCTTCATACCACGGATGCCTTTTGTTCCCGTGTTTGTGTGGGTTGCCCGCGGGATTGGCCCGGGACGCTCCCCCACGGATGCTGTCCGTGTGGAATCCCACACTGAGGGCCAGGGCTGCAGGCAGAGCTTGGAGGGAGTTTTACCAGCCTGCGGGCTGAAGCCATGAGCCTACTAGGGCCTGGACACCTTGGTCCCTGGCACCTTGGGATGGAGCCCGGGGGGATGGAGTTGGAGCGATCCTAGGTTGGCTGGGCTGGTGGACGCTGCTTTGAGTGCGTGATGAGATCAGCTCCACGCTTGGACTGGTTTCCACACGTGCCCGCCCCAGGGTCGCCACCATGCCACTGCCCACCCGACCTCCCGGGGAAGGCCCCGTGCCCCTCTGCATGCTCCCAGCTGAGCTGAGCGGGTGGATGGGAGCAGATCTGAAGCAGGAGGGAGGACGGCACTCTGCACCTTCCGGCCTGGCCGGTCCATCCCAGGCCTGCTCTCCCTGTAGGTCCCCAGGGCTGACACTCCGCCACCGTGAAGGCTCTCGGTGGACCCCAGAGAGGAGGGGGAGTCACCTTTGTCCTTGAGCATTTTCGGCAGGATTTCTCTTTTGAGGGTTCCACAGGGAAACAGAAGAGGCAGTGCTGACGACTCCCCTGCGAATAAACAGGCAGACTCTGTAGATGGAGGCGCAGCCCCGGGCCCTGCCCTGCATCTTTGCTTCCAGGACCGTGAGCGGGAGGAAGCTCACGGGGGTCACGTGGCCAACAGCGCTAGACTACTAACGTCCACAAGAGCCCGGGGCTGCTGTCACCCCTGCTCACTGAGCCCCTCCCGTCGTGGTGGCTCCGGGCAGCAGTCACCACTTAGAGTGCAGTGACCAGCGTCAGGTTAGAGGTCAGGCCTGGTGGTGGCCTTGGAGCAACCGTTTCTGCCTCTGGAGGAGCCCGGATGGGCCGGGAGGCGTTTGGAGCCTGGGCTCCCGCCGCGAGGAGGCAGGAAACGGCAGCCGCCGCAGGGAAGACAAGCTGTAAGGACGCTTCTCGGCCGCCAGGCCAGGAGCCCGAGGGCTGAGGGCCGGCCGCGCAGGGCCCCAGCCTCTTGTCCCCGCGCATCTCCGCCCTGGGAGACTCAGCCGCAGGCCTCGCTCTGCAGAGCCGTGGAGACAGCGTGTGAGACACCACCTCCCAGCAAAACTGATGGGCGGTCAGATGGGACTCCTCCGCGCTGTGAGAACAAAGCACTTTAGTGGAGGCGACCGCTTTCCCCTTCCGTCTGTCCGTCAGATGTAAGGAGCGGGAGCGAGTGCTGGTCAGGCACCAAGACGCATCTCCTCACATCTGGAAGATCTCTCTGAACACATCCCCTTTCGGTGCCTGCAATCAGAGGGGGAAACAAGCCAAGCTCTCCCCCTCCGGCACCATCTCCACGGAGGCCCAGCTAAATAACAGGAATGACTGTAGGCGTCCTTATTTCAAGTTGTCCAATCATTACAAACCGGCGAGTGTTTTATTTAAACGGCTCTGTAAGTATCAGTACCGACATAAAAGAACACAAGCAATTGGAAAACTTTTAAATATACTGTAGATAATAGATGCTCACCGCTTTCTCTTTTCCAGTGTGAGGAAATGTTTTCACGCAGTATAGATGCCATCCCTCGTGACACACTTTCAAAGCCATGACCAGGTGCTATTCTGAACCAGAGCCCAGGTCTCCCTCCAGTGTCTGTGTGTCCGTGTGTGTGTGTTTGGTGGTGGGGTGTCCAGGAGCCTAGGGGCCAAAGTGGCTCCCACACACCCTTCCCAGCACCTGCTGTGGGGCAGCTGTAGGACAGCAGCCAAACCAGGGGCCTACCTTTCCTGCAGCCTCAACCCCAGGGGTGTGCAAGGGGCTTCCGGAAGATTCCAGAATCGGCCCTTCACAGCCTTTCTTCTGCGGGTCCAGCAGAGCAGTGAGCTGCTCATCTGTGTTCTCTGATTGCTGGTCACTACTAGGGAGATGGGGAGTTGGATGTACATCCTGGTGCAGGGCAGGCATCTTTTTCCCACTGCACCCCCAGTTCCCGGTGGAGAGGCAGGCCGAGCAGGACCAACCAGCTCAGCTGGCTTCATGGCAAAGCACCACCATAGCAGCACAAGGGAGGAAAACCTGAAAATGTCCTGGTTGAGACCTGCCGCAGGAGAGGAGAGACATCCCGTGACTGTACTTCCTGGGTGCTAACCTCCTCCAAGAAGCCAAAGGCAAATAATCAGCACTCCCGAATGGATTATGTCCTGAGCAAAACTCCTCGCGGGACTCTTCCATGACTGAACAATGGAGCAGATTACTGGGTACATTTACGGGAAACAAACTCTGGTGGATAAGGACCTCTCTGGCCCATCTCATCACCATGTGAACTGACAGCATCTCCAAAAGCGGCACAGCTCAACCACCCAACCCTTCCTCTTTGTCATAAGATCGTTTATGGAAAATAAATGATTCATTATTTTAAAAAAATATCCTTTTGGGGATGACCTCACTGCCTACTGATTTTTAACCCAAACAGGCCAAAGCTAAATAGGCCAATGTAAAAGCCGGTTGATTACACATGGGTGAGAGGTGAGGTGTCCCCAGGATGACAGGGAGCGGCAGGGGCCCAGCAGGGGTCTAACCCGACGCGGGACGGTGAACCACGGGGCTCAGACGCTCTGCTCCGCGTTCCTTTAACGGGAAGGGGGCCTGGCCCGCTGGGCTGTTGGGCTGAGGACAGCAGCTGTGTTGAAAGTCCTAAGAGGACGTTATGCAGCTGGAGCGGGGGCTCTGTACACAGTCACTGCTGGTGATTAAGAACTAGACTGAGTGTGTAAATGTCATTTCGCTGGAGGAGATGTGAGTGTCTGTAGAACTCTCACACCCTCCAGGACTGAGACGACCACGCCCTCTCAGGCATGCTGTGAGGGAGGGTCCAGTTGTGTAGGCGGTGGGCACTTAACGTAGGTAACTAGGACCACGAGACTGACTGGGCAACAGAAGGAGAGCCCAGCAAGTGGGCGAGGCTGCAGGGACGAGCCCTTGGTCAGCTCAGCGCAAGTCCAGGGGGACAGTTCAAATAACCCACACAATCTGTCTGCCTCTGACACCCTCCCCCTCCTTCGCTCTCTCTCAAAATGTTGAAATTGTCTTCTACCTTGGACCACTTAACTTGTATTGATACTTCCTTTTCCCTTAGCGGAGATATCCCAGGAGGGAAGAACTGTCTGTCAGAACGACGAGCTTTCAGATTAAATGAGCTAATAGCTTTAAGCGCTTATAACAGTGCCTGTGACAGAATAAATAAGTGTTTAAGTAAAATAAATAAGCAATAACTATGAAGTGGCCTGTTTACTCCAAGCACTGGAAGTAGATTCTTGGCTTTTAAAAATCAAGCTGCAGAGCTGACTGGGGGAGAAAATCATTAACGCCTGGGTAGAACCGAGGAGAACGTCCTGCCAGCAGTCAAGACGGACTCTCATGTGGATGCTATTCCAAGTGCGAACTGAAGACTCATTAGGACCCAGGGGGTGAACACTGGCCGTGCCGTGTGGAGTCTGCCCTCCCGCCTGTCCCCTCCCAGCTCTGGGACCTTGGATGGTCACCCGGTCCCCGTAGCCTGGACAACAGCACTATCGAAAAGAGCGCTGGGTGATGCTGGGTGCCCCTAGGCTGCCCCTGTGGTGCCTGAGCCGCCAGTGAGGGCTGAGCTGTGGCCTGTGCCTGGTGCGACGGGGGAGCCACATTTTTATTTCGATTAATTTAAATTAATTTAAATTTAAATTAATTTAAATTTAAGTAGGCCCATGTGGCTCCTGGCTGCCACACTGGACTGTGCAGCCTGCAGTGGACGGTAGTGAGGACCAAATGAGGCGAGGCAGGGGGCGCGCCAGGAACACGCCGACCACCCAGGAACGTCTTGTCCTCGATGTTAACACAGCGCATACAGTGACCCAGGAAAGAGGAAATAAAATTATTCTTAAAAGAAAAGTGGAGAAAGGAGAGCCAACTGGGAACCTGGGAAGTCCCTCTGCCATCCCCTGCCTGAGCTCCAGGGGGCCTGCTCCACAGGGAAGTGGAGGATGTGCGACTTTTTCAGGTCCAGCTCCTAGGGGTCAACAGAAACACACGAGCTCGAGAACCTTCACCAACAGCACTGGCTCGTGACAGGAAGGCCTCCTAAGACTTTAGAGATCGTTACCTGGAGAAGAAATGTTCTTACACACCACGCCCAGACACAAAACCATGCACCACGGTCCCAGAAGCCGTAAAAATTCCTGGTTAAGGTGTCCTTGCCCCCTGCCCACCCTGAAACCACCACCCCAGGGGCAGAGAAGACACCCCTCTCCTGCGACCACCTTAGAGCAAAACCTCAGGCGTCGGCAGCCAGCCTGGCCCTGTCTCCTAGCTCAGCAAGCTCTAGAAAGGGTCTGCAAACCGCAAACCCAGGTCAGAACCCAGCCCATGGTCTACGACTGCTCTCGTGCTACGACGGGCAGAGGATGTGGCCGCAGAGACGGCGTATCTGGCCCTCGCAGACAGTTCCACACCCCCGACCCCGAGGAGCGAAGCTCTGATTCCCTCTCAGTGACAGAAGGCAAGCTGGTTCTGTGTCATCTTTCACGTGGGGGTCTGACGTCACACGTCTCTCAGGGAGGGATCCAAGTGACAAGGACACAAGAGCATGCGTGTGCAGTTGGATCAGACGTGTAGGGGAGAGGCTGGGACACACAACTTGGAGGTGGGGCTCCCCTGCAAGTATACATCGAGCCTCTCCGTCCTCTCTCTCGGAGAGTTCTGCTCCAAAAATCTTGGCCCATGTTTCGTCAGAAGCTGAAACTTTCATAATTAAAGCTTAATCCTTATTTAAATACAGGTATCCCCAGAACCCTTGCCATTTTAAGTCTCAGCCCATATGCTGCCCAGTGATGAGCTTATGGGGAGCTGAGTGGGCTCTTTAGGGGGAGCGGGCTTTGTGGGGGGGGGATTTGGACAGGGAAGAGACTCCTACCAGGAAGGCGGGGAGCCGGCAGACAGAGGGACGGTGCCAGCAGCTTCTGCTGCTTCCAGTCCCCTTACGATCCCTGCAGAGGGCCTTGCTTCTGGTTTTGTCTCCAGCCCTTTTATTCTGTGTCACGTTCAAGTTGTTTCAAGTCCTTGGGTGGCGGGGGTGGAGGGCAGTAGGCTGGATCTCAGGCCAGCACAGACAGATGCAGATACAAGGCAGTCACGGTCTCGGAGCGGCACACACTCCTCAGCCACATCATCACCATCATCACCGAGGAGGCGGCCCTTTCCCGAGGCGCTGGTTGTGAGAGCGACCAACAAAAATAAATGGGCTTCATTTGGGGCGACCTTGTTCTACTTACTCGAACAAATGTACTCTGCAAGCTTTTCTGCATTTCCACAGTTTTCTCCTTCTGTATGCAGGCCAATTTTATTCACTGGAAAACAACAACAACAAAATATATTTCTTTACATGGTTATTAAAGTCCTGTTCCTGTGTTGTTTTTAAAATGTGCAAATACAAAGGCACATGCCTTACAAATGACATGGAGAAAGTCTCCCCTTGGAGGCTGGTGTAGGGAGACGAGAGGGAGCTGGGTCCCAGCCCTGCCCTCCCTAGACCTGTGGCTTTGGTTGGTGAGGCGTCATTATCAGCAGCTTTGTCT
This sequence comes from Neophocaena asiaeorientalis asiaeorientalis, assembly GCF_003031525.2. Classification (NCBI taxonomy): domain Eukaryota; kingdom Metazoa; phylum Chordata; class Mammalia; order Artiodactyla; family Phocoenidae; genus Neophocaena; species Neophocaena asiaeorientalis. Next base: position 4,700,281 of record NW_020173770.1, on the reverse strand, counting down.
CAAAAGGTTCAGGAGAAACTGTCCTTTGCCTCGTATTTATAACTTCTCTGTAAGTTTTCTTCGAAACAGCTTGGACAGATTTTACCAGCAAAGGGATTAGTGGGCCAAAGGGTACAACTATTTTGGCAAAGCTTTTGAAGACATGCCAACCAAGTACTTCTCAAAAGATGTGAACCAAATTTCAGTGTCATTTAGCAATATCTGAATACATTTGTTTCACCGCACCCTTAGCAGCATTATATAGGTAATTAATTAATTACTTTTTGTAAATTTAAAAAGGAAAAAAATCATGTTTTAAACTGAACTATAGTGTTCAACGAACAAAGCTAAGTCAGTGTGGAAGGAAACCTCTTCTTTTCCTTCTCTGCTCTCATCACCACACGACTGCACTTTGGTTACCCAATGTGTGGGTTTTCCACACCAAGCAATTCTCCAGTTCTCAGCTAGGTGTCCTACAAGTGAACTCAAGTCTGACACTCTCTACTGGGAGGTAGCGTCAAATCCCGAGGATGGAAGGCTCAGTCCCACAAACTGCTCCCACTTCAGACCCAGGTCTCTGCTTGTGCTTCTGACTGACCAGCTCTAAATCGGAGGTTCTCACAACCCACTCCTTGGGTTGCATCATTTGCTAGAACAGCTCACAGAACTCAGGAAGATGGTTTACTAACTACTGCAGATTTATTACAAAGGATATTTCAAAGGGTGTAAATGAACAGCCAGATGGAAGAGGTGCAGCAGGCAGGTATGCGGGGAGGGCCTGAGCTTCCGTGCCCTCTCCTGGCTCCAGCCTCCCAGCACCCTCCGCATTACTGTCCTTCTGGATTTTTATGGCGGCTTCATACACAGCCATGATTGATTGATTAATTCAACCTCTGGCTGATGTCTTCTCCCTGGACGTAGGAGGCAGGGAGGGCATGAGGCTGAAAGTTCCTACTCTAATCGGAGGATTGGTTCCCATGGCAACTAGCCTCCAACTTAAGGGGCTTTCCAAAAGTCACCCCATTAAAGTCAACTCAGGTGGAGTTGAAAGAGGTTTGTTATGAATAACAAAATACACCTTATCTTTTTTTTTTTTCTTTGCGGTACACGGGCCTCTCACTGCTGTGGCCTCTCCCACTGTGGAGCCCAGGCTCTGGACGCGCAGGCTCTCAGTGGCCATGGCTCACGGGCCCAGCCGCTCCGCGGCATGTGGGATCTTCCCAGACCGGGGCACGAACCCGCGTCCCCTGCATCGGCAGGCGGACTCTCAACCACTGCGCCACCAGGGAAGCCCCACCTTATCTTTTTTATCACTCAGGAAATTCCAAGGGTTTTAGGAGCTCTGTGCCAGGAACAGGGACAAAGACCAAATACATATTTCTTATTATAATCACAATATCACAGTCATTCTTTGTTTTATTTGTACCTTGACTGCTTACCTAGAGAAGCAGTAGCATTTCCCACCACATACACTGACTTAGCATTCCATTTTTCTTGCAGAGACTTTCTCCAGACTGTAAAACATGAAATTTGATGTGAGTTGCAAATACCAAAGTGGCCATTTGGACTGCTGCCCAAGGCTGTTTGTTCATCCTAAAAAACTTGTGAGCAAGGAAAATTATTAATAACCAAATATAAAGAACAGCATCTCAAACTAAAATCCATTTTTATATTCTGTCCATATTCTGAAGGCAAATTTTTTAAAATCACTTTGGCAAATGTTTCAATATGCCTTCCTTATTGAAGGCATTAAGTATTAAATCATTTCCACAGTTGGCACTAGAAGGATTTTTAGTGCATACTAGTAACTTGAAGAATTAATTTGCATGGTAATATTAAAATTTAAAATCTAGACTTTTTTCTTTTTTTTTTTTTTGGCCGTGCCATGCAGCTTGCGGGATCTTAGCAAGGGACTGAACCCGGGGCCATGTCAGTGAAAGTGCTGAGTCCTCACCACTGGACAGCCAGGGATGTCCCCCCCATAATCTAGACTTTTAAAGAAAAAATTACTGGTCGTGAAAAAGAGGCAACTTAAATGTCTAATAAAGCAATATGACTGGTTTTATTCGGGATATAAATCTGAAAGCAGTCAAGAAACTGTCATCTCAGATGGGAAGGCTCATTTATCTATTAGGTCAAAGAAGAGAATAAATATCAGGTTCATAAACAAACACAATTTAATAGAGAACACTATCATTTGATGACAAAAAATAAACATCTTTAAATATGGATTAAAGAAAAACCAAGAGAAAGTGGATAGTATAAATGTATCACAAGGCCACTTGGCATTCAACATTCTTTTAGAAGATAAGGAAACACTAGTTCTTCCTTCCTAAGATCTGACTATGAGTGTAATTTTCCCTTAAATTCAATAGTGTTACTCTATCCTTTACACTCCTGTGAGAAATTCCCTTTTAAAAAGCGATAAAAGACTGAGTTTCACCTTCTTTCCTTTCCTACCCCACAAACGTAAATAATATTTATTTAAACATTATCTACAGCATGTGAACAAACCATTCTCCAAGCATCATAGCAGATATGAGTTGGAGCAAGCCCTGGGTGAAATCAGAATGCCCGGCTTCAGAGCTGGCTCTGCCCCTTAACTTGGGCTCGTTCCTGGCAAGTCAGCTGACCCACCTCCTCTGTTTCCCTGTCGAGATAACGGGGATTAACTACACCTCTCCTGCCTGTATTCATAGAGTTGTTGTAACAATCAAAATAAGAATATGTATGGACTATATTGTACACCTGTAACTTATATAATATTGTACACCAACTATACTTCAATCAAAAAAAAGAAAATGTATGGGAAAATGCTTTTTAAACTATAAAGCATTATAAAAAGTTATGGTGTCCATGCTGGGGATTTTTTCTTTTTCATCATCTTCATCCTCAAAACACATACAAAAGGGAAAGCACAACTGTCAGACCAAGACTCCTGAAGCACCACCGGGAGAGAATACACACGCTTCTCCATCTCGAGTCTCCTTTCTCCATTTTGGAAATAACGGTACTTCCGGTCCTGAGTTGCCTTGAGGATTGGACAGCACAAGTCCTCAGCCCTAAGAAAAGAGTTAGACTTTCTCCTCAATAGGAGGTAACTGTGGATATGAAATCACCGAGTTGGTGATTTTGGGGGCTATAATGAAAGCCTAATTAACTGTAAAGATAATGACCACTCTGCACTGTCACTTACTCAGTGCTCGCCACGCACCAGGAGATGTCCTGAATGCTTCCGTCTGGGACTCAGACTCTGTAGCTAGAATCGTAAAACTGTGACTTACAGACCGTGTGGTCTTGGAGAGTCTCATGCCCTCTGCTCTACAGGCTCCTCATTTGTCAGGTGGGGGTACTAATCATGCCCACCTCAGGGATAAAGCGGCTAGGACCTGGTCTGGCACACAGTAGGCCCTAGAGAAGCTCCAACTAGTGGACCAAGAAGTGACGATCCTGGGATGCAAGTATTATTGTGCTCAGCTTACAAACAAGGAAACTGAGGCTCAGCGAGGGCAAGGAAGCCGCCAAGGTCAGAATGGCCATCTGAGGCCAGGCCTAACCGGCTGCAAAGCCCTTTGATAACCACCCGTCCCGCTGCCTCCCCCTGTTAGTATAACTGGAGCTGGTCCGGCCTGACAGACTGGCTCCAGGGCCTTGGACGGGTGCTGCCTCTCCCCAAGCCTCAGCATTCTTATCTGTAAAATGAGGACCATGCTAGGTGAGCCTCTGGCCGGTCCAGGATTGAATGAGATTGTGAATGTCAAGCTAACATAGAGCCTGGTACACAGCAGGCACTTCACACATGTTAGCTCAGAGCTGTCTGATGGGACAGACTAAGGTGGTGCTCAGCCTGAGAGCCGGGCTCTGACAGAGAGGGAAGAAGCGAGAAGGCGGCCTGAGCGGGGTCACATCATCAAGTCCTGGCTCAGCACACACTGTTCTCATGTGCTGTTGGACCTTCCCATCGTCCCTGTGAGGAAAGAGACTGGCGCCCATATACTGTGACCACCTGGTGGGTGCACGTGGAGACCCCCCACAGCGGTGCCCGTCTGGGCATTTAGGAGGTAGCACCGTCTCCTGCTTCCTGGTGACACAGTGCCACGAAGCGCTCACCCCGGTCAGAAGGCTACCATGTAACATGTCATTCTGTGTGGGACACTAAGAAACAGCTTAGAAGAAGGAATTTCATCTTCTGCTCCCTCCAAAGGTTCCAAAAACACGAAGTAACTTGGTACCTAAATAGTTTTTGACTAAAAGTCATTGCAGTTTCTCAAACCTGAAGTCCAGCTATTTCTGGAATCTAGTATCACCAACAGAACAAAGCAAAGTCCAGTGGCATTCACAGCAGACCCACCCTTACCTTCGGTTTTATTGTCTTTCTCCAAACACAGCTCCACTGCCTCCACTGCTCTGGGGCTGGTAAAAATGAGGCCCCCGTAACCTTCAGGGTGAGACAGCTGTACACCAAACAACAGCAAAGGCATTTTATATGATAGTCAAGTTCAACATTTTCCAGAATTCTAAACGCTTCACAATAGTAGCAGGCAAACTAATTCCATCCATCCATCCATCCACTCAAGACAGAGCTTACTACGCGCCTGGAACTACTCTAGGCCTTTAAGGACATACAGGTAAATTCACAGCATTTCCCTCAAGTAGCTCAGAGTCTTGGGGAGGGAGAGGCCAGTGTGATGCAGGGTGGCAGGTGTAACGGAGCCAAGGGACAATGTGACTCAGCCTGGGTGTGGCTGGGGTGCAGCAGGACGGTAGACTTGACCTGCATCCATAAGAAAGCTGGAATATTCAAGGAGTGATATCCACGCTGAAGCCCTGGTTTTTGAGCATAAAAATGGTGATAAAATCTACTGAACACGTATTCTGAGCTGGGCACTGGGCTGTTATACACATAATCCTGCACTGAACCTGTGAAAGTGCCCTGTGAGACAGGCGGCACTATTTGCGTCGCACGGGTTAAGACACAGAGGCTTGGTGAGGATAAAGAACTAGTCCGAGGTGAGGGCCAGAGCCGGCACTTGAGCACATGCCCCTATGATTCCCAAGCCCGTGCGCTCGCTCACCGCCCAACAGGAGCTTCAGAGAGGGAGTCCAGGAAGCCCCTCATGAAACAAACTGGCTGGGGGTGATGGAGAAGCTCCCACAGAGACTCTAGTATTTTTCTGAGCACAGGGTCCTAGCAAAGATTTCAAATGATGAGCTCTGGTTCCCTGTTAAAGCTGCTTACGGAAGAGCATGCGATGTGGGTCCCTTATACATTCCTCACAGCACACAGACCCGGGGCAGATGCCAAATCAATGTTTGCTGAGTAAACTGCTGAACGAAGGGAGATCGCAGAGAGGTCCTCCGCAGAGTGACAGGTGGGCTCTGACATGCAGAGCACGGGGGTGAACCTGATGCCCACAGCGGCCCGGGAGCCCGGTGGGCAGGGCTGGGCACACCAGTCCCATGAAGCCGCCCTGGCTCTGGGCCCACGTGTCCAGAACGGTGCCCCTGGGGAGATGTCCGGTAACAGGGTGCACACTGATGGGGCCTGGGGTACTGGGCCCTGAATCCTTAATCGGAAGCATTTGGAGGGCTTTCCTGGGACTTTCCCTGGCCATAACTATGGCTCCAATACATGGAAGCAGGCCCAACTCTCCCTCTTATCTGCTGGAGAACTCCGCCAAGCTGCCCAACCTGGGGAGAAACAACAGCTCTTCTGCGCTTCGCTGAGGTCAGGGGCGTGGACTGAATGACAGGAGGAAGGTGAAGGGTCTGCGTGGCCAAGAGCAGCACAGGCTTGGTGCCTCAGCACGACTGGCTCTCCCGGGCCTCCTTACGGGCCCACCTCCAGGTTGGGTGGCTTTCTGGGGCCGCTGGTAGAGGCTCGGGCCGAGGATCCAGTAGCAGCCAAGTCCTGGAGCAGGTGAGCTCATGCCGTCCTTGTTTTACAGTTGGGTAGTGAGAAGAGGGCTAGCAAACGGGTCCTTCCCCTAGAATTCTGTAGGAGTCTACAGAAACCAAACGTGTCTCATTCAGAAACGATGGTGCTCAGACACTGATGAATCTTACCTTCTCCAAAAAACTGGGAAGAGACCAAAACTCAAATGATAAAACAGGGATCAAAGTGGCTTCGAGTCCATATAATCCTAATTCCTGCAGGTAAAAGAATATGGTTTTGAATTGGCCAGGGTTGTTTGGAAAATAAGGAAAAGGTCCTATTTCACAACTTATTCTGTGCCAGTTCCTCAGAGTTTTAGCAGATGGACCCTCCCCTTGACTTCAATCACAAGGCAGTGTTGGGCTTTCGGGGACCAGGTGTGTCAGGTACTTACCCTGATATAGGGATCCTGGCCACAGTCGTCCTCCTTAGGGTCTTTCAGTAAAAGAACCTTCATTATTGCCTGGCAGTCTTTACGGGGTGCTGTGACAGAGCAGGGAAACGGATCTTAATTAGATCTCAAAGCCTCTTCCTAAGCGGTGTCAGCTGGGCTGGGCGCCAGGAGCAGGTAATCAGCCGCTGGCTGAAGCGGCCCATCCCTCGCACACAATGACTTGGCGTTTACGGGCTCGTTCCTTCTGGAGACCCTGTCACCGATAAGGCCCAGGGACGGCATGCTGGCACCTGATATCACTTGGAAAGGCAGATGAAAGCCATTAGGGAAAGGCAGTGGCCTAGCCAAATATTTAAGGCTCACAGAAGAGAACTGATGCAAATTCTGGGTTGTATCTATAACAACTATAGAAATGAGCATCTTATATTTTAAGGAAATAAATAATTACTTCCATTTCAAGATAAATATACTCAGTTGCTCATAAGCTCTTTAGGAAATGACTATACTGACTCTTCTATTTCTCAAATCATATTTTATAAATGTGGTCGAGTATCATGAGAGGATTTTTCAAAAATTTTCTAACCCAGAAACCAGCTGGTTGATATTTATTAAAAGGCTTATATACTTCATACCCCTTCTTCCCATAATTTCACTTCCAAGAATAAATTCTAAGGTGACACTCATATATGTGTGTAAAGATTAACATAAAGATATTCATCCTGGTCTTCTTTTTTTTTTAATTGACATATAACATTGTGTAAGTTTAAGGTGTACAATGTGATTTAATACATTTGTATGTTGCAATATGATTACCCCTGTAGCATTAGCTAACACCTCTATCACCTCACATAATTATTTCTTTTTTGTGGTGTGAACAATTAATATCTAGTCTCTTAGCACCTTTGAAGTTTATAATACAGTATTGTTGACTATAATCACTATGCTGTGCATTAGATTCCCCCCGCCCCCCACCCAGAACTTATTTAACTACTAGTTGCAAGTCTGTATCTTGGTATTCTTTACAACTGCAAATAACTGGAAACAATGTAAACATCTAACAATGAGAGAATGGTTAAATAAATCATGGTACAGTTATAAGAAATCATTAAAATATTCATAAACAACTTAATTATATGGATTATTTAATCACAAAATAATGTTAAGTTTAAAAGAACAGGATTCAGAATTGCATTAAGGTACCATTTACAGATTTTATATATACACATATATGAAAGAATATTCTTTGGTGGTAGGTTAGGGTGATTATTTTCTTCTCTACCTCTTTCTGTTTTACCCCCCAATTTTTTACAATATTAAATTCCTTTTGTGTCAAGAGGGTAAAAGCACATTATAACCATCCCAAAAGCCTCAAATCAAATACTGTCGAAGACCTGCAAGATAAACTCTGCTGGAAATGCACAAGTAGCATTAGACTAGCAGTTAGTGACTTAATAAATATTATACAGTGGTTGACAGTAGTCAAAGAAAGTATATTGCTTGGAGCAGAAATGTGTTAACTCTGGGAGCCATTACTTATAAATTATTACTGAACATACTTCTGGAACATTATGATATCTGTGGGACATCTTAGGAAAATTGTCTCCAAATGAATTGCTTTGTATCTCAGCAACCAAACCGGGGTGAACTAACAATAATTATGAAATCAAGTTCAATTAACGCTGCTGTTGAGCTGTTAGCTAGAGAGACGGGGCATTTGGGGAAATGGGCAGTAGCATCGTTTCTATCGTTTCCTGAAGTTATTCAGAATGTGTCTCCCACAGAAATCAGGAATCTCCCTTTCAGTGATGGTCACTGTTAGGTGTCAGCCTGGCGAGGATATTTTCCCCATTTATTCACAAATGCTAACCTAGGTGCTGCTGGGCAGGTATTTTAGAGATGTGATCAAGTTGGCTTACTGAAAGGATCACACAGAACAAACCAAGCGTTTAGGTGGGACTCAAAGAAGGAAGACATTTATTTTCGTTCTGGTCCCAACCATTTCAAACAAGGCTGTGGACAGATGGTCTCACGTGGAATTACGTCGGTACATCCTGTTAACTCTGCCTTCAACATGAATCCACGGTCCAGCCACTTCTTTACTTTTTCGCTCCTGAGACCCCGTGCACGCTGGCTTTTAGTAAAAGGGATGATCCTTGGTAATCAGGGAGGGCCTGGTTCAGTCAAAAGAAAGGCCTAAAGAGCAGAACTGAGGTTTCCTTGAGGAAGAAGAAATTTCGCCTGTGGCCACAGCTGCAGCTCGTGTCCTAGCCCGGCCTGCCCTTCCCATCAGCTTGCACAGTGGATTTCAGCCCTGCCTCGCCAGCCCTCACGGCTGCACAAGGCGATTCCTTGCACTAAGTCTCCTGACATATATCCCCTACTGCTCTGTTTCTCTGTGGAACCCTGACTGATACACCTTCCAATCTCGGGGCTCCAGGAGTCTGGCATGTCACTAAGTGGCAGGTAGAACTTGGCATTTTCTGCATAAATCTTTCTGTGGCGTGCAAAGCAAGCAACTATTGTGGGGATTAAAAAGTGGGAGCGTAATGCTGTGAAGCAGGCATCCTGCGACCACAGACCCCTACTCAGCCTTATCCTATTCCCCCCGCCTTGGTTCTAGGCTCCAGGATACACATCCCCAAGTTTCCAAAGCATCTGTTAGTACTACTTTCAGATACCAGGAGCCAATCTCTCACACAAGTGTTCCTATAGTGGTCTCAGGCAGTGACGCCTGGGACCTCCCTCAGGGAGGTACGGTCTGCATTATTTGTTGGAGGCGTGGACAAGTGCAAGCACTCCAGGCTGTGAGGTGACTGGGGTGTGGGTTTACCTCTCCAGGGCGACCTCTCTGAGCAGGAGAATCTGAGTTGAGATCTGAATGGTAACAGCAGGGGCAGAAATGTTCAAATGTCAGAAAGGGGCTCGGGGTGTCCCCAGGGGAGAAGGGTAGGCGTGGCTCAAGAGCAAAGGATAAGGGAGGCTCTGGTTCCATGAGAAATGTGAATCCACTGGAAGGTTGAAGCAGGAGTGACAGTGCTGGGATTTACACTTCAGAGAGACCTCAGGCTTTGGGGTAAGGCTAGCCACCACGGACTAGGCGTGCAGGTGGTCTCAGGGAAGTTAAGCAGCTGGACCGTGGATTCACACTGAAGGCAGAGCTAACAGGAGGTACCGACGTCATTCCATGTGAGACCGTCTGTCCACAGCCTGGTTTGAAATGGTTGGGACCAGGATGAAAATAAATGTCTTCCTTCTTTGAGTCCCACCTAAACGCTTGGTTTGTGCTGTGTAGTCCTATCAGGAAGTCAACTAATATTCGTCGACAGTTACTGTCAACCAGGCACTGGGTATATAATATGATTCCTGCTCTCGTATTAATGGGAGGGTAAAACAGATACACTACAAATAAGTAAAAATAGTGACAGAGTCATAGTGCAATGAGCATTATGAAAGAAAAGTCAGGATGCTGTGGTAACATAACTGGCAAGTCTTATTTGGACTAGGAGGGGTGGCAGGGATTGCCACTTGCCCCCGAAAAATCAACTCTTCCCTTCTCCCTCATATGAATGGAGCCCCTCATAATAACGGTGCACGTGGCTGCCCAAGATAAAAACATGTAGCGGGATGTGGCCAGGCCGACAGGATGGACGTCGAAGGGACGTGCACACTTCCAGGTCCTGCCTTAGCAGGAAGTGCTGCGCCCCTGCCCTCCCCTTCCTGCCTCCCGGCTGGCGGGAATGCGGGCCAGGTGGTCAGCCCCTTCTACTGCAGGGGAGGGTAACGCCCTGGGGGTGATGGAAGGAGCAGGACCCCTTTGTATGGCAGAGGCACCAGTCAGCCAGGGCTTTTACATCAGAGAAAAGGAGAGTTCTATCCTGTTTCAGCCATTGCTATTTGGATTTCTGTTAGAGCAGTGGAACCCATATCCTAACTAATACAGAGGCCAGAATAGCTTTCTCAGGACCTAATGCTTAGACTTAGACGTGGTGCCTGAGTAGGATTAAGCTCCAAGGTTGGTATGCCTGAGGGGTGGGAGAGGTCTGCGGCAGCTGGAATGTACAGGGGAGAGTGGGGAGACAGGCCTCATCTGGTCCTGTTAGGGAGTTTGTGTTTATCTTAGTTCCAGTGGGAGGCGTCTTGCTGATGGATTTACTTCTCCTCTCCTTCCCTGGTTTCTGCTTGCCCTTTTCTCTTCCCCTTTCTCTCTGGGGCAACACAAGGAGGGAAGTGTGGGGTCACAGAACAAGCACAGGATGAAGGGCCAAGAGACCAGCTTTACTGTCCATGATGGGATCTTTTCTCCCCTGTCAAATGGGAATAAACTCTGCCCCACCAAGGCCGCTGAGTGACTCAAAGGAGATAACAACAACAGCTACCCAGTTATTGAGCGCTTACTACATGCCAGAGATTGTTCTAGAAGCTTTACATGCATTAAAGCTATGAGGTTTATCCCACTTTATAGATGAGGAGACTGTGGCATATGGGGGACAAAACTCACCCGAAGTCCCCGGACCAATGAGTGGCAGAGCTGCCACACTCAGGCAGCCCAGCCCCAAAGTCCGTGCTCTCACCCCTGCGCTGTGCTACACACCCAAGTGCTTGGGAAGACAGACAGGTAAAAAGACATAAAGGACTTCCCTGGTGGCACAGTGGTTAAGGATCCGCCTGTCGATGCAGGGGACACGGGTTCGAGCCCTGGTCCGGGAAGATCCCACATGCTGCGGAACAACTAAGCCCGTGCGCCACAACTACTGAGCCTGCGAGCCACAACTACTGCAGCCCACGTGCCTAGAGCCCAAGCTCCACAACAAGAGAAGCCACCGCGATGAGAAGCCCACACACCACAATGACCTGGTCACCGCAACTAGAGAAAGCCTGCACAGCAATGAAGACCCAACGCGGCCAAAAATAAATAAATTAATTAATTATATTTTTTAAAAAAGACATAAAGTATCACTCTAGTGCAAAGTGCTTAGTTTGGTAATGAAAACATGTGAGAGCAAAACCAATCTACCCACTGCAAACAGAAAATATTTCTTCTGGGTTCTACTCTGTGGTTCTCTCAGGTAATAAAACTGATGCCTTAGGGATAACTGTTAAGAAATTCCATGAGATGGGCTGCAGGACTTGACAAATAAATATCAAATACTACCCCCGTCCCTTTTCTGCCACTGCTCAAAGCATCTCTAACGTAAAATTAAGAGGAACCGCTGCTGATGCTTCTCGGCCACGCAAAGGCCATGTCATCAGCTTCACTGAGAAAGGGATCAGCTGATACGTGCACACAGATAGCCGTGCTAACACCCTGGTACTTTTCTCAGTAACTGAGAGTTTAAAGCTGAGAGTGTTCCCTCACCCTCACACCCCATAATGGACAGGTACCAGTCCCTGAACTACTGGGCACATCCAGCCCAGGGCAAAATCCAAAGGCTCAGAAAAAGGTCTACAGACACTTTCTCAAAAAGGGAAGGGCATTCCCCAAACGTCCTGCAGTGCCCAAGGGTCTGCAGCAAAGGCCCAGGGACCAGGTGACAGAAATAGCTCGTAGCAAAGGAAACACTCGCCAGGGGAGGCCTGGCTCACAGGGCAGCTGGGCCCCTGTGAAGGCACGCGTGATCACCAGCTGCTCTGTGAACCAGGAACGACCTCCCTGCCTGGAATCCCCAGGTTCTGTCCAATGGCTTGCTTTCTACAATCATGGGGGCTTAGATGGTGGCATTACTGCAATTTCTCACAGGCCAAGGGAAGGACCGGGATATTTCTAGAGCTCAGTGCAGACTGTCATTCCTAGCTCAAGAAACCCACATTCCTGTCATCTCCAAAATGTAGCCAACAAGAGTGAGAAAGACAAACATTGCTACTTCTCACCCACACGGTTTCCCATCCTTAGGACCACAGAGGAAATACAGCCAGCCCAAAAGGTGTAGGTGCCCTAGCTCTCATGGAAGACACAACTGATTGAACTGTGCTCCCTCCAAAGAAGTCCTAATCCTTGGTACCTACAAATGTGAATTTACTTGGAAATAGGGTCTTTGCTGATGTAACTAGGTTAAGCTGAGGTCATGGTGGATTAGAGTGTCCCACATAACTATGACTAATCCAACACGACTGGCATCCTTAGAGAAGAAAATCTAGACACAGATAGAGGCAGACAGATGGCCATGTGAAGGAGGCAGAGACTGCAGAGACGCTGCCAAAGGCAAGAAACACCTGGGCCCCCCAGCAGCTGGAAGAGGAAGGAAGGATCCTCCCCTAGAAGCTTCAGAGGAGGCAGGCATGCCCCACAGACACCTGGACTTCAGACTGCTGGCCTCCAGAACTGGGAGACAATAAACTTCTTTTGCTTAAGCCATGTGCTCTGTGGTATATGTTACAGAAGCCCTAGGCAACTAGACAGAGGGGAACTGATTTTTGGTGCTGTCTACAGGACTGTCTCCTAAGAAAAAGCACCTGTGTGCGTGCTCCCAGCATGGCCAATCCTTCCTTTTCAGCTGAGGAATTTGAGGTTGGGGTGTGGCAGGGGGACCTGCCAGAGCTCACATGCGAAGTCCAAGGCAGAGCCAGTACTGAGCCCAGGCCTTGGGGTCTGAGTTCAGTTCTCCCCACCAGCTCATGCCCATCACACCATCTAAAGACTGGAAGAAGCAACACAGCCTTTCCTGGTGGGTGATAAGCCTCCATGTGAACTAGTACTTAGCATGACATTTTCACTCAACTATGAAGCTTTTCATTTGGGGTTTAACCTTAATTATGTTTTATTTATTTCCCTCTACCCCGAGTCCCTGAGACTTAACACAGGAAGGGATTTCACCACAGTCCTCTTCTATTCTGGGCAGGAAGAGTGGGGGACGTGTCAGAATTTTTCTCCTTATAGCTGGGGTGAAGTTCAGCTGCACCCTGAAGGCTTGCAAGCCCTGTACCCGCCCAGCCTCAAGACCAAAGAGAGAGCCCGGAGTCAGCGACAGAGACATGAGGAGTTGAATGGACGGGGGATCTTACGTGTCTGCAGCGGGGTCCTGGAGTGACGCCCCACCGTGTGTGGCAGACAGCAGGAAGGACATGGCAGCAGTCCTTGCTACCTGGGGAAGAGGGCGGTTACCAGTTATGGGGAGAACTGACATCGGGTTGGCTCATCAGTTGCATGGGAAACCAGCAGAGGGGCCGCCTCTCGCCGCCCCTTTGATAAATTATCATAGTGGAGATAGTTTGGATTCAAAGATTTCAAAAATCACTAGCTGGCGCCAGGAGCAGGTACATAGGCATTTACTGATTATATCATAGGCGCTACAACTGAGAGGAAAGGTCAGTCAGGTGAGTAGGGTGTAGGTGAGGCAGGGACTGGTCGAGCAGGGGATGTGCAGAGAGTAAGAGAACAGTCATCTTGGGTGGCCTGATCATACAGGTGACCATGTATACCAGTCTGTCCAAGACAGTCCCAGTTTACAGCTGTTGTTCTGGTGTAATTACTGACAGCACCCAACTGCACTCTCAAAAGTCTCCCATTTTGGACAGTAAATTATGGAGTCACTTTCCTTATAATGGCTATGGATGTTCACAAATGTTTTACACAGCTTGATGGAATGGAAAAAATGCAGGACTAGAAATGAGGAGACTCTTATTCCTGTCCAAGAAATATGAGAGGTTTCAGTAACACAGTGTCTGGCAAGTATGAGAATGGTGGCCAGGCAGTAGGGCCAGAGCCCAGGGAGCTCCAAGGGGGAGCAGACGGGCCCCGGGCTCAGAGCCGCATTGCAGGGCCATTCAGGTTGTGGTGAGGACTTTGCCTATTATCTGAATGAGATGTGATACCACTGGAGGATTCTGAGCACAGGACTGACCTGCTCTGACTTAGAGTTTCACAGGACCACTTGCAGGTGTGTGGAGAAAAGCCTGGAGGTAGAAAGGAGTAAAATAGGGAGGATACTGGAACAGTTTCGGTGAGAGATGTTATGGGCTTGGACCAGATTGGCATTTGAAGTGGGGAAAAGTGATTGCACTTGGATATATTATGAAGGTGTAGCCAACAGCATTGACTTGGACTGGACGCAGGGTAGAGAGAAAAAGGAATCAAGGTGACTCCAACTGGACAACTGCAAGAACAGTAGCACCATGTCAGGACGTGAAGAACGACACAGACTATCCTTGAGAATGCCTCTTCTCCGCCAGTGTACCCCAGCCCGTCAGAGTCCTGGGAATAGGTTCACAGGTGTGCCTGGGGTCTGGGTCCTCTCAGCCCTTGGGGCAGCTGGGTAGAGTCCAGGGCAGCCAGAACTCACTCCCATCGCCTCCACGCCCACCCCAGCCAGGGCTGACTGCCTTTAGCTGTAAACTGTAAATCCTCGTCTATTTATGGAAATGTGCTGAATGAATATTACCATTTACTAGCTGTGCCATAGTGCTAAAAGTTGAAGAGTACTGGTATTAGACGTCCAAATGGAGAGATCAGGCAGGCGCTTTGGGCTTGGGGAAGGAGTCAGGTCAAAGGACAAAGACTTGGGAGTCATCAGTGTACAGATGGTATTTAAAGTCCTGGGACTGTGTGAGATTATGGATAGGAAAGAAGGGGGTCCAGGACAGAGCCCTAAAGCACTCAAACAATGTCAGTCAGGGATGCAGGGTAGAAGGGTCCTGGCAAAGGAGAAGGAAAACGGATTGGAGTGTGTCTTAGCTTGGGCTGCCATTAACAGACCACCACTGACTAGTGGGCTTAAACAACAGACAGTTATTTTCTCACATTTCTGGAGGCTAGAAGTCCAAGATCAAGGTGCCATGAGGGTTTGTTCCTGGTGAGGCCTCTCTTCCTGGCCTGTAGACTGCTGCCTTCTTGCTGTGTGCTCACATGGCCTTTCCTCTGTGCTTGTGCAGAGAGAGACCCCTGGTGTCTCCTCCTCTTAAGGACACCACCGGTCCTGTAGGACTTGGGCTCTACCCTTAGGACCTCATTTAATCTTAATTACCTCTTTAAAGGCCCTATATCCAAATACAGTCACACTGGGGGTTAGGGCTTCAACATAGGAGTTTGAGGGGGAAAATTCAGTTCATAACAGAATAAGTTACAGAATAAAGTGGACACAGAGATGTAATTGTAGATAAGAAGAGTACTGCTATTAAGAAGAGTAGCAGAAATAAGGCCATAACTGGCAAGGGAGGCAGTGAGGTCAAGAGAGGTTCCAGAAGCATTCCCCTTGCCCCACATACACACGTGAGAGACACCAGAGCGAGGGTAGGCGTGGAGAAGGGCATTCTGGATTATAGGCAAGTCAGGGAAGAATGCCATGCAATGCACTTGGGGAGCAAATGAGCAAGGCCCTTTGGTATGACTTTCTCCTTGAGGTTCCAGGTGTACCTTGTTCTGCCTTGTCCACTTGTAGAAGCTCCTGAATTTTAGCCACAAGGAGAACTAAGAAATGACAAGCTGGCCTTCCAGGCCAGAAAGTTGGCTCTCAATTAGGCAGGAGAGGGGCTCTACCATATTGCTTTCATTTACCCAAGAAACACTGAGTCTCTTCTTTGTGATGCTGGGTACTGGATGCCGGGAAAGGGACAAGTCAGACTTAGTGCCCACCCTCAAGGAACTCCAAGGCTGGTGGGGGAGGATGGACAACCACAGAACTGTGAGCGAAGTATTGAGAAAGAGACAGTCAAGGTACTTCCTACTGCAAACTGCCAGGATTTGGAAGCAAGGCTTCAAAAGTACGCCTCTGGGTCTGGGGCTCCTCTGATTTAGATTTTGTATTCTGCTGGGGTAGATAGATGATTTAGGGTGAAGTATCTTTATTCTAACCACTTTGTACAGAAGGTCTGTTGGGATTAACGAATAAAGGAGTTCAGCATCAAACTCATGCAGAATACGTTTAAGATGGGTAAAGCCAGCTAAAATGCTTTTCATTTACTAGAGCCTGGAGTATTCTAGGGATTGGGGCAGGCAAGGGGGTTCACAAAAAGTGAACAAACCAACCCCTTCTCAGCAATATGTCACTGTGGCCAATGTACACCTTCACACAGGACTCCTTTAGCTGTTCCCATCAAGAAGTTCAAACACCAGTCACTTGCTATGAAGAGCAAGCAGTGAAATGGCAAGTCCCTGTACTTGGCCTCTGTGGTGGACCGAATCCAAAATTTATATTTTGAATTCTTTTAACCCCCAGGACCTCAGAACGTGACCTTACTTGGATATAGGCTATTTGCAGATGCAGTCAAGTTAAAACAAGGTCATTAGGGTGAGCCCTAATCATTTATGACTAGCATCCTTATAAATAAGGGAAATTTGCACACACAGGGACATACAGGGAAAACGTTAAGTGAAGATGAAGGCAGAGATCGGGGTGACGCATCTACAAGCTGAGGAAACTCAGAGATGTGCCAGCAAACCACCAGCAGCAGGGAGAGGGGCCTGGAACAGACTCCCCCTCACGGCCTCAGAAGGAACCCACCCTTCTGACATCTTGATCTTAGAATTTTAGCCCCTGGAACTGTGAGACAGTACATTTCCTTTTTTAAAAAATATTTAGTGCTTCCCTGGTGGCGCAGTGGTTGAGAGTCCGCCTGCCGTTGCGTTGGGTCTTCGTTGCTGTGCACGGGCTTTCTCTAGTTGCGGCGAGCGGGGGGCTACTCTTTGCTGCGGTGTGCGGGCTTCTCATCGCAGTGGCTTCTCTTGTTGCAGAGCACGGGCTCTAGGCACACGGGCTTCAGTAGTTGCGGCACACAGGCTCAGTAGCTGTGGCTCGTGGGCTCCAGAGCGCAGGCTCAGTAGTTGTGGCGCACAGGCTTAGTTGCACCCTGGCATGTGGGATCTTCCTGGACCAGGGCTGGAACCCGTGTCCCCTGCATTGGCAGGCGGATTCTTCACCACTGCCCCACCGGGGAAGCCCGAGACAGTACATTTCTGCTGTTTATGCCATCTAGGTTGTGGTACTCTGATAGGGCAGCTCTGGGAAAAGAATAGTCTCATCCAGATTGAAGCTGCAAGTGTGGTGGAAATACAGCACGGGAATTCCTTTCTCCCTGCACTTCTGTGACCAAGTTGAAAGCTCCCTGCTGTGAGAAACTCCTGTGCTAACTGAAGAATGTCGTTTGCCCTCTGCCTCTACAAGAATGAAGTTACCAGCCACTGCAGTCGCTGACCTTTGACACACCCTGAAAGGAGTTCGGGCAGAGATCAGGAATGAGGCCCTCTGAGCTCTGGAAAATCTGGCAGAACAGGCCTTCAAATAGTTAGATATTTTCAGGAGAAAATTTTATGAACCCAATTTCTTGCAACTTCTCATACCTATAAAAGCACTAAAATCACTAACGGAGATGTCAGCTCCTTGTGACTAGCAGCAGCCTTCTACCGATATGTGTGCTTGATTGTATGGACCCCCCTTACCAGAATCATATATTTGCTGACCTCCCCCCTACCTCTTCCGAGCAGCTCCTTCAAGCTATCTGAAAGCTGTCTCCTGGGCTATAGTCCTCAGTAAGCCCCAAATGAAACTGAACTCACAGCTCTCATGTTGCACGGTTTTTTTAAAAAATAAATTTATTTTCTTTTATTTATTTTTGGCTGAGTTGGGTCTTTGTTACTGTGTGCGGGCTTTCTCTAGTTGCGGCGAGCGGGGGCTACTCTTCGTTGTGGTGCGCCGGCTTCTCATTGCGGTGGCTTCTCTTGTTGCGGAGCACGGGCTCTACGCGTGCAGGCTTCATTAGTTGTGGTTCACAGCCTCTAGAGCGCAGGCTCAGTAGTTGTGGCGTATGGGCTTAGCTGCTCCGTGGCACGTGGGATCTTCCCAGACCAGGGCTCGAACTCATGTCCCCTGCATTGGCAGGTGGATTCTTAACCACTGCGCCACCAGGGAAGCCCTGTTGCACGGTTTTTGTTTTTCAGTCGACACCTGTTACCTGTATTGCAGCAATACGAGGAAGGCAGGAACAGAAGGAGAGGCAGGGGTATTCTCAAGCTTTTAGACAAGGAGGATTGTATGTGAGCCACTTTGAACTTTGACGAGAGGCCTGGTGGAGTGGAAGAAGCTTGTGCTAGAGGGGCTGAAGCCTGGGTTCTGGTCTATGCTGTTCTCTTCTTGGTCTCAATTCCTGCATCTGTAAAATGGGCTGGGTCCTCTGAACCACTGGCTTTTCTGAGGGACTTTCTTCCCCATAGTAGATGCTCAGTAATATCTGTTCGCACTTTAGATTTACCCAGCGACTTTTGAGCAGGGGGGATGGTCACTTTTCCTTAAAGAGACAGGGAACTGACTTGATTAAGGTCTCTTTGCTGGTAAGAAAGAGCCACACCTCAAACCCACACTTTTTAACCATGTCCTGCTGCTCTGAGATCAGCAATAACAGCAGCCACCCTTTTACCCAGCGCATACTCTGTGTGATTTACCAGGCTAAGCATTTTACATGCAAGATCTTAATCTTCATTTAAACCAGCAAGGAAGGTATTATTATTCCTTTTTTACAGAAGAGGAAACCAAAACTCTGAGGGTTGGGTAACAGGCTCAAGGTCACACAACGCAGTACGTGGCAGAGGTGAAGTTTCACCTCTTTCCAGGTGAAGTCTGGAGCCCATCCCCATTCTCTCAAGCACCTGCTGCCACCTCTCTGCTCCTTTAAGATAAAATCTGAGCTGAAAGTGAAGATTGGGCCAGCAGGTCAGCAATCTGGTCTCTGACTGAGCGAAGTTCCGTGGGGTCAGTACCATATTTTCTTGAATGACAAAACCACGGTAGTCCACTTATTTGCATTTGCTACTCATTCACACTCTGACCATGAGCTCAACACTGGGTACTAATCCGAGGGCACAAAGTAAGGCTTTCCCCCGCTTCTCATATCAAAGCAATACATGCTTATTGTGGAAAATTTGCAAAATACAAAAAAGTATAGTTCCTCAAAAAATTAAAAATAGAATTCCTATATGATCCAACAATTCCACTTCTGAATATATGCCCCCCAAAATTAAAAGCAGGGACTTGAACAGGTATTTGTACACTCACATTCATAGCAGCATTATTTACAATTACTAAAAGGTGGAAGCAACCCGTGTCCATCCATAGATAAATGGATAACAACAACAAAAATACATACAATGGAATATTATTCAGCCTTAAAAAGGAAGGAAATTCTGACACATGCCATGGCAAAGATGACGCTTGAAGACATTATGCTAAACGAAACAAGCCAGCCACAAGAGGATAAATACTATATGAGCCACTTATACGAAGTCCTAGAATAGACAAATTCATAGAGAAGGAAAACCACTTTCCAGGGACTGGGGTAGGGGAGATTGCAGAGTTAGTGTTCAATGGGTACAGAATTTTGTTTTGCAAGATGAAAATTCTCTAGAGAGGGATGGTGGTGACGATTGCACAAAAATGTGAACATACTTAATGCCACTGAACTGGACACTTGCTTAAAATGGTAAATTTTATGTTCTGTGTATTTTTACCACAAAAAAGTATAGAAAAACAGGGGAAAAAAATCACCTATGACATTTCAGTGCAGCTCTATTGGTAGGCTGGCACAGTGTCTTCTGAGTCTTTTTCTAATTTTAGCCTTTTATAGGTCTTTCTTTACAGCTACCTCTCTCATGCATTATTGGAAGATGTTTTTACATTGTTATAGGACCCAAAGGGGCCATTTTAAGCTATGCCATCATATGTGAAGCCCTGATGTTTACACATATTATATTCCATGTTGTGGCCTGGTAGGCAAGACTGCTAGGAAAGACAGAACTCACAGAACACAATCATGGGGACTCTGGCTCTGAGGACCCTTAAGGTATCCTACTTCCATCTCCTGCTGCTGAAGGATCATTGAGAGGTTATCACACTTCTGCTTAAAATTCTGCAACATCCAGTCTCACAACTTGGGGACAGCTCATTCCATTTTTGCAGTCACACTCATCCAACCTACTCTCCTCATTTTACAGACAGAAAAAAAGCAAAGCCATAGACCTCACTCTCAGAAAGCAGATGTCTTCTCTAATTTGTGACTTTCTCTCCAAATAGTATTCTTTACAACAGGCTGCAAACTGGCAGTGTGTGGGGTAAACCTGACCGGTAGATGAATTTTATTTGGCACAAGTTTTACAAATCAAGATTTTTTTTGGTAAAAGTCCAGAACTGCAGGTTCTGTTGAAATGTGAGAACTGACCACACTGGGCAGCATTTCCACTCGGCCACAGCTGGCAGCAGCTGCCCGGTACACGCTCTCCACCTTGCCAAAGGCCCCTGCACTCTGTTCTCTCCAAAGAGGCTCAGGTCTAATTTAGAAATCCCCACTGGCCCTGAAGCATACAAGGTTGATCCCTGACTTTAAACTTTCAGATTGAGAAATGCGCTCAGGATCGGTTTCATTCATCACTGACAAGGCTGTGCCACCGACTGTGCTGGGGCACGCCCGCAGGGTCGGGCCTTAACCAGGCGTGAGGGCATCTGCACAGATCCGGCGACCTTCCATTCAGGGCCGACCACTGCCCGCGGACTACGGCCCAGCACCCAGGCCAGCACTGGCCTCCGGGTTCCGCTCCCGACTCGTCATACACCGGCAGGGCAGCAGGCTGGCCCCTGCGGAACGCCGCGTAGTCGTCGGTACCGCGCGCGGGCGACACCTACCTCGTCTGGCTGGTGAGGCACTCGGCAGGCGCCCAGTCGGGGGCGGAATCGCACGGTTCCCACCAGCAGGCAGCGAGGCTGCGGGAGCTACCAGCCGGGAGGGCGGCCCCCTCACCGCGTGGCCGGCGCTGCCATGGCGACGGCCCTCCCCGGGCCCCAAGCACCAGCACTTGCGCCAGGGGTCGTGGAGCCCCGGCCTCGCTCAGCTGGAGCTCACGCATGCGCACCGACACCCAGGACCCCCTGATACCTGGCGGAGATGGGTCGAACCACTGCGCGAAGGGGAGAGAGAACCTTGGAAAGGCTTGAGAATGGATGGAAGGAGGAAGAAAAGGCCAAGATAGGACCCCAGATTGGACTTGACTCTTAGGTATCAAGGCTGTGGAATCCACCAGGGGCAGTGGGTTGACGCCGACTCCGCTCCGAGGTTCTTCGTGACCTTCTACCCCCTCCGCTTGTAATGGGTGGGCCCGGAAGGGCGGGCTCATGGAAGTTGCGCAGGCGCAGTGGGGCCGGCAGCATGGCGTCCAGGCCCAAGCGGCGTGCCTTGGACGGCGGGTTTTCGGTTCCGCGCGATGAGGACGAGGATGATGAACTCGAGAATGAGGACGAAGACAACGAAGACAGTGACGAAGAGGAGGATGAAGACGACGAGGTCGTCAATGAGGTGAGAAACACGCGCGACCCCGGTTTGGCTTATGTCTGGGAAAAAACTTTCCAACAACCAAAACCATGTGAGTGTGTGAGCTGCTTGGAGTAGCGACTTCCCCGTACCTGAGGGTCCTTAAGCAGAAACTGGAGGTGAGAAAAGGTTCTCACTGAGGTTCCACTTCGGTCTTTTACATATTGCAGCCACAGAAAGTTATTTTCAAAAGTCCTGTCCCGGCCGGGTGCGTGGGCCCTCCCACCGCCGCAACGGCACCGTCCTCGGTGGCCGTTTTTAGTTCTCAGGCTAAAGCCCCAAATCCTTCTGGGCTGCCGGGGGCCCCGAGTTCATCCTCTGCCCTCCCCGCGCAGCCCCCCCACGCTGGGTTCGCGGTGCCTGCCTCCCTCATGGCGGCCGCCTTCCCGTTTCTCGAAGGCCAGCCTCCTTCTCCTCTCTGCGCGCTGCGTTTTTCCTGCAGTGTTTTCCCGTCCTTGGTCAGATCTCAACTAAGCTGTCTTTTCTGCCCCTCAGACCAAGTCCTGGTGATATGTTCTGCTAGAACTGGCTCCTACCGTAGAGCCTGGCATTAGAGGTAGTTAACACTCGTTGAATGAATAATTAGGACGGAAAGGTCCTGAAGACCCCGGAATGGCTAATAGGTAGCCCTGAACTTAACACCCGCCGGGCAGAGTAGGTAATTTATGTCCCTGATCCTAATCTTTGCCATTTCTCTAAATGTTACCTGAAAACTGGGTTCACCTCTTGGTGGGTGATCGAGCCAGTAAGCACAACCACGCTGAAGATTAGAAGGAGGAAGGATTTCTTACTTGTAGCAAGAGTAAGGAGAACACCGGGGGTCTTTCCCCAAGCAGTGTCTCCCCCAAACAGCAGCGCTGATGTTTTAAGCTAAGGGTACGTGCATATTCATGAGGGGGCTTGAGCAGAGGCGAATTCAGCATAAAATTGGGGCAAAGGTCAACGGAGTCCAAGCTTTAGCTGATTGAAGTCCGGAGGGTCAGCATCATCATTCGGTCCTCCACCTGGGTGGGGGCCTTAATTCCTGCAGAACTCAGATATTACGGATATCATTTGAGGAGGAGCTAGGACTCTCTTATGTCAAGAAAGCCATTTCTGGTTCTTTTTCTCAGGGACCCTCTAACGTATCTGCTTACGTAAATGGTTGCCAAATTCACCAGCTGCTCAAATCCAAAACCCGAAAGTTAACTGTAATTCCTCCCTTTTCCTCATCCCGCATCAGTAAATTCTGTTGGCTTTACCTTCAGTATCCAGACGTTTCTCATCAGTGATTCTGCAACGGTCAAAGTCCACCCTTCCACAATCTCTTGCCTGGACTTCTGTAGTAACTTTTAACTGGCATGCCTTTTCCCGTTCTTGTTCCCCTACAATCTCTCCTCCACCCACAGCAGAAAGATCTTTTAAAAATGTACGTATACGGACTTCCCTGGCTGTGCAGTGGTTAAGATTCCTCGCGCTTCCATTGCAGGGGGCATGGGTTTGATCCCTGGTCTGGGAACTAAGATCCTGCGTGCCGCACTGCGCGGCCAAAAAGAAAAATGTAGATCTGTTCTCACTTCCCTGCTCTGACCGCTCCAATGGCTTCCCATTTCATTTGTATGAAAATCCAAAGTCCTCATGGTTATTGGACAGAGAGACAGCTAATATGGCGGGATCAGAATAAGGAAGAGGCTGATGGGGGAATAAAGTCAGAGATAAACATGAGCAGGGCAAGCATGGGTGCAGGATTAGTGCTGTGACTGTGGTGTGGGTATATAATATATTTTCCGTGGAACAGAGCTTTCCCTTACAAAGCAGCTCTTTACTTTGGCCCCTTACCTTAAATGCGGTCTCACCGTTTTTAATTTAGATCTTTAACTGGCTTTTGCTAACTTCGGGTTATAGAACTCAGCGCTTCTTGCGTTAACATGGATAATCTACCAGTTTGCCAGTGGTTGGAAATTTGTGTAGTAACCATCACTGATGATAGTGTAAGAAAATAGGCACTTACATATACTGCTGGTGGGACTATAAATTGACGCACCCTTTTTGGAGGGCCATTTGACAACATCAGAACTTTAAAATGTGTATAAATGCTCTGATTCAGTAATTCTGCTTGTGGGAATTTACCCTCCAGCAATAATAGTAATACTAATAATACACGATTTAGGATCCTCAAGGACTGATCTTATTTAGCACTTAAAAGCCTTTAAGTTTTTTTTTTTTGGAGTGAAGTAATCCTTACATTTATTTATGTAATATTTCAGTGGCATTGCTTCTTAGAGTCTGTTATTGTTGTTTTACAGAGATAGATCAGGGAGCCTCTCTACACACACCTTTTAGTTACTTGTACTCACCATATTTCCTCCTGCCTCAGGGCCTTCGTCTGTGCTGTGCCAGGAGCTCTCTTTACTGGTCCTAGGTTCCCAGCTCAAGTGTCACTTCTCTAAGGGAAGCCTTTCCTGAATTTCCAACCTCCTATTTCTTAAGCTGTTATAGCACCATTCACCTGTGTTTTATAGCATGCATAGTTGTAAGCCTATATTTATTTCCATGACTGTTTCCTTAATGTCGGTATTCCCACCTACACCATAAGCTCCAGGAGGGCATGATCATTCATGTCTACTTTGCTCACCTTTTCATCTTGAGTGCCTGGCACAGTGCTTGGTACAGAGGGGTACTCAGTAAATTCTTGCCCAGTGAATGAAGCGTAGCCTCAAATCCATGGGCTGAATCAAGCTCTAGGCAATGCCAAGGACTTTTGAAGTGATTTTGTTCTTTGCTCACTCTTACTGCAGTCAGGTAAATAATAATTTCTCATTTGCTTTATCCAGAACAGACTTTCTCAACATCAAAACTAGGTCACTCTGAATGCTTTGTTCTTCTCAGGCTTTTGTTTCAAATGAGGAGATGGTGTGAAGGTGCTTTGTCATCTGTGCAGATGGCAGTCTTGGCAATGTTTGCTTATTTTGAAGCCTAGGCAGTTATAGTTCTTTTGGTAACATTTTCTTCTTCTTGTCCTTTTTCTGGCATGTTCCATAGATGGAGATAGAGCCAAAAAGAATGAGGTGGGGAGGGAAAATAATGCCTGAATTATCTTAGTGAGTTATGTATGATGACCTATTTTGTGTGTCATTTACAGGAAGTGAATATTGAATTCGAAGCTTATTCTATCTCAGATAACGATTACGACGGAATTAAGAAATTACTGCAGCAGGTATTGTCTTTTATTCACTACACACGCATTTGCTCTTCTAAGAAATTCCAGGCCATTCGATATAAGTTCTGTCAGATTTCATTTTTTCTATTTTAGAATTCCCATTTCTACCCTCTCCACTTTGCCTGGAAGGAAGAATTGTTTTCTTTTCCAGGGCTAGCTCCCCTATTTGTGCCTCTACTCCCAGACCCCTTCCTTTGATTAAAATACTTAAGTATTCTGTGTTCTAAAATACTCTCCCTTTCATATTTTAATTATTAGAGCTATTCTCTTTTTCTCTAATTCATTTCTAAGCTTTGTGGGGTTAAAGGAATTCTCACATAATGGCCTGTCACTGATTCCACCATCTGGTGCCACAAGCAGCAGGCTTGCTGCTTCTCTGTATTCCTTTACTCCACGTAAGATGGCTTTGGTTCGCCACCCTTCAGAGCCTCCGGTGTCCAGTCCACCCTCCTCCCCTCTCGTCTCCTCCCTGTCCGCTCCCCTCCCCAAGACCCCCTGTATTACCACCGGCTCTGCCTCGTCTCAAATTTCTGTGCCTTGACTGCTTTGATTTGCTCTGGCTTTTCTTTCCTCTTGGGATTGTTTTCTGGGTCATCTTCCTGGTCAAATCATTGAAATTTCATTATTTTTATTTGAATATGGAAATTAGAAGTTTTATTAGAAATCATACTTTGGTTTTATTTTTTTTAGGTTTTTTTTTTAATAGATTTATTTTTATTTATTTATTTACTTTTGGCTGCGTTGGGTCTTCGTTGCTGCGCGCAGGCTTTCTCTAGTTGCGGCGAGTGGGGGCTACTCTTCATTGCAGTGCGCGGGCTTCTCATTGCGGTGGCTTCTCGTTGCGGAGAGCGGGCTCTAGGCGCGCAGGCTTCAGTCGTTGTGGATCTTGAGCTCAGTAGTTGTTGCACACGGGCTCAGTAGTTGTGGCTCGCAGGCTCAGTAGTTGTGGTGCACAGGCTTAGCTGCTCCGTGGCATGTGGGATGTTCCCGGACCAGGGCTCGAACCCATGTCCCCTGCCTTACTTTGGTTTTATATAACCACTCTGCCACCAGGGAAGTCCCATACTTTGGTTTTAATTTAAAATATATTTTTTTTCTCCTCTTAGCTTTTCCTAAAAGCTCCTGTGAACACTGCAGAACTAACAGATCTCTTAATTCAACAGAACCATATCGGGAGTGTGATTAAGGTAAGCAGGACAGTTGCGTTTATTCTGATTAAATTAGTTCTTTATCCTAAGTTCCTCCTGTTTTATAGCAAGTAGGCCAGAAACTCAAATTGGAAAGTATTACTGGTTAGAAGGCCATCCCAGCAATTCAGGGTTATTAAATGCAGTGATCTAGGTTGTGGCAGCGGATAGGGAGAGAAGTGGGCTGATTCAGAAGATACTGGGGAGGTGAAATACGACGGGGCTTAATGAATGGTTGGGTCTGAGAGTGAGTGGAAAAGGAGTTGAGGATGATACCCTCGTGTCTGGCTGGAGAACCAAGGTAGCAAGCATGGAGGAGAATCAGGTTAAGAGGGGAACACGAGCTTGGATTTGTACATTTTGCGTTTGATTTGCCTGTGATATATACAAGTGAGATGTTGTGCAGCAGCCGGAGACTGGGGCATTTTCAGCACATAAATGGTCACTGAAGTCGTGGGAGTAGTTGAAGTTGTCCACGGAGGGCAGGGACAGTCTGGTCATGACAGCGTTAGTTGGGGGGATGAGCTAAGTGGCAGAACCTGCCAGGGAGACTCAGGAGTGACAGGAGAGGGAAA
Source organism: Neophocaena asiaeorientalis asiaeorientalis (assembly GCF_003031525.2). NCBI lineage: Eukaryota > Metazoa > Chordata > Mammalia > Artiodactyla > Phocoenidae > Neophocaena > Neophocaena asiaeorientalis. The sequence continues at coordinate 4,673,733 of NW_020173770.1, read as the reverse complement.
AGGGGGAAAGCCTCGAGTGGTGTCATGCAAAGCAGGGGGTGGCACTTGGAGGAGGAGGGAGCAGGCCTGGGATGAATCCCGCCTCTGCGTGTACTCTCCGCTGGCTCTACGTTTCTTCTGCCGCCTGACAGACTGCCCTGCGCCTTCGAGTCAGGACCGCAACAGTACTCTGGCCCGTGACTCTGCACTTTGGACAGAGCTCAGTGAGGACAGCTCGTATTTGCTCCGGGCACATTAGCTGCAGAGGCTCAGCGCGGGGCTGGCGGATTTCCTTGCAAGATGGTTCACTCCTGTGTCTCTGTTGGGAGCCCAGCTGGAACCATGGGCCTCAGTCTCTGTAGTGTGGGCCTCCCTACCCAAGAGAGCCAGGCAGAAGTGCAGAGCATCTTATGTTACTGGGTGATTTCCACCATTCATTTGATCAGCAGACGTGATGGCCTGTGCAGGTCCAAGGGGAGGGCACGTGGATCGCCCCCCTCAGTGGGAGGAGTGTCTAGGTCACTTTGTCAGAAGAGAATGTGGGATAGGAAAAATCGCTTCAGCCTTCTGTGGAAAATGCAGTCTGCACGGTGACCTTCATCTTTCTCCGCGGGCATCTCTGACGATGAGGATGGTGCCTGCTTCGTAGGCGTGGGGGGGGGTGGTGAACAAGAGAAGATGCTCAGAACGGCATCTGGCGCATGGCTTGTACTCTATGCGTAACTGTCCCCGTTGAAGTCTTTTTTTCTATTCCCAGCACCTATCGTCTAGCTTATTGTAAAAAAGCAAAATAAATAACTCCACCTCGGTCTAAGGTTCCATCCACTCAAACGACCTCACCTTCAGCCATCTCACTTGGTTTTCAAAGCCAAAATTCTTGAAAGATATTTTGCATTTGATTTCCACCTCCTCTCCTAAACACCTTAATCTGGCTTTTACCCCCAACACTCTCCCAATGTCCTGAAACTGATGGGATCACCAACATCTTCATTACTAAATACAACAGACGCTTTTCAGACCTGCTGCCAACATTCAGAACCTGTAGCACACAGCGTCAGGAAGATGAGAGGGTGACACCTCGGTAGCATCCCTTTATTAGTGCGGTGGGGAGAAGCAGCTGCCTGCTCTGTCAGCAGACACTCGTGAGCTCTAGCTGGTTAGTGTCCTGAGACCTGATGCATACTGATGAGAAGCAGTTGCTTTTAGTTTTGAAAAAGCTTATTCTCTAGTCGGGGGATTCAGCCTTTCATTGGATAATTACACAAATAAGTCTAAATTACAATTATGGCTTCCACAGAGACACCTGAGGTGTCCCAGGGACCCAGGCTTCTTGTTCCTAGGACAGGGACTGCCAGAGCTTTCTCTGGAGGCTTTGGAACTGGGGGGATTTGGACTCTTCTAGAGAAGGCGATTCCGGGGGAAGGGGAGGTGGGCTGGGGACTGCGTGTGCGTGGCTGGAGTCTCAGGGCCCGGGTGTCGTGCAGCGGGTTGCTCAGAACTCGGCTGCCACGAAGAATTGTGTTGAGTGAAGAGGCCCGGGAGAGGGAAGGAGTGGGCTGGGAGGGGCAGGCCTGGGGCCAGGCCGGGGAGGGG
>NW_020173770.1:4517888-4672114 GCF_003031525.2 Neophocaena asiaeorientalis asiaeorientalis | reverse complement strand
GGGGCCCGCGCCACGGAGCAGCGGCAGCCGGCGGGGCGCGCCTGGCGGCCTGTCCAGGGGGAGGAAGGCCGAGTGGGTTCCGGGGTGCTCGTTGCTTTTCACCGACGGGGGGTTTGGGGATCTCAGGGCTTCACACTGGGGGGCCTTCTTCCTGCCCCGGCTTTCCGTCCGTCGGCACCACGCAAGTTTTGCCACGGTGGCCGGGGGTCCTCTGACGAGCACGGGAGCTGCCGTGCTGCTCTCGGAGGACCAGGGCGGGTTCACGCAGTACGTTCTTCTGCGCTCCTCTCCCCTCTCCTCCAAGAGCCGACGTGCCCTTGGTCCTCTCGCCGGGACTGCGTCAGTCTCTCCTGAGCTGCCTCGGCGCCCTGCTGCGTTGCTGAGCCCGAGGCCTCTCTCCCGCGTCTGGCAGCCGCTCTGGCGGTGACCCAGGCCTTCGGGGCCTCGCCGTAGCCGCCCCCCCTTCGTGTTCCCGCACCGCCAGCTTCAGTGGAAGTGTTCTGCTGTGAAGCCAGGTTGCCCCTTCGCCTGAGGCCCTCTCCGTGGCACCGTCAGCTTGGATCCGGGAGCCGCGTTCTCCCTCGCCGGCCTCCGGGGAGCCCAGGCCCCTCCCGCAGCTCTGTCTGCTTCGATTTCCGCCCCACGGGCAGGCTCCGCTCCGCTCTCTGTTCCTGCCCTGAGGCCCCGGCCACCGGGGGGCGCTCTGGCGCTGCCGACCGCACCTGGCTGAGCCCGTGGTGCTGGAGCCGCTTCGCACAGAACAAGTTCAGGGACAGACGGGCCGTCCTGGGTCCCTGCTGTCCTTCGGTGGAAGAGCAGCAGCCTCATTTTATTTCATTCATTCAGCGCTTGTTCCCCAAGGACTTAGTCTGGCCTGGCTCTCTGCCGGGGGCCGGGGATGCTGCCAGAGGAGTTTACAGCTGGGACGAGCAAACAAGCAACAGGTAGAAGAAAATGTGGACTGTGTGTCGAGTCGAGTACAGCCGAGCCAGGAAGTTCAAGGTGGAATCGAGCATCTCACTCTTAGTTCTGTTTTCTCGATTCCTCATTTCCTCTCTTGCCCTCGTTTTCTTCTCTCCTACCCATGCACACGGAGGCATTGCTCCCCTTCCCCAGTGGTGGGGACCACCCCAGTGGTGGTCAGGAAGCATGCGTTTTAGGTGAGACAGTGTGGTGGACCCACAGAGAAACAAGGCTGGGCTGGCTCCAGCCAGACCACTTAGAAAACAGACTAAAATGGTTTCCTTCAAGAGGTCTTATCTGTTCTGGATTTATAAGACATTGAGGAAAATGTCTTAAGAGTCTAGTAAAAAGAAATTTAGAGCAGAAGATCATCCAGAATGTAAGAAGAGGACAGAATCAAGGGAGGTAAAGTGATGTGAACAAGACCACACGGTTTTAGCCCACGGTGCTTTTCTGAGGTGATGACAGTAAAACAAAGTTATCGTTTGAAAAGTGGAAAGATAAACGAGGCCTGGATTCCAAGACTTGGTATTGCACTTCTTTTCAACCAAATATAAAGTTAATTTTTTTTTTCTTTTTAAAATAGCAAACGGATGTTTCAGAAGACAGCGATGATGATATGGATGAAGATGGGATTTTTGGCTTCATAAGCCTTTTAAATTTAACTGAAAGGAAGGTGGGTTTCCCTGACTGGCATCAGAATGGTTATTCCTTAGGCCAAACCCTCAGGAGTTAATTTTATTTAATGCATGATAAAAGTATCTTTTATATCTTTTAAGACCATGATATTAACTATAAATATGTGTGGTCTTGTGAGATCTTATTGTAATCCTTTTTTCAGTATGAAGGTGTTTTTGTTTTCCTTTGAATACTCTGTACCCAGTTAAAGTCTTTACTGCCTGTGGTATAGAGAATCGTCACCTGGCTTTTCAGGAATGGGTGTCCTGATGTTGGTGTTGACACAGGAGCTGTTTTGCTGTCTCTGCAGCTGTTTTGATTTCTGAAGTTGAGGACACTTACTGACATTTATCTGTATTTTCATTCATTACTTTTTATTGACTCATTGATGAGTTCTAATAAACAACCAGCAGCTTCCCCTCCTTAGAATAAGATGCAGGCTATACTTTATCATAATTTTTAATTGAACTTTTCCAGTTACTTCCATCTGTCTTTATGAGATGGATTAGAATTTCCATCCCAGCATGTCTGAGTGTTAGTATAACCTTCTCTGACCCTTGATTATGGGATGGTAAATAACCAGGTGTAGTTACTTTAGAGAAATACTTAAGCAATCAACACTGACGACATATAAGGTTTTAAAGGTTTTGGCAGGAAACTGCCCTTACCTGTAAGATAAAAAGTGATAGCTCTCACTTTGGAGTTTTCTCCTGTAAGTGATGGCCTGTAATAAAAGGTGAGCCTTCTCTTTGCTTCCTAGGGTACCCCGTTTGCTGAACAAATTAAAGAGTTTATTTTACGCCTGTGCGAGAAGAACTGTGAGAAGAGTATGGTTGAACAGCTGGACAAGCTTTTCAATGACGCCACCAGGCCTGTGGGCTTTCTGCTGAGTGAAAGATTCATTAACGTTCCTGCACAGATAGCGCTGCCCATGCACCAACAGCTTCAGTAAGACACTTTGGAAGATGCCTTTGAATGGTAGTTTTTTCCCCAAGTGGATTCAGAAATGTGATTCAAATGGAATATGTTGGTATAGAAAGAGTTCTGCCCTTGGTTTAAGCATGAGTGGTGAGAGTGCCTGTGAGATGCATGCATTATTCATAATTGGCTTTTTAAAAGAGCTTTAATTACTTAGGGATATTGTGATAGCAGGCTTCATAATCTTAGAGATTTAAATGGTATAAAAATTGAGTTTCATGTAGACTTTTTACCTCCATTTGACTAAAGCTTTTAACCCTCTTCACGGATAGATTTCTGTAACACAAATGAAGTGTTGAATTTACAACAGTAACAAACAGTACGACTCCTAAATCCCACTGGGGTATTTATGACTGAGGCAGCCATGGTCCTGATACTGCATCTCTGGCTCCTCAGGGTTTGTTATTTTGTGTTTTAATTCAGGAGTTTTAAGTTTACGAGAATATTTTAAATGTAAGAAGGGCTAAGAATTGGCATTGCCCGTGCTTTGAAATAGAGGAGGATAAAATTACAGGCAGGCGCCCAGGCTTTACGGAATATTATTTCTCAGAGGTCATGGCACTTCTTTGTGATCTCCCTGGAAATAGTTGGTGCGAATGTAACTACAGTCTGAAGGCCTTGCGGTTTCCCATTTTTCCTTCAGAGACGCATCGCTTTTTAGTTTTACTCTCATACCCTCAGCTAATACTCACATCGCACTTCTGGGGCCTAAGCGTGTTTTGTTTTGCGTCGTCTTTTTCCTGATCAGCTGGAGCTCATGTCTGGTTTCAGGAGAGCGTGACCTGCTTTCTCCTGGTCCTCTTGAAGAAAGCCGCAGAGGGTTGTTCCGAGTTTCTTGAAGAAAGCCGCAGAGGGTTGTTCTGAGCTTCTTTACATTCTTGTTTAGTCAGACGCACGGGGTTATTGTATGATCTAAAGAAAGGAGGGAAAGAATTAAAGGCTTCATTGCTATCTCATTGACTGTGGTAGTTTGGGGCATCTGTCTGGCCATTCCTGCAGGAGGTCAGAAATGAGTCCCAGACGTGGTGATTGGAGATTGTAGTGGTCACATGCTGTAATGGCATTGGTCATGGCCGTGTGCCTTTGTGTGCGTCAGTTAAATGTTTGTTGTTTTAGAAAATCCAGATTCTTAGGTATTTTTAACAGAGCAGTGACGTGTGAACTTGAGATTCCTCTGTTAGTTGCTGTGTATCCACAGCTCAGAGCATAATCTGAGTGAGAGTCGTCGTACCATTTATTATAAAAGGCGCTGCCACAATCAGTTGAATGTGCACCTGGATGCATAAAGAAAACTCACTGCTTTAGAAGCATCCAGATCTAATGTCTGTCCATTAAGCCTGCGTCACAGCAGAACCCAGAGAAGAGGCCTCACCGGTTTTCTCTGTGCTCTGGTTTGTTGATGGATCTCGCCTCACCCATCAGCCAAACCTTGTGTGTGTGTGCCTCGTAGGAAAGAACTAGCAGAGGCGTACAAAACTAACAAGCCATGTGGGAAGTGTTACTTCTACCTTCTGATTAGCAAGACGTTTGTGGAAGCAGGAAAAAGCAATTCCAAAAAGAAACTGAGCAACCAAAAGAAAGATGAGTTAATGTTTGCAAATGCAGAAGAAGAATTTTTCTATGAGGTAAGCCCATCCTGTTCCATCTCTTTGTTTAGATGTAAATAAGGATTTTCTTGATAATAATCAGGATTTATTGCTCTCCCATTTTATGTCAAAGTCCTTCTGTTTTTAAACTTCCGTATCTACAGCAGCTAGGAGCTAGTAACACAGTGAGAGTGGGGAGGAGGTGATTACCATGCTGACGACATGCTTACCGTGAGATCTTTATTCTCAAACCGGTCTGGGAGGTGAACATCAGCCTGTGTGCACAGATGGGGGACGCTGAGTCCGAGGGAGCTTGGAGCCACTGTCTGGTCGGTGTGGAGGACGGGGTGGACCCTGCTCTCCCGGTGCTGGCTCATGTGCCGCCCTGTGCCCTTAGTCCTGGAGGCCACCCCATTGGTGGGATTTCTAGCACTTTCTCCCTGTAAAAGCTTGTGCTGTGACGGACAACCAGATACCAGAGCATGTTACTTTCTTATGCTGCCTTCCTCTCAAAAATGTTAAATACATCTCTGAGGAGGACATATTTTCCTGGATTGGACGATATCACTTATTTTAAGGTGTCCACTAAGGACTAAAGCACTGTACATTCAGCTCTGCCCTTGTTTTTCAGGAAGTAAATAAGTGAAAATTAAATTTTTAAAAATGTGTGCCTCGGCACTTCAGGCAGACCATGTCAGGGACGTATGTGACGGGTGTTTTAAGATGGGCTGGTTACGCGGACCTGCCTGTCTTCACACAACAGCTTTATGCTGAGGAAGCAGCTGGGACAGTGGGTAAGACCAGCATTTAAAGATGATTCTTCTCATTAACTGTCAAATTTCATGAGTCTTAATTTCACTTGTGTATCATGAGATTATTTTGAGAATCAAATGAGATCAAGAAGATGAGCGACTTCAGAATTGTAAACAGTATAGAGGTGGGTAGTACTGTTAATATTACTTAGCTGCTTGTTCCCCTCTTAGAAATGGAACACTTCTATCCATACTCTTCATGTAAGTTAGAAATCTATTTGGTGAGTGTTTTATAACGTCTGCCTGACTGTCCCATTTGAGCTTCCTTGAGTCTGTGTTTTGCTTCATTTAGCTGTCAGTCTTATTACACATGCCAAACATAGTATTTTTTGTTATCAATTAAGTGAGTTTTGCCTTTAGCTTGTCTGAATTTTAAATTTATGGTTCTTTGGTTTAGAAGGCAATCCTGAAGTTCAACTACTCGGTGCAGGAGGAGGGCGACACGTGTCTGGGAGGCCGATGGTCCTTTGATGATGTACCAATGAAGCCCCTGCGAACTGTGATGTTAATTCCAAGCGACAAAATGAATGAAATCATGGATAAACTGAAGGAACATCTATCTGTCTAACCCATTTCCCATGGACAGTGGTGGGCTTGTTTTTGTAAAAATTACCAGAAGACTTAGTGGAGATTTACTGAAAAACTCATGACTTTATTCAGATTAAGGTCCTCTACAAAAAGTAGGATTCTGTCACCCGTGTCTGTGACACATTTACAAAATATCTTTGCTTTTTAAGATTTTGGTCAAATTAAGAATGGTTGATTAAAAACTTTTCCAATAAGAAGAAAAACACGGAGTAGTAATTCAATAAAAACTTCTATTTTTAGTTGTTAAATAATATGCAAAAAGTTGTATTCTTTTCAAGACTATGCTTTGCAGGGTATGACATCCGTCTTCACGTCACGTCTGCACGTCACTCCAGTGGACCTGCTGGGCTGCCTTTGGGATACTTATTGCACATCAGGTTTTGTGTAGAAGGTTCTTGAGAGTCACTGTATAGTGCATCTCTGTTCAGTAGTTTCAGGGCACTTGTCACACATTTTCTGTTCCTTTTTCATTGTTGAAATGGGTGATAGGTGATCCATCACTTGCTGCAGGATATCCTTACTTTCACTAGGGGGCAGATTACTGAAATAGTATTGTGGTGCCAACTGCATAAATCTGTTTAAAACAAAAAGTTATTATTATTATTTTTGGTGAGAGGTACCAAACGAGTGGACGCTTTCCAGGCCTGGAGGATCTGCTTGTAGAATTTTGATTAGTGTGAACGTCTCAGTGGCTTGGTCTGCCTTTGTAGAATGAATACTTTCTGTGGTTTACATGGAAACAATCCAATTGCATTTCTAGGATAAGTTGGGTCCTCTAGGGTCATGCCACACAGCGGAAGTGACACCCCCCACTCTCATCACCAGGGGGGAACGGGCACTTCCCCCAAGGCCCATCACAGTTTTGCGACAGGTCAGATCAGATGCTTGGGAGAACTCTGGGTGCATAAGAGGGAGTATCTGCATCTAATACTAATACCATACCATATCCATTTGCTGAAGCTGGACACACCTGTAGTGACTCCTGGTTCCTGCCTAGAACATCACACTGCCCAAGTGGTAGTGGTACCTTCACAGTGGGTCCGGCATCTGCAGCAGCCTCTGAGGCTAGTCTCCATTCTCACTGCTGTCCCTATAGCCCATTCACTTAGCAGCCAGAGGGGTCTTTAAGATACATGGAGAAGAGGTTACCCTTGCTTAAAACGGAGTCTCCAGTTGCTTTGTACTGCACTTAGGATCAACTCCAAACTCTTTATGTGGCCCATACCCTACACCTCTGCTACCTGCCTGTCTTCAACCTGGCCTCCACCCCTTCCCTTCCCCACTTGCTCCAGTCTCAGTGGCCTGTTTTGAGAGGTCGCTACGCTCAAGGTCTGCACCTGCTGGCCCTGTTCCTCCTGAGGTGCATCGTGCTTTGCTGTACATTTCTATACTGTGTTCTCTCTTTATGCTGTAATCTCAGAGGTGTGAGTATTTCTTAGTCATCTACAGAGACCTGCCTTTAGTAGGTACTCTCAACATAATTTAGATTGGTAGCAGTATAACTTATATTGAAAATGTTAAGAAAAACCAAATTTGTCTTGCTCTTCATGTATGAATTCAAAGAAACCCCCTTTTTCTCCATTAAACTTACAGTTCAGGAGAGATTTCTGAGGCGATCCTGATGTAGTTGTTGTCAGATATGCTGAATTTATGGAAGAGAACCCACTCTGGCATCTTCTTGGTGACAGAGTAACAAGAAAGGGGATGCAGCTGTGCAACTTGCTTGTGCGTCAGCATTAAGTAATTACCTGACCCATCAACGTCCCGAGCAATCTGAAAGGCAGCGTTTTACAGAAAAAAGGATTTTGTATTAATATGGAGATCGATACACAAAAATATCTTGTTTTAAAAATTCCAAAATACTTCACACAGAATAGTTAAAACTACAGATTTGCTGCCCATGTTTTCTAGTTTCAGATATAGAAAGTAAGACATAAACATGTTTTGCTCAAAACTTGGAGCCAGTGATGATAATAAGGATGTTAACTACTTTTATCAGTTTCAGGGCAGCATGCCAAAATAGTGCAGCTACAAAGGTGAATGTTTTGGTCCAGAAATAAAGCTAGCACGTTCCCTGTCGCGTTATGGACCACGCTCGCAAGTGTCCAGTGCTTTACACTTGACGTTTTAGCTCCTTTAACCCTCAGGATTACCCTGAGATGCAGGTAACCGTACTTCTTCCATACAGATGAGGAAGTCCATGCGAAAATGTCCTTTTTCTCCATTAAGAGTGCTTTAGAGTCTAGGTGGTGCACATACTAATTCTGTAACTTGCTTTGGTTTAGAGGCGCTAGGTCAGTCAACCTCCGCGCCGGGAAAGAAGCAAATGGGCTGTCGCCTTTCCTTCCTGTTGGGCGTTACGTCACCAGGTACATGGGAGCAGACAGGTGAGATGAGGGACTATATGTTCAGCCAAAGAACGCTGTAACAGCTCCTCCGCGATGGGAAAGGTCTTCCTGACAGAACACTCTAGTTGAGTCCTCCGTTCCCCTGAGGGGAAGTATATTTAAGTACTAAATCTTTAGTAACATATAAAGGTTTTTAGTTTTATTTTAAAGTTGACATCAATACAGTAATCACCCCAAGTGGGAGGTTTCTGACAGGATGTCCTCAATCTGTGAAATGTTGTAGAGAGCACACTACAGGTGGCCTCATCCATTCTTACCTGCATAAAATAACCAGACAGAAGAGCTTTCCTTATGTTCAGAGTGTTTTCCTTTGAGCCAAAAGCAGGTTCTGTGTAAGGAAGCTCGATTCGCTTGATGATTTCTAAGAGTTCGGCTCGGATAACATCTGCCATCCTGAGTGCAGAGCAGTTGAGGAAGTAATCGTGACACCACTTTTCAACACAGTCTAGGAAGGAACAAACAAAAAGCTATTTAGAAATGACTCGTCATAACTGAGAGAGCCCAGTTGGGAAGGCGCTCTGCCTCCGCGTACCTCTGTGTCCTCTCCTAACAAGGTTGTCACGAGTGAGTGCGAGGGAGGCAGCAAGGACGGGGACCTCGGTGGCCGCGGGAGTGGCTGTCCCTGGCACCGCTGGGAAGGGAGAGGGTGCCGGCTGGCAGGACCTGCAGTGGCTGTGGGGGACTCCACGAGCCCACCAACTGTAAAGTGCAGGTCCCCACCGCTGACCAATACTATATATCACCCTCACCTGGCTCATAAGGGGCAGAAGAGACTGTCTCAAGATCAACATTTTGTCCAGCGTGCGTATGGCGAGGATGTACGTGCCCACGACATTCAATCAAACCGGGAGGGAAAAAGCTTACTGTACAGATACCTCTGATCCATGAAAATCTCTCACATACTTTACTTAATTATAAGAAAAGGATTACTACTAGGCTGATTTGGGAATTAATGATGTCACAGTTAAGCTCGCCTACCCTAGCTGCAAATTTTGTATCGAAATTCAGTCCCCTGGATCAGGGTGCAGTTATTCTTTCTTGCCACCTGTGATTAGCTGGATCCAGAGTTTTGCCTTGGCCGGGGAGCACACGTGGCCTCGGCAGAGCGGGCTGCAGACCTCCGTTGGTCTTTCCCGTCCACTCAGGCCCGTCTGGAGCCACAGGAGTGCTTGCACTTGGTCCAGCGACGACCGCCACCGGCTCGCCCTCCAAAGATGCCAAGGCCCTCATGTACTTTCTGGCTCCACTGACAACTTTTTCTGCTCAGCTTTGAAAAACTAACTCCCTGCTCTGCCACTCTGACTGCTGTCATACTTTTCACTTTAAACATTTTCCACACCATCTGCTGGAGCAAAGGAGGTAAAAGCAGCATCGTGGAGAACAAAGGTGAGAATAATCCTGGTAGGAAGGGAGCTCCCCTCTGGCTGTGTCTGCCTCACTGCTTTGCCCCGTCTGCCCCTAGAGACCCCCTTCCCGTCTTTAAGGCCCAGCACAGGAGTTTCACGTGGAGGAGTTTTCCGTTCCCTCACCACTGGGAACCGTGGTTTAGACGTACCCAGGACTTCTGCCGCAGCTTTGCACCAGGCCATTCTTCTCCCCTGGACGCCCTCCCCGCCCCTCTCCCCTGCTCCGCCAGGGTCCAGCCTCCCTCAGCTCATCAGCCTATTCATTACTATTACCTGGAGCTGGGGTTTGGTTTTGTTTTGAACGCTCCATATTCTCTCTCCAGCCAGTAGTGAGCATGCCATGTTGTGAAAGGCACAAAGCACAGCTCTGGCCGGTGGGCACCTAGAGATGGCAGTTCCTTTCCTTCCTCCCTGGACCCGAGAGGACAGGAGCCGTGCTGTGCAAGTCTGTGTCCCCTGTCCCTGCGTCCCCAGTGAGCTCGCTCTGAAGGCTGCCGGGCTGGGGGCCGGTCCGTGGATGCAGGCCCGCCCTCTGTGGGCGCAGGAGGCGTGTCTCTACTGCTCACCTGCGGGTGCCTGAGGGCCTCAAGCGCCATCCCACTCAAATGACCAAGGGGGCTGGAGACAAAGGGTGTTGGACGAATAACAACCCAGCTTCGTCTGGGGAAGGAAAGGTGGAATTGGGAGGTAATTTGTGAGAAGGCCAAGCGTTCACTTACGTTCGCTGGTGGAATTCAGAGCCATGTCCTGGTAGGCCTTGTAAATGTTGATGAGGGTGAAGTGATCTCCTTGAGGATGTAAGAACGTCTTCCAACAAGACAAGGCGGCCTCCTCTGCTCCCCGGGGCAGATGCGAAAAGCAATTAGGAGCTTTAAGATGCAAAAGGGCAGAAGGTCAGCAATAATGAGATGTGCCCTTTAGCCCTTTAGCACAACAGGCTGTGGGGGGTGTGGGGGGGTGGAACGGATGGATGGGGACTCGCTGCCGTTTGTAGCCCTGCTCCTGTCTTACTCTGTGAATAACATGCTATCCTGTTTACACAGAAATCAGAGAACTGTAGGGTGAGCCGTCATCTTGTGCTTCTCCTTACTCCTGTGTGTTAGCTTTTCTCAGGTCTGCTCAGCACAGCGGACACCCTGCTTGTAAATATTACAGCCCCCGGTCCAGGGACAGGATTAGAACTCAGGTCCTAATGCAGCATAGCCTTTGGTTTGTCCTGCCAGTAAAAGAATCAATTAAAACCTATAAACCAAGATGAATGAGGTGGTAGGAAATAAAACACACGCACACGTGACACGCTTTTCTTGATCTGTGCCGATCACTTCAGCAAAAGCGAACTCGGTATGCTTTCACCGGTCTGCTTTAAGAAATTCACTGGGTTTTTATTTAGATTTTTTCATATTAAGGCAATTCTTATAACTTTCTACATTTTCAAACTACTAAAATATTTCATTATCATTTCAAATGGATCTCATTTAAATCTATACCTGCTGCAGATACACGGTACAAAAGAGCCGTGGAAGGAATACCTGTTACCATGGCAGCGACTGTTAGCATTTCATCTACACAGTCAAATTCACAGGATGCTAAGATAGACTTGGCGAGCTGTGGGTCAAGAGGAAACTCTGACATGATGATTCCAAATTCAGAGAGGTTTCCATCATTGTCCAGTGCTGCCAGATAATCTAAGTCTTCCAAAGCCTGCATCAAGCTTTCCGGTGCTATAGGGAAGACAAAATTAATAATTACAAAGTCTCGTACAACCAAGATGGAGTAACAGGTACTGGATTTTCCCTCCCACACAAAACAACCAAACAATGAACAAAATATATGAAACAAGAGTTCGCAAGACAGAGATCATCAGGCAACGAAGAACAGTGATTCCTGAGAGGGGGGCACCTCAAGAGGTAAGCCTGAGGGCTGCCCAGCGTACTGCCTTGAGAGCATTTCCAGGCTGCGGTGCTGGGAGGGGACCCAAGGGGATCTGCCAGACTCCCCGAATTATGCAGAGGGTGCTGAGGGTCCGGGGAGACCAAGGTGGCCAAAGCCTGCAGGTCGGACCTCCTGAGAGGAGAGAGCTCTAGAGCGAGGACTCAGAGGATGTACGAGAGCCCCTCAGTCAGTCAGCAGAGCCCATTCACTCCACTCCAGGCCAGAGAAGGAACCATCCAGAAGAGCAGAGGGTCAGCGCCCGGTGCTCACACGGGATCCAGATATGGCCGTTCCCACCAGCCAGGCTGCAAAGTCTCATGATTCGTGGGACTCTGGGGGGGGTGGGGGGCGGAAACACAGAATAACTACACCCCACATGTACACTGTTCCAGTGCCACCTAACTAATCCTAAAGTCAAGACCTGAAAGGATCACTCTGCCACCCAGGACAAAGCTCCAGAATATTTACAGGAATACAAAATACCCAGAATCCAACCCAGTAAAATGGACAATGTCTAGCATCCAACAAATATTATGAGGCATGAGAAGCAGGAAAATATAATCCCATAATAAAGAGAAAAATGAACCAATTGAAACGGACCCAGATGACAGAAATGGTAGACAAGGATGCTGGAAGAGCTATCTGCCAGTACAAGTAAGGACCAAAGGCTAATTTTCTCCATCCCTTTATTTCCCTTATAAGTTTATATGACATCAATAAGGGTGTAGTTTTATTATATATGCTTAATAGCCACCTACAAAGATAAATCCATTTATTCAAAGTGAGGTATTCTCCTTGTCCTTGCAAAATAAAGTCACATTAAAATGAATACATGTGTTTTTCACCAGGCCTCACAAAGAAGCAAATCACACAGCATGAAGCTGCTGGATTGTTCTACCCCAGAAACGGAAGGATTTATGAGCTACTCAACGGCTTTCACTTGTCTCACTTCCAACATGTTCCTGGCAGGCGGGAGACAGAGACTGTGGGGACCTGGGAAGCAGTTTAACCTCCTTGTAGCTGGGAGTTCAAGGTAATGAACAGTACAGATTTACTTATTTGCTACCCAAACTTTGACCACTAAGCTATTTCTCAAAATTTCAAGTAAACTGTGTAACTCAAAAGCCAGTCCCAAATTCAGATTTGATGAAGTCCCCCCATTCCCATCAAGAGACCTGGGAACACTGGGAGAGACCCCGCTGCGGGCTGGGGAAGGACCCCTGGTGCTGCACGCAGCTCCTCGCATCCCCAGGCCTCTTGCTGGAGGAGAGAGCGTGGAACGGGCCTGGCCTCCACCTCTGACACGTGATTTGCCGGTGAAATATCAGTTACTGTGAAAGCAAGTAGTGCTGGGCTGAGGGGGGCTGTGAGCAAGTCTGCAGAGAACCCAGGCATCTGCTAGAGGACTCGGGTGTGGCCTTCACCCCACCAAGGAGAAAAGCTGAACGTCCCTGTTTTTGGTTTCTTTCATCAAGATTTAAAACTGAGAAGAGCACAGCCTCGGGATTCCGTTCTTGGATTCTGACCCCTTGGCCTCTCCAGGGCACTAGCCAGGAGCACTGGTGGACTCCTTGTTCATTTGGAGACCCTCGGGCAAGGATGAGACCTTGAGAAATCACAGTCCCGGGAAGTAAACAGATGGGCTATTTAGAAAAAGAGTCCGAGCCATCAGTGAGCCATGAAATCAAAAGTAACAGAGATGGCCTCATCCACCAGAGGGCAGACAGCAGAAGCAAGAACTACAATCCTGCAGCCCGTGGAACAAAAACCACATTCACAGAAAGATAGACAAGATGAAAAGGCAGAGGGCTACGTACCAGATGAAGGAACGAGATTTACAACCAAGATTACTCTACCCGGCAAGGATCTCATTCAGATTCAACAGAGAAATCAAAAGCTTTACAGACAAGCTAAAGCTAAGAGAATTCAGCACCAGCAAACCAGCTCTATAACAAATGGTACAGGAATTTGTTTGAGTGGGAAACACAAGAGAAGAAAAGGAACTACAAAAACAAACCTGAAACAATTAAGAAAATGGTCATAGGGACATACATATTGATAATTACCTTAAATGTGAATGGATTAAATGCTCCAACCAAAAGACAGAGTCTGGCTGAATGGATACAGAAACAAGACCCATATGTATGCTGTCTACAAGAGACCCACTTCAGACCTAGGGACAGATACAGACCGAAAGTGAGGGGATGGTAAAAGATATTCCATGCAAATAGAAATCAGAAGAAAGCTGGAGTAGCAATACTCATATCAGATAAAATAGACTTTAAAATAAAGAATATTTCAAGAGACAAGGAAGGACACTACATAATGATCAAGGGATCAATCCAAGAAGAACATATAACAATTATAAATATATATGCACCCAACATAGGAGCACCTCCATACATAAGGCGAATGCTAACAGCTATAAAAGAGGAAAGTGACAGTAACACAGTACTAGTGGGGGACTTAAACACCACGTGCTTTTGCACAGCAAAGGAAACCATAAACAAGATGAAAAGACAGCTCCCAGAATGGGAGAAAATATTTGCAAACAAATCAGCGGACTAAGGATTAATCTCCAAAATATATAAACAGCTCATGCAGCTCAATATTAAAGAAACAAACAACCCAATCCAAAAATGGGCAGAAGACCTATATAGACATTTCTCCAAAGAAGACATACAGATGGCCAGGAAGCACATGAAAAGCTGCTCAACATCACTAATTATTAGAGAAATGCAAATCAAAACTACAATGAGGTATCACCTCACACCAGTTAGAATGGGCATCATCAGAAAATCTACAAACAACAAATGCTGGAGAGGGTGTGGAGAAAAGGGAACCCTCTTGCACTGTTGGTGGGAATGTAAACTGATACAGCCACTATGGAGAACAGTATGGAGGTTCCTTAAAAAGCTAAAAACAGAATTACCATATGACCCAGCAATCCTACTACTGGGCATATACCCAGAGAAAAGCATAACTCAAAAAGACACATGCACCCCAATGTTCACTGCAGCACTATTTACAATAGCCAGGTCATGGAAGCAACCTAAATGCCCATCAACAGATGAATGGATAAAGAAGATGTGGTACATATATACAATGGAATATCACTCAGCCATAAAAAGGAACTAACTGGGCCGCTTGTTGAGACGTGGATGGATATAGAGACTGTCATACAGAGTGAAGTAAGTCAGAAAGAGAAAAATAAATATCGTATATTAATGCATGTATGTGGAACCTAGGAAAATGGTACAGATGAACCGGTTTGCAGGGCAGAAGTTGAGACACAAATGTAAAGAACAAACGTATGGACACCAAGGGGGGAAAGCCACGGGGGGGTGGGGGGGTGGTGTGCTGAATTGGGCAATTGGGATTGACATGTATACACTGATGTGTATAAAATGGATGACTAATAAGAACCTGCAGTATAAAAAGATAAAATTTAAAAAAAAATTAAGGATTTCTGTTCAACAAACAGCACAATAGAAAAACTTAACTGAGCATAAGATTGGGGGGAAAAAAAAAAGTAACAGCTGACATGCCAGAGAAGGTGCAAGAAGCAGCAGCAGAAATAAGCATCTCAGATTAAACACAGCAGGAGGGCACTGGGAGCACAAAGTTAATTCCTGAAAGTTGTGTGGAAACCAGTTTCCATAAATCAGCAAAGCTGCTGCATTGTAAGTTACAGGATCTCTGGCAACTGTCCCTGTAAGCCCATCTGGCTTAACAGCCAGCCTCTGTCCCCAAAGGGCACCTACTTCTCATTTTTATGTCCTGGAGTTGAGTTGGCTGCACACAGAGTTACTAACGGACATCACTTCATGATTCGGCTCTCGGTCCGAACACCAAATAAAGAGAGGGAGTTCTTGGGGTTTTATTATATTAGAAAGAAGAAGTTAATGAATGCAGATTATACAGGTGAAGGAATAATAATAAATAAGTGAATAGGATTTGCTAATATTACTTTCTACATTTTAAGACATCTCCCCAGTATGGCCCATGAAATTGTCTCAGATAAAAGCAGAAGGGTTTAGATGAGGGTTCTTTATGGCAGTGCTACTTAAGTGTAATCCATGGGAAATAAGGCTAACAAATGGGATATAAATGTTTTAGCGCGAGGCCTCTTCTTTACAGCAGTGCAGAATCACAATGCTTTATTCCAAAGGCAATTTCAATGTGAACAAATCATCATTTTTATTAAGTTCTATCGCCAATGGCAGCTGTACTCCCTGTAGGATAGCTCACTACAAGGTCCCACACCTCCCCCAGTGCCATCACTCATAGTAACTTGCAGGGCTATTATCACAATTTCGTTATGGTGCCCTTTTCCCATGGAACCCCAAATGCCAGGCTCCAATACTGAATCTGCGTTTTCCTGCCACAGTACCTGCAGAAAGCCTGCTCACAAACAAAGAGGGCATTAATCTGGAACAAGGGTTAAGTCCACCATTCGGAGGGAGGGACTGACCCAGTGCTGATTCTAAGCAAGAGTGCAGGTCAAATGAGGAGTCCAAGGCTCTGCTGTGTCATTTCCAGAATCAACGGCCCCACACGGCATCTTTCCTATGGCCTTGAAAAGTCTACCAAAATTTTAGAGGTCACATAGCAGGAATCACAGGTTGTTCCCCTCCCCATCACGGGGACGTTTACTCACTCAGGCACTCAGCAGGAGAGAGAAGAACCAAGAGACAGAGACGAGAAGCTGAGTACCAGTGCTGTTCGAGCCTCTGTCCTTAGATGTCCCTGAGGCACTGCTACATTCTCGTCTTGGATTTCATAGGACACCCCAAGCTCCTCATCACAACGCACTTTGGCTTATGCCAGTTTGAGTGGCACTACTGGCACTGGCACCCAGAATTCTTCTATACGTCAGAAATTCCGTCACAAAGGGAGAGTGTATCAAAGTGACACTGGGACTTAGAAAAGGCAGGGACGAAGCTGGCCCGGGGAAGGAGGATAGCTGTGCTCACACAAGGCTTGCCGTGTGCCTCGTTCACATGTGAATTACACACACGTCACATATGCAGATGGACATGGAGAAAGACAGTGACAGCTGGACAGGGCGGGATCAGATGAAGTTTCTGGCCCGGTGGGTTTTAGGACTGGAGCTTGGGCACTGTGTGCACTGAAGTAAAGAGCCCACGGAGGGGAGAAACGGAAGAATCGGGATGGTGCTGGTTGGACGGTGTAGATTCTCAGTAGGCTTGGGACTTTTAGGGAATAGGATTAAGAGTCTGGCTCTGAAGAGGAGAGAAAGGAAAGGCCTCTGTTTCACTTAATTTCACAAGGACCTGCTCACAAAAGCTGGCACGTGCCCACCTCCTACCCTACACAGTACACAGAGCACTTCTGCATAAATAATCTCATTTGAACCTCTTGATAACCCCCATAATACAAGAGGGCAGACCCTCTATCCTCCTGTTACGCGAGTCCTGAGAAGGGCGGCAGGTCTGCTTCATCTGCCTGTTTCATTTACAAGAGGAGTTATATGCAAGAGCTGCAAGCATCATCTTTTTTTTTTTTCTTTCAAAACGATGAGTCAGAGTTAATCCCCAGTTACATTTCCCCAAGCACAGCAGAAAATAGTTATGTGCATACTGTCAGGGGACAGAAATAAACTGTCACCCTCACCCTTTTGTCCCCCGTTATCAGCTCTAAGCCCCGTGGAGTGAGCAGCGGAGGGTGACCACTGAGAGACATGGGAACTCCTCTGCACGGCTGTGGTCTGCCGTTTGCTTTTGAAAATCTTCGACATTACAGGGCCTGCTCTTCTCTCTTCACGCTAGTCCACCAAACAGCAACTATCATGACAAGAAGGTGCCCAGGCAATCAACACGTGGTGATCCTTGGGCTTAAGAGGCGAGCAGTTTTCAAAACTGAAACCTGTTTCTTCAGGGGGTGGCCTCGAGTGGTGACTGGCCGGCCGAGGACAGAAGCCCTGGGGTCAGCGGTGAAAGACGGGAGAAATGGATGCAAGTGACACACCCTCACCTTCTAGACTCCTTTTTTCTCAGGGGCCAGAGTGAAAGCCAGGAGCAGAGTGGCTTCACTACTTGAGAGTTAAGGGATCACAGCTAAAGGAATCCTGCAGCCCGTGTTTCCCAGGCTTTCTGGGCAGCCTCACCACCCTGTCACAGTCCTGTCACTCTGGCCATTGCTATCAAAGAAAAATGCACTCAGCCTGAGTTTGCTACAGATACTTTACCACCTTACATCACATCCTATGACTGTTTCTTTCCTCCAAGCCACTCCCTCAAGGTATAATTATCACTAGCATTCTCATCCTTGCAGCTAGTTAGGAAGGGGCCGGGCCTTTTCTGGGACCTTCTCTTGGGGGGAGAAGCTCTATTGAAGCCGAGCTGGCTAGCATCCTCAGAGGCGGGCGTCTGGCTGGGACTACTTGGCCGTTCTCCAGGTGATGTGCTAATCTCCCCAGGAACCTCAATGCCAAGGCCTTCTTGACATGCATTCGATTTAGGCCTCTCTTTCCCGCATGCCTCTGAGCTGCTGCTGGAGAACAGCAACCCTTTTCCTGCAAGAACACACAGCTCCAAGGGAGGCGGTGGCTCCAGAGGAAGGAGATCAGTCTTAGATGAGATAGGAGCTCACCCGGACCCTTTCCTCCTAGAGATTCCACTGCTCCTTGAGGGAAGAGTCTGTTGAAAACGTTCGATTCCAAAGAGTTTCCCAAAGTAATTGATTTTCCAAAGTGTTTACTGGGAGAGTTTCAATAGAAAACTCCCTGCTGTTCTAGGGAAGGACTGGGCGCTGCTGAGGAGCATGGGCCCCTGTCGTGACCTCTAGGTGAGGCCCTGACACCGCCCCTCAGGACCATCCAGGCTTGGAGTCTTGGACCGTCCACCTGGCTGCTCTCCTTGTAATGAGAACCTGTGTCCACATTCTATCTTCTCTTCTACCTTTTCATGTCAAAGGTTAGCTTTCTTAGGGGACCCTCCTCTTCCTTCACCTACTCCAAAGTCTATGCGCTATTTTAAGAAATATTTGAGGAAGCGTAACTCTGATATAACCTGTATTTCTCAAGGACTTGTAATCCTAACGGCACCACTGGACAAAATGACTGAAAAACATAGGAACTGAGACAAAGCATGGCAAAACGGTAGAAATTCTAGTTTCCATTTTAAGTACACTCTGCTTACAAGGTCTTTTGCCTGGCTGCTCTCTCGTGAAAATTTGATAAATGCCATGAATACCATAACACTAAATGCCATGAATACCATAACACTAATACATTGCCAATCACCCCCTTTGATAAACACAGTGAAAATTTTAACCATGGGCCTAACGTGTGGAAAAAATTAAGGATGTTCTCTTTTATTAATGCACAAGTGAAAACTGAACATCTACTGAAGGGCAATCAGTACTTAAACCAGAAAACTTTATACAGGGACTCGAATACCCACTCAGTTGCAGTGAAGCTAAGCTGCGGGTCGGGAACGAAGCAGCAGTTCCAGAGTAAACAGGGCTGGGACTGGGCGGCGGGGAGCGGGCTGCGGCTCTGGGAGCCTCGTCACACGGTAGGAGCGCCTTCCCTTAAGCTTCCTGAGCCTTCTGTTCAGCATCCCGGTGGTTTCCGCGGGAGCAGCCCAGGTCCCGGCCAGGTCTGATACTAGCGGGGAGGAAGCCAGCACCCTCCCATGGTAGAGGACCCTCCTCAGTGAACTTGAGGGCAGCGGGGAGCTCCCCAGGAGACAGACGCTCAGACTGTAATTCTAAGGCCTCAGTCTTCTGCTTAACAACCATACCCCCTTCATATCTCCATTTACCCTTAATTACAAAGGCGTGAACTTTGAGTGGGTTTTCCCCAGGTGACGGTGTGATTCATGAGGAAGGGCCATTTGCCTACAAGTTTTCCCACCGAGAAACACTAACGCTGCCAAAAATCCTCCTGTGTTCAGTTCGGCCTCACACCCCTGTACTCCACTATCCCCCGCCCCCCCGGGTTTCTACTGGCCTGGCCCCATCTCCTATGTTAAAGTGGCCAAGGGCAGACACTTCTCCAATGTCAGAAAAGATATTTCCTAGAGGGTAGCTTTTTTTTTTAATTTTTAAAATTACTTTAGAGAATGTTTACCTCTAGTGGGGAAAATGCTTCAGGACAAACCAAAGCCCCGGGCTTGCTTGCACCACCAAGGGCCACTGCTCTTAGGACTGGGGACGGGCAAGAGGTATGAGGGTAAGGCTCAGCCAGGCGCCTGCTGACCCGCGGGCACACGGCTACCTGGTCTATTCATGAAGTCACAGTGGCCTAAGCCCGCGATGTCGATTCTCTTCATAAAAAGCACCATGCTGGTTAGGTTGGCTTCCTGCATTTCCGCTGGCTTAAGTGGCCGCATGTCTTCGGAGGCAAATTCTTCAGAGTACAGACAGAAAAGTTTTCCTAGAAGAAACCAAGGAAGATGGTTTTAATGCTTCTGTGTTGCCTCCGGACAGGAACTTAGCATGAGCTGGGTTTGGGGTCCGCAGCGCTACCTGGAGAAGATGAACCGAGAATCTGCTTGCGTATCTCTGCTTGGCTCCGGCTGATGGGCTGCGTGACGAGTGAGTTTGCTCTTATTCTAGGGTTATACACCTTTAAACGAAAGACAGCATCTTTAGCGTCAGCTCACTCAAGATTTAGCAGGCTCGCTGGCCCTGAAGTGACTGCTGTTTGCACACTTTACTTCACGAAAGGCTCTGCTACTCATTTCTTCTGTACGATATTTATTATTGTTTCACTTGCCTTGAGATGGAAACTGCAAGAGCTTTGATAAGTGGATTTAAGGGTTGTCTGCTTTCATTGTAGCTTCAATAAATATGGGAGCTCTGCATCATCTGCTGAAATACAAATGCCACTTCTCAAAGTGCTACACCGCTGACTCGTGTACCACGTGGAGAAAAGGATGATCAACCGACAGTGCTGCGTTTCCTCAAGGTTCCGTTCAAATTGACTGTGATCCCAGGGGTCTCATCTTTATCACATATGCTGGGCTTTTCCAGTCCTATCAGCTAACACAAAGACTGCAGATGGCACTAACAGTGATTTTTCTTAGGCGTAGTTTAAAGGTAAGTAATAACCCTGGGTTCTCTGAATGGTGGACTGATTCAATAAGATCAATCCAAAGTGGTTCCAAGGGAACCTTCCTAATGGCTGGAATTGCTCTGTCACAGTAAACAAGGATATTTAAGAGACCCATAGTTTCCTGGAGGGGTAAAAGCTATATAACATCTAATAATGGTAAATGGATCAATACTTGGGTAGATTGTTTTCAGTTTAAATGCTATGATTTCTGAAGTCCCACTGTCTTTGAGAATTTGAGATACCCTATTTCCATTTTTCCTAATTTTTTTTTCTTTTTTTTCTGCGGTACGTGGGCCTCTCACTGCTGTGGCCTCTCCCGTTGCGGAGCACAGGCTCCGGACACGCAGGCTCAGAGGCCATGGCTCACGGGCCTAGCCGCTCCGCGGCATGTGGGATCTTCCCGGACCGGGGCACGAACCTGTGTCCCCTGCATCGGCAGGCGGACTCTCAACCACTGCGCCACCAGGGAAGCCCCTAATTTTTAATTTAAGGATAGTGATTAAAAATAAACAGACTTTTAAAAAAATTTAGGATGGAATTTTATGTCAACTATAAAGCCAAAATTTGCAAAAATTAAACTCAGTGCACTTGAAACTAATTTCTAGTAAATTACCTGGGGGGAGATGCTAATTACTTTGATAAAGGGGCTACCAAAAGTACCCAAGGGATGTATAGAAAAAAAGATCCGTTTAGGAGTCAAGTAATTTGCTTTAGTAGTTGTCTTTCCTTAAAACTTTTTCCTCTGGCCCCTCAACCAATTTAATTTGTTTCCAGACTATCAACCTGCTAATGACAGGCAGTTACATGTGCTCAAGACTTTTGTTACTGGATGCAATAGTTCTTCTTTGCACACATGGCCAAATACAGAGAAATTCCCAGATCATATAGTTCATCCTCACTTTCTGGTCAGTAAAATGGTAGGAGCCCAAGACAATTAGCAGCAGTCTACTTAACCGCCTCAACAATAATTACCTTTCTTCTCTCCACCCCGACATCAATAACAAATTTGACTGTGTTGCTCCAGATCAAAGATTCTCCAGAGCTAGCCGTTAACACCACTCGTCTCTGATAAACTTGGCATCTTTTTTCTGTTTCATCATTTGGCTTGAACAATGCACATTTCTCTTTTGGATACAAAGGAACAACTACCAGCTCTCCAAGATCTGGGTTTAAGTTAGATCCTTCTTGACAGATAATTTCATAGGCTTTTTCAATATCCTAAAGTAAAAGAATAACATCATCCATGAGAATAAAGTACATTACAAACAACTTTCTCCAAATTATATAAAACTACAGGCAAAAGCTGCATAATGTATACAGGGAAAGAAATACTTGTGTTTTCTATAGGTATCGTTAAATATGAAAAGGAGATATAACTGCGTAAGAACGTGTCTTTGGGGAAGTTAAATATAATTTATAAATAATTTCAGCGCTTTTAGTCCAAAATGGCTCTCCTCTTGTGAAATGTACTGTCTTTGCCTTTATGCATTCATCCTGCTATTTTTCTAGCTTGGTGCAACTTCTCATATCCATTAACAACGACAGGTGAATAAAAGTTACTCTCACATCAGTGATGATGCATCACTGTGCTTTAATGGTGGCAGAACTAAGAATTCTAAAACAATTTCTAGATTTCCAATAGAAGCATATATACATACACATTCCACAGTCAGGGTCTCTAATCTGGGTCATCTTGAAAACTATTATTACCCATTAGCACTTAAAGCAGAAATGCAATGAAATAGGCAGGAAATATTCACTGCTATTTATATATTTGCAAGATTCAGGAATTTAGAAATACTCTTTAAAAATGCTTCATTGTCAAATATACTGAATAAAAGAGTAAATTATGTGCCCTAAAACCACAAACAAGTAAGTATATTGGTGTAAAATGCTCAAAAAGCAAGACATTTTACACAGTACTTTTTAATTAATTCTTGGCTGCGTTGGGTCTCCGTTGCTGCGCGCGGGCTTTCTCTAGTTGCGGCGAGCGGGGGTTACTCTCCATTGCGATGTGTGGGTTTCTCACTGCGGTGGCCTCTCTTGTTGGTGTGGAACATGGGCTCTAGGCACGCGGGCTTCAGTAGTTGTGGCACGTGGGCTCAGTAGTTGTGGCTCGCGGGCTCTAGAGCGCAGGCTCAGTAGTTGTGGCGCACGGGCTTAGTTGCTCCGCGGCATGTGGGATCTTCCCGGGCCAGGGCTCGAACCTGTGTCCCTTGCATTGGCAGGCGGATTCTTAACCACTGCGCCACCTGGGAAGCCCTGCAGTACTTTTCTATTTCTCAAATCACAACCAGATTTTTAGGACCTCATATAAAAATGATGTCACTTAATGTAATTCTTACTCCTTTTAAATTTGTTTCCAAAATTTTTATTTTTTTAAGGGCCTAACTAACTACCAGATGGAAGAAGCCCCATTTCATTTCATTACATACATTAGATTTCACTAAAAATCTGAGTAAAAAAGATGCCTTCCCATGACTGTTAAGTCTGAGTCCACTGTCCAGCGCTCCAGCTCACCTCTCCTTCCTTCCCCGCCACCTGTATAGTGGGATTGAACTAACTCAAGGGCTTTGTAGGTGGACAGATCTGCCTAGAAAAATAGTGAGACCTCGGGTGAGCTATTTGAAGGTTATTCCTGAGCTGCTGAGAGGCCCCCAGGAAGCAGGGCAGAGGCTGCCCCCTGGGGTCCACACAGCAGTTATCCTGGTACCTTCTCCTGTTCACACTCCCCTTTTCTGCAGGGTTGGTTTACTTGGGGCAGATTTTTTTTTCAACCAAGCGAAGAGCAGGATTATTGACCGTAATGAATGAAAAATTGTCAGCTGGAATAATCAGAACAAAGCTATTTCTTTTTTTTTTTTTTTGCAGTACGCGGGCCTCTCACTGCCGTGGCCTCTCCCTTTGCAGAGCACAGGCTCCGGACGCGCAGGCTCAGCTGCCATGGCTCACGGGCCCAGCTGCTTCACGGCATGTGGGATCTTCCCGGACCGGGGCACGAACCCGTGTCCCCTGCATCGGCAGGCGGACTCTCAACCCCTGCACCACCAGGGAAGCCCAGAACAAAGCTATTTCTTCCAATTTTTATAATTCTAATCATGTCATCATTTTAAGTGAGGAAAGCTTAGAAATTTCTACGGAGGAGAACAAGTCCTCGAGCTGCGTCTCCCTGCACAGGACATTCACACATTCCTCCTGGGTGGCAGGTGGTAACCTTTGCACGTTGGTACTTCACCCTCCACAGCTACCCTGGAGCTGAAAGAGGAGATTCGATTCCAGCCACCCACTCACAAATTTCCAATCCAAATAACCTTCAAACTGCACTGAAATATTGTACCTAGTTTAGATTCTTCAAGCTGACAGAAAACTTTGAGGCCATAATCTTCAGAATTAAAAAAAAGTACTGAAAATATTCATTCGGTGCTTCAAACTGTTTACTCATTTCCTTCCTATTCAATGTGTTCAGAGCATTTACGTATGTGGGGCTTTCCTACAATACCTGCAAAACTCAGGAAAACACAGCAACCTGCACTGAAGGAAGATATCTGCCCCCAAATGAAAGGCCCGCAACTAGATGGAACATTTCACAGGAAAACCTTCAACTTAAGAGCATCTTCCTTGCGACAGCTTCAAGCTGCTTGATAATCTGGCTAGATAGTGTCATTAACCTTAATTTGTTTTCTATTTAATTTCACTTTCTTTTTTCAGGTTACAAGATGGTGAAGTGATAAGGAACAACACACTGTAAACATGCAGGGCTCCAAGCCTCAATCAAGCACAAGAGCCAGGGGAGCGCGCAGTTGCGGGTATTAATTCACAGCAGGTGAGGGGCTAAGTGAGCAGTGCGAGAAAATGTGAGGCACCTAATGTTCACCAAGCCAAACATGAGAGTGTTTCTGCAACTTTAAACGGATTTCCTAAGAGAAAAAGCGACCGTTAGTACACTTCGGTCAGACTGCTTGGGTTTGTTTTCCTATGACATTCAGTTGCTATGGCAGATTTTAAAGTTTTATATAGAAATCAAGAAAGCTTCAAACAGCATGGGGAATAATGATCAACAGCTGTTAACATGGATTTCGGAGCAAGACAAAACTTTCCAAAAGACAAATTCCAAGACCATAGGAGAGTGTTAACCCTGACATAAGTAGTAAAAAAGAAAAAAGTCCATCAGCATATACTGAACTATGTTCCGCTTTTTAGGTGGCAGATGGGGAAAAGAAACCCAGATAACACCTGTGGAATTTGGGGCTGAACTGTGAGGAAAAACACTGGTTCCCAGAGAAGGTATGCTCCAGCCCGCAGAACTGCTGCCCCACCCGCTGGGCAGCCTGCTGGGAGCCTCTGGACAAGGAGAACCACCCCCCCACAGAGATTCCAGTGCTGGACCCGGGCCACAGCAGCAGCCCCTGCCAAAATGACGAATCCTCATTCTCAGAGGCTCAGAATTGCAAAATCCGCCCAGAGCTTTCACTACACCATCACGTTCATGACTTTCAGGACTGATGGTTTCTTAATAGGAAATGTCTTTCTGGTCTGACTTCAAGGAAGATTATATAATTTTCTAAGCCCTGTGGATTTTACAGTTTCTACCACTATCCTAGGTAAAAATGCATCTTCTAAAGTCTGACAATTCAGAAGTCCCTATGCCATTAATTATAGCTTATATGAAACTTGTAAGAATCAAATATTACCCCCAATTCTGTTATGAGCTTTATTTTTCAAAAATCCACTTTGGCATTTTTGGTTACTCTGACTAAAGATGACCACTCAATCTATCAGTCTTCATTATACTGTCCCCCACCCGATCCACCCCGAAATGTATGCCTTCTTTTCACCTGGCAATTCTAACTTTCAAATGTTTCAGACTCTTCTAATTCTGCCATTCCTCCCTCCCTTAGGCTTCAGCCAGTTATACTGAGAACCTCTAATTGTTTTCATAAATCCTTCTTCTGTCTCCTTAATCATTTTGTTACTTCCCTCAGGACTTTCTTGAGTATCTTGAATCATGCGGGATCAGGGAATGATCATAGAATAAATCATTGTAATCAGTAGAAGATTTACTATTCAAGAAACTGTATAATCTACACAGGAAAAATGGAAAATATGCTGTAGTTATCATATATTTGAGATTCTAAATTACTTTCTTTATGGAAACAGATAAAATCTAAGTTGTGAGAAAACTGTCTAAAGTTCCCCAAACTAAAGGATCAGTCATCCTTTATGCTTTGAGTATAAAGCAGAATAAATACTCCTGAAGGTACTTGTGAAGGCGTGTGAATACTTAAGACAAGGCTCTGGTAGAGAGCTGAGGTCCTTGTCTTTATTCAGCTGGTGGCTCAGCCAATATCGTACAGTTTCCTTTTGGTTTCTGTTTAATCACTGGAATTACTACATATCTGGGTCATGGTCTAAAAGCCAGTGCTTTTTTTACTCTCTGAGTGAGATGACGGGTAGGGGAAAAAGGCCAGGAAATCAGTCTCTAAGAAGAAAGGTCTAACTCTTGAGACTCTGGAGGCTTTTAGATTTGGCCCGCAGAGCAGTGGAGAGAGAAGCAGGGCCACAGTTACTGCATTAAAAAAAAAAAAAAAAATGCAACCCCAAATGACACCTTGACTCTATAAAAGCAAAAAGAGACGCTCAGCTGTACATTTCCCATTGTTCTTTTGAAAGACATTGTCAGATATCGAAGTGAACATTTTTCTCATTCATCTTTTTAAGAAAAGTGTAGGGAGATAGCCTTCTGACTGTGCTATAAATTATATTTTCCTGCCTAACACTCCACTGACTGCTGTAGGAACATTGTGGGTACTTTTTTGTTCCCTGACTCTATGCGGAGGACTTAGCTTACGTCCCGCATCTCCAGCACATGCGCCTGCCATGAGGGAGGTGGCCGTGAGTGTGAGATGAGTGTGTCTTCTCTACTGAGACAGTTCACAGCAAGCCTTTGGGGCAGCCCAGGATCTCGCCTGATCCCATGGAAGGAGGTCAGCTCTGGAGATCACCCCCAGAAATTCCTCAGAGTCCCCACCTCCCCACCCCCATTCTGTGTTTCAGAACAGCTCCTGGGTTGGTTGGTTGGTTGGTTGTTTATGTATGTATGTATGTATGTATGTATGTATGTATTTATGCTGTGGCTTGTGGGATGTCAGTTCCCCAACCAGGGATCAAACCCATGCCCCGTGCTATGGAAGCACAGAGCCCTCACCACTGGAACTCCAGGGAAGTCCCCAGTTCCTGCCTTTAGAAGCACTTCCTTGTTTGCCTTTCAGTGTAGGTTTTATTTACTCTATATCAAGGGTTCTTCTAAAGTATGAAAAAAGAGGTGTGATGGAACCAAATAGCAGTTCCATCAGTTAATTAGTAAACTGAAACCTGTATGTTAGTTATTAAAAGGTTCCCAAGAAGGTTAAAAGGTTCCCAATAAGTAAACTTATTACTCTCTTAGGTTAGAATGAATATTACTTACTTACTTGTTCACAGGCCAGAAAGACTACAATGTCACCCTTCTCACCGGAGTGGTGAATTTCAAAGATAAGGCGTAAAATAGACTCAAAAGACTCCTTCTGAGCCCCACTAAGGTACACAACCTCCACTGGGTACTTATTTTTCACTTCTATGAGAGGCACGTTTCCATAATAAGAACTGAGTTTGCTGATCAGGTGAGGTGAGGAGTTAATTATGAGCTTCAGTTCCGGTCTTGCCAGTAAAACATCTTTAAGAAGTCCAAGTAACACATCAGTTGCAATGCTTCTTTCATGAATATCATCTAAGATGATGACCCCATAGCTACCCAGAAAAGGACTGGACATCATTTCTCTCTGTAACATGTCATCAGTACAATACCTACAAAGAAGAAACATGAAAGTTAGAATACTCTCATGAAGAAAATCATATAAAAAAACTCCTAACATAAGCAACAAAAAATGCCTTTCCTATATCCTTTTGTCTAAATCAGGAGTTTAAATCTTTATCGGGGGGCCAAGATTTCTTCAAGTTGATAAAATCTACAGGCCTTCAAAATAGAAAAGTACACATGAACAAATTTTAAGCACAGTTTCCATGTCTTCACAGACCCTCTAAAGACCATCCCTGAGCCCTAGGTTCCAGACCTCTGCCTTACATGTTCATTACAGATATTAACAAGAGCTACATTTAACATTTGCCCTGAGCTTTTTAAAAAAAGTAACTCAGCAAAATAGCCTTGTCCGGTAAGAGCACCCCCCGTTCCATCAATGTTAGAATTTTGAGTCAGAGCACACACTTCAAAGGAAGGATACACAGAGGACTGTCCTCTCTCAGGCTCACGGCCCAGTGAGTCCACTAGTAGGACTCTGTCAGTGGCACATCGTGGGAGATGACGTCCCCAGGGTGTTAGCATCAATGAGTTGGAAATGTCGTCCAAATAATAACCACACGAAAGCATCTAAAAAGTAACCACCTATTTGAGGGCAGCGTTCCTGTAGGAGGAACGGGTCATTAGTGGTTTTCATGGATTTCCTGTAGTTCTTGGGGTGTATTTAAAAGTAATAGTAAAAATAAATACCTATTAGTCATCCAGCACCATACAAACATCATCTTTCTGACACTATTTACATCTCTGCCTATATTATTCCTTGAGGAGACCAATTTCATAACTTCTCTACCCATTAAGGTATTTATTTTATGTGTCCCTGTCTACAGCAGGTCTGAAACTGCTGTTCTTAGAAAGGCCTGCTTGCAAGGTTGGCCCTTGGCCGGCATTTGGGAACCTAGATTTGGGAGGGTTCTCACCATTCCCAGAACTGATGCTTACTGTTTGTAATATGGTCTAACCTGCTTTCCTTCTGGGAGTATGGAACTTTAGAATACAGTAGGAGGCAGAGGGTGCCTATGTGACCAGTCCCCAGTAAATACCTGGGCACAGTCTCTAATGAGTTTCCTTAAACTCGTTGCTACAACTCACAGCTGGAGGAACGAAGCATATCTCAGGTGAGTCCACTGGGAGGTGCTCTCGGAAGCCTGCGCCTGGTTTCCTCTGGACTTCACGCCTTGCACCATTTCCCTTTGCTGACTTGGTTTGTATCCTTTCACTTCAGTAAAGCTGAGCTGTGGATTAACTATATACTGAATCCTACGAGTCTTCCTAGCAAATCATCAAACCTAGGGGTGGTCTTGGAGACGCTGAAACAGTCCTCAATTAACCCTTTTCAAGGAAGAAAGAAAAAGGAGAAAACATTTATAAGTTCCTAGTGTGCGCCAGGCATTGTGCTGATAGAATAGTTCTCATTTAACCTTTAGAATAAATCTTCAAGGTAGACATTACTATCCCATTATTTATAAATGAGGAAACAGGTTCAGAAAGGTTAAGTACCCTGCATAAAGTCATAAAGCCAGGGAGAGAGTCAAGATTTAAGCCTGAATGTCTATTACATCTCATGCCACTGTCAAATTATAAAGACGGGTCCCTTGGCTGCCATGGATTGGTAACAAAGCCCATGTTCTCCCTCTCTGCACCTTGACGAGATCAGAACATTTGCTCTCTGCCTCTACTCCTACACTTGTTCTCATTCTGTGTCTGTCTTACCAAAAGAGCAATGATAAGTTGCTGATTATTCCTTTTCTCAAACTTAAGAAAGAAAATATATTGAATACTACAATATTATACTTTGTGCAAGATGCAAACAAACAGAGATGCATCCAAAATCTAGGTTTCAGGTCATCTTCTGCGGAGGGTAATTAGTATGATATAATAAGTACTATTGACTCTTGTCTGAAAACAAGTTGTTTTAATCTATGCTACTTCCTTAATGTTATTCCCTTCTGAGCAAAGTTCATCTAAGCACTTATCTGATAGGAAGAAATGCTTTCTCTCTGCCAGGCAGAGGAGGTGTGTGTGTTATGTAAATACATCCAGGCTTAATTAAAAAGGGAGAAGATGTGACTCACCTAAAACTCTACGAGACTCGGCAAGCTAGACCTGGCCTTCCAAATGATTATCTAAAACTAAGGGAATACTAAGGATCCACCCTAAAACTTACCATACAAACCTCCAGTTTTCTATGTAAGACAGAGATCTATTTCTTACCTTTATATTAATAAGATCATGTGTACAGTGCTTAAGAAAATACTGTTCCTGGTAACTATGTAAAAAGATGGATACATTTTGGAAATGTAATTTATTTTTAAAATTTATTTATTTATTTTTGGCTGCATTGGGTCTGTTGCTGCGTGCGGGCTCTCTCTAGTTGTGGCGAGCAAGGGCTACTCTTCACTGCGGTGCGCGAGCTTCTCATCGTGGTGGCCTCTCGCGTTACGGAGCACGGGCTCTAGGGCGTGCGGGCTTCAGTAGTTGTGGCGCGTGGGCTCAGTAGTTGTGGCTCGTAGGCTCTAGAGCGCGGGCTCAGTAGTTGAAGTGCACGGGCTTAGTTGCTCCGCAGCATGTGGGATCCTCCCAGACCAGGGCTCGAACCCATGTCCCCTGCATTGGCAGGCAGATTCCTAACCACTGTGCCACCAGGGAAGTCCCTGGAAATGTAATTTATATTCTAAATTCTTAAGACTGAAATTTTGAAAGCTAAGAATATAGGAAAGTTTTATTAATATTTTCTGAGATTATACGTATTGAATTTGACCTCAAAAATTTGAGTAATTTCTAAAAAATTCAGTGTTCTAGAGGGTTCATATTTGAAATGTATGTCACTTCTACAAGATATTGTGATATCTAGTTCAGAAAGACTATTTTAGGTATATAATATTCGGGTATCCACTGTTTTGAAAAAGGCCAGAAAAAAGCTTAAAGAAGAACTAAGCTGTTCTATACAGAATCCAGAAAAATGGTAGTGGCATAAAGATTATATTTACTAAGTACCTATTATGTACCCAACAGACTAGATGCTAAGGAGTTACAAAGAAAATGAAAAAGACAATATCAAATACAGAACACTACCTTCTATAATCAACAGTCACCCTTAGATCCTCTTATTTAAATAGCTATTCAATCTGAGCTTATCAAAAATTATGGCTAGCATGTGTCTCCAAGGAAATGAATGCGGCCAGAATTTACCTTTTCACCCAAATCACCCAAATCGCTAACAGATGCATCGCGCTCCCATCCACCAGTCGCGGGCAGCAGCTCCCTGAGTCCTCACAACAACCCTGCGAGCTGGTGTGTCAACCACCGCGTTTCATGGACGAGGAAGCGTAAGCAGAGAGGCTGGGGGACTTGTGCAAGGTGACAGGTGGGTGGGTGGCTGAGACACTCATTTTACAGCCACGCCGCCTGCTCTTCAGAGCACAGAGCACTAGGAGGAAAATAAGGGACGACTTTCTTTTCTCTTATCATATAGAGCTTTTCACTACCTTTGGCCCCTTTGCCGAAACTCAAACCCTGGTAGCAATAAATCAGAGTATCTGCTGACTCTTGCACTGGTTGGGAGATGTCAGGGTGGAAAGTGCAGCATCCCAGCAACAAGAGTGACTATAAAGTAAAGATGAGACGACCGGGCAGCCCGGCAGAGGCAGAAGGAACCAGAACCCGCAGTGGCCAAAGGAGGCTGCTAGTTTCCCTCCACCTTCTAAGGTACTGCGGTTCAGCTCCTCCACACCTGAGGGCTATTTTCTACATTAAGAAAGGAACGCTACATGCAGATAAGAGCTAAAAAAAATTTTCAACGGAAACTGTAGTCCTTCCTTTGGCTGTTAGGATTGAATGCTTGCAGGGTTTTCACCATAAAGCAATGAAAGCCAAGTCCCAACACATAAGAGATGCTTAAAAAGGTGAGATGTGTCTTTGACCTACTCTGACAACATTATTGGTTTACTCCACAATTATTTACCTCTATGACTTTCTTAAAAAAAAATGTATATATATATATGCACACGATCCATATCAATAAGATAAAAACATCATAAGATTTCATTTTAAAAGTGACTACATCCAAGAGTCCTTTTCAAAAGGTTTCCAAAGTCTAGTCCATCCTTTAATTAAAACCATGACCACTTGAGAGGTCACTTCAAAATGTAAAGGATGAAGAATGAATCTGCTAGGCGTGGGGATCCTTCACCCTTTCAGGGTTGCATGTCCTGTCCTGTCCAACTCTCCAACTAGTCTGTGAATTCCCAAAAGCAGGGAGGTTTTTACGTTTATCTGTATCACTATTGGACCATCTGCATAATAAATAATTTATAAACGTATACAGTGACTCGGGGACGTCACGGCTAGAATAACAGAAGGTTACATACATTCAAGAAGTTCAAGTCATAGTGCTACGGATCGAAAGCTTCCCTATGGTTTAACACCAGCCTGAAGACCGAGGTCCTCTATTTTTGAAGATAACATCTGAAAAATGTTAAAAGCGGCTTAGTACAAACCGAATGAGTTACATGGGCTTTCTGAATGGGAGAAGAACTGCACCAGAGTCTGCAGCAGCCAGCTGGGACCAGGCACTCGTCTTTCCTTCTGTTATCAAGCGTGTTAAACGTCCTCCATGGGACAAGCATGTCAGATGCCGGGGATACGAGTATGCAAAAACCATCCCTGCTATACTGTACTGTGCTATGCTATGTCATAGCATCCCTGTTACACTAGCGTAGGACGTCCCCGGTGATGTGCCAGGGCACTCTGGTGTGCCCCACAAGTGGGTTAGAGACACGCAGATACACAGGCTGAGATACTTGTCTCCTCAGACCTTGGGGCAGTCAGGCAGTGCCTGGGACAGCTGAAGCCCTTAAGATGGTCATCTCTGGCTGCAAGCAGCTTTGACCATTTCCTTAAGGTGCCATAAGATACTCTCATTTTCAATGACGGCTATGATAGAAAACTGCTTGAGAAACTGGCCCAGAGCAGTGATTTTTTCCACTTCTCTTTTTCCTTCCGTTAAGCTCTTGGAAACCACTGTGGAAAGGAAATCTCAGAACTGTGGTAGCTACTGAGAAGGGTCCTTGGAACCTGTAAGAATCTCAAAACTAGAGTTTGAAAAACACTGACCTACACTGCCATGATGAAGGCCGAGACCAAGTTTTACAGAAGCCCAGCAGAGAGTTTTCTAATTTACACTACGGAGGGTCAGGGAAGCTTTCCTGGAGCAGGTGACCTCTGCATGGGATCTTGTATGACGGGGAGGAATTAGCCAAGCCCGGAAGAGGCACAGACATTCCATGTGGAGGGAAGACCATGTGTCAAGGCACATGGCACACAGAGAACCACGTGTGTCGACACAGCTGGCACACAGACAACGCATATGGACCCACTATGAGGCGGAGCTCCAGAAGCACAGATTGAAGGTCTTTGGGGCCAACCTAACAAGTCATGACTTTTTCCTGAGGATTATGGGGAGATACGGAAGAAGTTTAGACAAGGAATCCCTGACGGTGCCAAGGTGGGAAAATGACTGGTGCATGTCAGGCTGGTGACGGAGAGACGAGTTACTATTATCACACGTTACAGGTGTGTAAAGCAGAGAACGCAAGAATATGCTCTTCTAGGATCGCAGAGGACAAGCCAGGAGTCATCAGGTACAGCAGATGAAAGCCCCCCAAACCAACCTCAAGATCGTTTCACTGGTGCAGCAGTTCTCAAAAGGAATCATGTAGCCGACTTCATGACCGATGTTAACATCCATTTCGTCTGCCACCCGGAGGGCGAGCTGGACCACAGTCTGCTTGTGGACCTGTGTGCACACCACGCCCCCGTGCTGGTAGTGGATGGAAAGGCAATATTCAGCACACCACTGAGGAACCTTTAACGGGGACAAATGAGACAGGATCAGCCCCGCTAGGAAAACACCACCACCACCACCAAAAAACCTCCAAGGGTTCATCTTGTAAATGAGTTGTTCTCTCCCACCAGTGAATCACTGGTGGGCTGCGTTACAGCTTAGCTGGTGAAACTGAAGAATCTGTGTTTATGCACGGAGTTAGTACTAGTAAATAAAGTTAGGAATAAACAGGAGTTAGCAGGGACTGTGAAAGTTAGACTCCCAGATGAAAAAAAAGGAAGATAAAAATAAAAGGCAAAGTAAAAAAAAATTTTTTTAACCTCAGCTGTTCTGAAAAGACTAATGTATTTAAGATTATTATTTTCTTTCTGGTTAAAAGAAAGCACCATCAAAGATATGGCTTCTGGTATCAACTTTTTTTTTTTTTTTTTTTTTTTTGGCGGTACGCGGGCCTCTCACTGTTGTGGCCTCTCCCATTGAGGAGCACAGGCTCTGGACGCACAGGCTCAGCGGCCATGGCTCATGCGCCCAGCGGCTCCGCGGCATGTGGGATCTTCCCGGACCGGGGCACGAACCCGCGTTCCCTGTATCGGCAGGCGGACTCTCAACCACTGCGCCACCAGGGTAGCCCTGGTATCAACTTTTATGCTTTAAGCAATATAAATATTAAATAGCATTTAGATGAAAAATAGTAGCTCAAAATTAAAACATTTACATTTAAATCTAAATGACCATAACAAAATAACCAGATAAGCCTACTTTACATTTCCCTGGCAATAAAAGCTAAAATACACTGGCATTTATCATCTAAATACAATGAAAAGTAAGCTCAGTGAGATAATTAACCAATCCATCCAGATTTGGAAAGAGCCAATTCCAAGACTGCTCTTGAGTTATTTATTTTTAAAGCCTTTTACTGAAAATGTATTATGGTTCAATTGATTTTAAATAGTTCATTTGCATAAGAATTATTATAGTAGAAAGTACTGAATTCATTTGTATGCTGGAATCTTAGGGCACTGTCCGTAAGTTATGCTTTGTTACATGTATTTTTAAAACAAATCATTCTGAGTGTTTTTGAACAGATCCAAGGTATTTAAAAGTTTCAGCATTTTTAATTATCTTCAGATTTGCTATTTACTAGACCCATCGTGGAATTCTTAGATTTTTTAAAAATTTTATTTATTTATTTATTTTTGGCTGCATTGGGTCTTCCTTGCTGCACATGGGCTTTCTCTAGTTGTGGCGAGCGGGGTTCTCATTGCAGTGTGCGGGCTTCTCGTTGCGGTGGCTTCTCTTGTTGCGGAGCATGGGCTCTAGGTGCACGGGCTTCAGTAGTTGTGGCACGCGAGCTCAGTAGTTGTGGTACATGGGCTTAGTTGCTCCGCGGCATGTGGGACCTTCCTGCACCAGGCCTCAAACCCGTGTCCCCTGCATTGGCAGGCAGATTCCCAACCACTGTGCCACCAGGGAAGCCCGAATTCTTAGATTTTAATACTATAACTTGAAAAATGAACATAACTTACTAGAAATCAAGTAACTCCAAAATGAACACCTGCTGCAGGCTGCAGATTCCCGATGATTAAAAGTGTAAATGTAGTTCCTCTGTTTCAAGATGAGCGTCAGCCTTGTCAACAGGTTGAAAACTAATCAGCAATTATTTCCTCAATAACTTTGTTGTACGAAAGATGAACATTTAACACACTACACTCAGGAAATCTGGAATCAAGGTATATCACAAGTGACCAAAGTCAGGAGTTCTAGACCTGGTGTGCCATTAGTTTGTTATTTGTAAATCACCATTTCTCTAAGCTTCAGTTTCCTTTCCTGTAAAATGGGTTGAACGGATGAGACCTACCCTTCAAGTCTGAGCTCCTGTGCCATTTTCTCCCCAAGGCTTGCTGCGATACCTCCCCTCCACCCCCCACCAGGAAGGAGACCCCACAGTGTACTTCCTGACAACCATGGCATGGACTATGGACCACACTTCCTGCGGTTGCTGGTCTGTTCCAGTGCAGGTCTGTTCACCCCACTAGACTATGAACTCTGGGAGAACAGAGATCTGTCTTGGTCACCAAATAATCTTAAATAAGTTTATTCAATAAATATTTGTTAAATGAACAAATTAATTTCTTACATTTTCCAGAAATATTTTTAAATTCTATGATTCGATATATTCTACCTTGAATTGCTTCACAATCACACCTAACTGGGAATTCACATAAAAGTTTCTATCTCCCTCATTCCCTAGGAAGTTATTTTTTATCCTTGTCAAATTCTTACTTTTTAACCCAATTCCCTATTCCCTTCATATCTAGGTCCTTAGCTGAGACCTCAAATAACACTTTTGTGAGAAATTATATTAAAACTGTTTGAATATTTGTCTCCCCACTAGAGTGGAAGATCCTTAAGGTAGACATGCGTGGTTCATATTTCCCCCAATACTTAATAGAGGACCTGACACACAAGAGGAATAATAAATATCTGGATGGAAGGATGTATGAAGACATTAGAATAATTGAAAAGAAGGGAGAGAAAGGCTTAGACTCAGGACCTGACATGGGAGAGAAGTAATAAAACCAAGGGACATTTATTTCTAAGGAAGAATGAACGGTACTCACTAGCAGACTAATTATGCATAAGAAGAAACAAATATTTTAAGATCTCTGACTTAAAATACTAGGGTAATGGCGTCATTAACAACCAGAAATTTAAAAGTAAAATAAAATAGAATGAACGAATGAAGCTAAACAGTAGCATAAAGTGCTTCTGGGGGGAGCGAAGTGTTCAAGGGGAGGGAGAGAACCTTCAGGAGAGCCGGGAAAGTGGTCAGGGTTAAGGTCATCTTGATGGGAGGACATCCCGGTGTAGCCAGCCTGAGATCAACTGCAAAACAGGCCAGGAGCCTAAGTGAGGGGCCAAAGCTAGAGACACACACAGAAGTCCTAGAATTTCAGAGCTGAAAGCAATGGCAGGCATGTAGGCCACGGCCTCATTTTACACACAAGGAAAGTCTTAGAAGGGTTACTTGCCCCAGTCATCCTGCCAGTAAACAGCCCAGCCAGAACCTATCCAAATCTTTCAGTTTCTCATCTGGCATAATTTCCACTAGGCCATGGTTGCTTCCGAGCATCTTTATACAAAGGTAGTAATAGAAGCCATCAGGTTCTCAACCGTCAACACTTTTTACTACTCTTTCTAGCCTAATAGTAATGTCAGGGGACAGTACTACGATGACAGCGGGCGCTATTTTACACAGCTAGAATTGCTGCTGAAATGACACCATTCAGTTTCACTAAAACACCTGGATATACTCAGTCTGGTTATTATTCTAAGATCCAGGATAGCTGCTTTCAAACTCTAGAATTCTACATGATTCAGGTGATTATGGGCCACGTTCCCAAGGTTCCGACTTTGTTTTCTGACTGCATTTCATTTATTTCTATTTACTCACATAAACAAATTCTGCAAGGTTAGACTAATACGGTATGTTTATAATGTTATAAACATCATATAGGCCTGGCAGTGCAATAAATATAAACAATCCAACAGTCCTCACTGTTCTTTTTGCCCTCCTCCACAATAGAGCAAATGATTTCACCTATGAGGCAAAGAAAATAATTCAGAAATGGGACAGCTCTTCTAGACATCAGTTCAAATCACCAGCGAAAGACAGAACACATGCATATTGGGCTTAATGTAGGGATGTCTGCTGACACAGCCAAGCTGAAAGTTGAGCACAAGTCACAACTAATTGCAGAGCACCCACCCCACGCAGCTCTGACTGCGTACGACGTACTGCCCCTTTCAGTAAGTCACACATGGATGACGACAGTAAGTGATGCAAATGCAAACTGAAAGGGTCGTCTCTGAACAAAAAGGAGAGACACATGAAATCATCTCTCCTAATTATAACAACTTCTGTGCTTTAGCATACCTTCCGAATCACCCTAAGCAAGCCAAGGCACGCTGTGAAGTTTGATGCCTTCGCAAAGTATCGGCTGAAAAGAATTATGATTCAGCAAATGCCAGAAATGTGAACATTTCATAATTTCAAGCGGCACTAAGATTCCAGCTTCATAGGGAACTCTTGCATTCTCTGCGCTTATAGCAAATACCGTACCATTCCGCGCCCTGATTCTGATTCTCCTCTGGGAGTGGCTTTTTCTTTGTCCCAGCAGTACCTTACCCTTCTCACCAATGCATTATATGCCTTGAGATTTCATGTCTCTTTCTATAGTTTCTCTTTGGAAGGTATGTCCCCCCCTCCTCCCTGGCATCTAGAACATACTTTAGTACTTAGCACAAGGTGTGCAATTTGGTGAACAAACCAGAAAACTGTTCTTTTATAACTGAAAAAAACAAACCTGTTTACAAATTCACCTGGGCCTTTCAGCAATAGATAACACCCACATTTATATATCTGGTCTAGAAAATTTCCCTACTAGGGATCACAACTTCAAATATTTTCATTCTGAACTCATCCAACAACTTTTTCACATTCTCTCAATCTCTCAACTTTTTCACATTCTCTCAATCCAGTTTTCTGGACTGTGTGACGTGCCACACGTGCGAAAGCCTGAGCGGTGAAGCCGGCTCCGGGTCGCACGATCAGCGTGCCCGGCTCCTGGCTCGTATCTCCTCCCTGCAAGCAAATCACCGGGACTCTGGCCCATCTGCCGCTACGAGAGTAGGTAAGAGGGGTCCTCCAAGTAACCAAAACCTAATCTACATCAAGGCTTCGCCAGCCTGACTTCGTAACCGGAGCTCTACAAATTGTACAGATCCCGGAACGCGAAGCCAAGACGCTCCATCCCCACCCCGGGCAACGGGCAGGAGGCTGGGCTGCTGGACTCTGGGAGGCTGGGGCCCAGGATCCTCGGCTGGTCCAGATCAGAACCAGGAGGGCAGCGGAGCAGTCTCATTGCTGCCACCGCAGCAGCAGGACAGCCACGTGAGTCACACTGGTGTGGAACCTCCTGCCCCTCCGTCCACGGCTAGAGATTGCGTCCCTTCCTCTAGCGGATATACAAGTAAAGGACGCGACACAAAAGTCATCTGTGAGACACAACGCTACTACAGTTAAACAAATTCTAGTCCCAAAGGCCTTCAAGCCCTCGTTTTATGTCCCCAGCCTGCCCATGGTGACTGATTCCTCTTCTGGGCCACCCAGAGCGCGGCTGTGCCAAGGTCCCAATCACTCACTTTTATTTAAGTACCAGAATCACGAAATCCAAAGCTGAAAGGAACCATAAGGTCCAGCAATCCACCCAAAGGCATGAATCTCCACAGCAACATTCCTGCAAGGCGCACTAAGCTGCCCGATGTGAGCCAGAACGCCAGAACTCATTCCTGAGGAGTGGGTCCCCTTCTGCATTAAGTGTCACGTGTCCCTGGATACCATAATTCGTATACCTCTTGAGCGAACACAGAAAATGCGGAGTAAGTTACTCAGCTAACAAGGTGCAGTTGTTCTATACCAGCCAGCTTCTTACTTTAGGCTAAAGCTCAGGTACGTCATGCTTATTCAGCTCACTGACCCAACCATTTCAGGGGAGATTTCAGGACAAGTAAGTAAATAGATGGTTCTAAAAATATTTCATTGTCTTTTAGGCTTTTTCATAAACCTGCCCCCCAAAAAGGTAACAAGAAAAGGTTCTATAAATGTATGAAAAGTTGTCCTCTTTTCCAGAGGGCAGTCGCAAAATAGCCTCCATACCATCTGCACTGAAGAGAGGTGGAATTTTTAGGATCCAGCAAAACACCTGTGGTCCTCTTTGGAAGGCTTGGGTCTAAAGACAGACTTTTCTTTGAAAGGTTTAAAATGCTGAGGAAAAAGAAAATAGTCTTAGAAGCTCTTTAAAAAATAACCAAGTTGTTTCCAGAATTAAGAAAACAACTGATGCTCTCATTATTTAAATTGGTTTAGAATTTGATTTCTCCTACCCTGAAGATACATACTGCCTTCACACTTAACAGAAACAAGCATGATTTATTAAAATGATCAAGAAGTTAGAGCTGACAAGAGAAACCATTGCTAGGTATTGACATAACATATTACATGATAACAATTCTTGCCCTTTAAGATCACAAATTCTAAAAGAAAATTCAAGGAGTATATATTAAAAAAAATTTTTTTTTAAACAATAGTGTGGGTTAGCAATTCTGAAACTAAATTTTGAGCATTCTAAGATTGAACAAGTAAAGATATTATGAATAATGAGTGCTAAGTTTCTCATAGTTAGAGAAAGGAGTTACAAATATGGAAGTGGGGAAGGCTAGAATGAATGCTGTACGGCTGAACTGGAATCAGAGGCATCAGTAGGAACCCATGATTTTTAAGAATAGAGAGACAGAAGTACAGATAAAACAGAAATATACATAGAGAAAGAAATACAGAGAAATAGAAACAGAGAAAGACAGAAATCAAAAGAGCTAGAGAGAGAGAAGGAGAAGCAGGAGGGCCTAGAAGCAACGACAAGTCAATGGCCAACGGGCACTTAGCACCCATCTCCTGGTTTTCAAATACAATTCCCCACTAAAAGGAACCACCAGGGCTCCTTGAGAAAAATGGCTGTTTCCAAGACT
The DNA here is from genome assembly GCF_003031525.2 of Neophocaena asiaeorientalis asiaeorientalis. Classification (NCBI taxonomy): domain Eukaryota; kingdom Metazoa; phylum Chordata; class Mammalia; order Artiodactyla; family Phocoenidae; genus Neophocaena; species Neophocaena asiaeorientalis. The sequence goes on along the minus strand of NW_020173770.1, from coordinate 4,632,395 downwards.
GGAGCAGGGAACATACTAGATGAGCCTATAACATCTTACTGGGCCAGAAAGCAAAGAAATGCTCAGAGAATGATGTCAAAAGAACACAGAAAGCATCCTGAAGGGGTTCCCATAGGCCACATTGGGGACGATTTGAGCAACAAAATAAACGGGCTTAGTAATGAATTATCACCTACAGAATAAAATAAGAATTCATGAGTCCACACTGACATAAATAAATGAATAAATAAATAAGGAAGAAGAAAAAGCTCAGTTTTACAGAAGAATTCCAAATATTAAATGTATTAATAGAAGGAATTTCAGAAACAGAAAAATCACCATTTGGTTACTACCATGTAATAACGTCAAAGGTAAGAATCGTCCAAGGATGCTAAAATTAGTAGCTGGAGGCACGACAAGAAGCAGACTCTACATAGTCTCCAAGTATCTCCCCATATCTCTTAAATGATAGGGGGGGAATTGTAACTTGACGATAGAGATCAAGACAGTCACCACCTTACCAAGTTATCAAATTTAACATCACCAGTCATGGGAAAAATCTTCTGTCTCCTGCTACGATGTCCTGAGGAGGACACATAGCACTTCTGTGCTCTTCCTGCCACAAACGCAAAATTGGAATCTAATCCAAAGGAAACACCAGACAGATTCAAACTGAGGGATGTTGTACGAAATAACCAACTTCAAAATACTCTTCAAAAATATTGTGGTTGTGAAGGACAAGGAAAGACTGAGAAGCCACTTCAGATCAAAGGTGATTAAGGAGAAATGACAAGGAAATGCAATGTAACTTTGGATTGGATTCTGGACTAGAATTTTTTTTTTAATGACAAAGGTCCTTAGTGGGCAAACTGATGAAATTTGAATGTTATAAGTTAGATTTTGGTAATTATGTTGTGGCTAGCCCTGTTTTAGTAGATATTGCTGAAGTATTTGGAGGTAAAGGATATCATATCATCAACTGACTCTTAAAATGTTCAGAATAAAAATCTGTGTGTGTGTATGGAGAGAGAACGATAAAGCACGTGTGGTAAAATGTTAACTTTAGTGGAATCTGGGTGAACTGTATGTGGAAAATCTTTGTACTATTTTTGCAACATTTTGTAAGTCTGAAATTGTTGCAAAATAAAAACTTTAATTTTTTTTTTTGGCTGCGTTGGGTCTTTGTTGCTGTGCGCCGGCTTTCTCTAGTTGTGGCTAGCGGCGGCTACTCTTCATTGCGGGACATGGGCTCTAGGCCCGCGGGCTTCAGGAGTTGTGGTACACAGCTTTCAGTAGTTGCGGCACACAGGCTTCAGTAGTTGTGGCTCGCGGGCTCTAGAGCACAGGCTCAGTAGTTGTGGCACACGGGCTTAGTTGCTCTGCGGCATGTGGGATCTTCCCAGACCAGGGCTCGAACCTGTGTCTCCTGCATTGGCAGGCAGATTCTTAACCACTGCGCCACCAGGGAAGCCCCGAAATAATTTTTAACTTGCCACTTGTCTACAGAAACCAGGAAAATTATACTCCTTCAGTTTTCATCCTTAGCTTCTTATGACAAACTAAATCGTTCGTTGTAGCAACAACTCATCACAACAAATAGAAAATCATAATAAACCCTTGATATTGGCAGCTATAAACAAGATTAAAGGAAAAAAAAAACCTGTTGTCCATTTCACCCCTCTTCAAGTTCCGTTTAGAACAAGTAAGCCCCAGAGGTAATAAAAACCTTAAAGCAGCAAAGTATAGTAGAAAGAGTTCTTGGAATTCCAGCTCAGAAAGTTATGTGACATTCGTTAGACAAATTATCAAACCCCTCTGGGCCAGGGTTTCATCATCTGAAAAATGAAGGGGTTCTATCAGATTATCTCTGTGGTCTACTCTATAATTCTCACATCATGAGAACCTACAAATGAATTTCATAATAAAAATACTTACTGCTTGCTTTACAATTTAAGTGTAAAATAGAGATCTCACTCAAATCAAACTTCAAGTTCAAATATGACAACAATAAACTGGCCAGTAAATAGTCATTAGCTGTCTATCCTAATTCTTTCCTCCTTTTTAGATCCTGAAGTGTGTGGCTCTAGGCCTGGATCATATTTGGCCACTCGGTTATTTCTTACAGTCTGGAAAATAAGAACTTCCTTGTGCTTCTGACTTCCTGTAACTTAGCCAACTTCACCAATAAGCATATCCACACATCCTGATTATCAGACTGCTGGACGTGTAAACATGGCAGTTAATCCCCAAACCTGTGGCAGGCAAATAACATCTATCACATCTTTTAAAATATAACATGCACAACAAAATAATTTGAACAGGTTTTTCTGCTATTCTAAAGAACATTCAGTGGTACAATAAACACAATTAATGTCCACCTGCGTATTCACTTTTATTCAGCTGGCTTTCATAAAGAGATTTAGGGAAGTAACTTAACTGCTGTGCCTGAATTGCTAATGCTCTGTTTTGTTTTGTTTTTTGGTTTAGATAATATCATTATTAAAACAGAACACTATGCTGTGACACTGTGATTATTTAAGTACAAAAGTACAACACACAAAGTAAATGCTTTTTTGTAGTGGCTACTCACCTGAGAGCTCTTGCCACATTTAGCATCTCCTGAAACGATCACAATTTGACTTTGAAGCAGATTCTCCATAAAGGAGTATTTTTCCTTCCATATTGGAAGATCTTCTCTTTCTTTCAGAAGTTTATAATAACGTGATGAATATGGCAATCCATCAAAAGGGTTAAGTTCCAGATCCTCACAGGCCAAAATCCCCTCCTCATTCCCCTCACTGGAATCGAGGGATTCAGGAAAATAGCGTTTTTCAGAGGAAGAGTTTGGACATTCCAGTTCTTCTTCTTCTTCCATCTCGTCCAAGTGAGCTTAAGCAGCTGGCATTCTCCTACAATAACCCACTGCAAATAGGGTTGAAAGTGCACATATACAAACTCAGATGTCCCAATGTCTAGGACTTCAGTTCAAGGTTTTAGCAAGCTGAATTCCTCAAATCTGCATCTGTTCTTCTTTGCTGCATTAGCTACTATGCTGGCTCACCAGCACTCTTCAGCACGTTAAATGATTGTCAATAAACCACGCTAAACACAAACAAAAAAAAAAGAAGGAAAATCAGGTACATATACATACAAGATGTTCAAAAGAAAACGCATACGCATTCAAAAATAAAAGCATGATTCTTCCTGTTAACTGGTTACTGTCTTTTATTTCTGCTGTCTGTTTAAAAGGCCAGGAATAATATAGGTTAATTCTTAAAGTCTGGTTGGCTGCAGTTTTTTCCTGGCCAGTTTGGAAAACAATTCCACACTGGACCTGGTGCTCTCTGCCTGATCTGCCTCTAACACAGGTCCCTGCATCTTGATTGACAGTGAATAGAAAGCAACAGGGGGACATTGTGAGTGCGAGCCTCAATCACGTGGTCACTAATCCCACTACAAAAGAGATGCCAGACCCTATAAAAGGGAAAATTGTGAGGGCTTGGGGAGTGTTCTCCAACACTGGCTACAGGAGTCTACTATTTATTTATTTATTTAGTATTAAGAACTCCTCTAGTTTAAAGGAGAATATTAAAAAAAAATACTTCACTTTACATTTGCTTGTGCCAGTTTACAAAGTCAAGTGAGCGAGTTGCTTATTGTTTTCCATCTGAGGCTATGGCTAGCTTTTGTTAATGAGGTCTTTGTTTGCTTAATTAAACCAGAAACCTCAAGCATATTTCTCGAGATTCCTGGGTCCTGAGCCCAGTATGTCATATTCAAGAGGCAATAAAATACATTTAATTTAAATGAAGAAGTGAAAAATTGACTAAGAAAAGGTAAAATTTATGCTAGTAACACTCCCTACGTGTCAGGTAAGGGGTCCTTCCTTTTGCAATCACTGGTGATCTTTTAAAACTCTAATCAATATTGCTGGAAATAAGCACCATTTCACATTAATCAAGGGAAAACTAAAAAGACAGAAAAACTTGAGTATAAAAGAATAATAAAATACATTTCATGATATCTTGTCACTCAGATCACTCTTTTTACAGCACCCCATTTATCGGAACTATTGCTTTTTTTTTTTTAATGGATAACACACCACTTTATTTTTTTAACTTCCTTTTTAAAATTTTTTTCAATTTTATTATTTTTAAAATTTCTTTGGCTGCGCTGAGTCTTAGTTGTGGCATGCAGGATCTTGTTTTTTTTTAGTTGCAGTATCTTTTTCTTTTAGTTATGGTGTGTGAACTCTTAGTTGCGGGGTGCGAACTCTTAGTTGTGGCATGTGGGATCTAGTTCCCTGACCAGGGATCCAACCCGGGCCCCCTGCATTGGGAGTGAGAAGTCTTAGCCACTGGACTACCAGGGAAGTCCCGGAATTATTGCTTTAGATTGTCAGAGTTAGTGGGCTCAAACGGCTACCTCCTAATCGTAAGTAATAAAAAAAAACCCCTCCTCCATTGGTCAAGCCAGGCTCCAAGGAAACGGTCAATCACGTAAGAAACATTCGCTGAGTGCCTTTTCAGGGCTTAAATTAATAAACTAGGCACTGGACACCCACTTACTTTAGGGGTAGGACGAAGAGTGGGATAGAATTTGTAAAAAGTCACACACAAATAGGCCAAAAGAGGGAGAAACCAGAGCAGGGAAAGGACGTTTCAGCTCTATGAAGGTACAGTTCTTCAAAATCCATTCTAAAAGCCATTGTTTCAAAATTATAATGGAACTACAATGCTGTGATAACACAAATGCAACATGGATTAACTACAATTCTTCACTGCCCCATGGCTGAGACCACATCCACAGAAAAGCTCCAAAAACACGATAGCCTGAGATCACAGGACAAGCTGACTTCGACAAGGTATCCAAGAATCAGAAAATTCTACTGCTTAAGATAAGCTGACATTTAGTGTTATATTCAATTTTTGTTTTGTTCTGATTAGAATCCCGATGTAGAATCTCATCGTACATGTAAATTAAATTACTGTAATGACCAATGATTGCCTTAGGTACTATTTCTGAATTGTTTTAACTTAAAAACAAACAAAAAAGCAGAGCTATTATTTTTAGCAAATATGTGTCCTTGAAATGTTTCTCTTAATTTTATAGCACTCCTTAAAGGTGTAATAATCTTGTAATTAAAGTAAAATCTTACTTATAAAGTATTTACCACTTTGAATCCCGGGGGAACAGTCACGTTTTCTGAATCATCATCTTTCTAGAGATCTAGGCTCACCTAGCCCCTTCATAACACATACAATGTGTACAGATACATCACCCACTTCTCTGTTATGGTGATTAAAAGATGACCACAGATTCTCTGCCACTGCTCCCACGGAGAGGTGTAGTCTATTTCCTTTCCCCTTGAGTCTGAGCTGGCCATGTGACTCAGTATGACTACAAGAATGCAGTGAAGTGATGATCGGCTACTTCCAAGGCATTCACATGCTTGAAACACTCCCCCTTGGAGCCAGCTGTCATTCTGTGAGATGCCCAAGGAACGGGGAGAGGCCACTGGGAAGAAACCAAAGCTTGGCGTCTGTTTTCAGAAAGCACAGACCGCCAACCATGTGCGTGAGCCGTGGAAGATGCTCTAGCCCAGTAAAGCCTCCAGGTGACCACAGGCCCAGCCCACAGGGCACCCAGCAGAAGGAGCCAACTCAACCCGAAGAACCATGGGAAGGGTACATGGTCACTGTTATAAGCTACCAAGTTCCAGCAACAGATAACCAGACTTCTGCCTACTAAACAGAGTATACTCAGAATTCAACGCTTTCTTCACAACTCAGCATCACCAATACATTGGTTCCTATAACACAATGATGATTGCAGATTTCCCTGAAGTGACAGGGGTCAAAGGCCAGACTGCGGCCCCAGAGTCCTCCTTTCTCTGGGGATTCAGTACCCACGTCACACTGTGGTCTGCTCATTTACCTGGTGAGGCCATTCTCTGCTTCTCTAACCTGCTCTCCTACTTGGCATTTAGAAACCAGTTAGGCTTGTTTGACAGAAATACTTGTAATGGTTGAGTCCACAAAGGGCTCTACGCTGAATCCAATGAGTCTGAAGGGTAAAGCTAAGAAGTCTGTGACCTCTATTTCCAGTTCTCTCAGGACCTTTTTACTGTGATATAGACTGAGTTCCAGATTTGGAGGGGGGAGTGGCTGAGTTTTGAGCCCACCCGACTCCCACGACAGACCTCTCCTCATTTATCCAACAACTGGCATCAGTCATGTCAATGATTTTCTCCTAGATGTAATTAAATACATACAAAAGATCCGTGTCTTGGCCTTTGGCAAATTTAATAGTACTAACCTAAATAAAGGAAAACACATAATACGGTAGGCTACATGCCACTGAAAATAAAATTTAATAAAAACTGTTACCAGTATAAACAACATTCTACAATAATTTCAAATCTGAAAGATTGGCATTTGCTCCTTTTCAAAGCTATGCTACCTGAGGCTGTAGACTACAACACCTGTCAAAGACTGCCCTTTGAAGTGAATCTATTACAACTCTTCAATGAGTATTTATGAAAACAATACACATCTAGTATAACATGAAACCACCTTCACCAAGAAAAGAATCAGAAGTTGATGTAAGATGAAGCTATGTGTTAGCCATTGATATTCTGGCTCTGGTCCAATAATTCTAGAAATGTTTGCAAGGGACTAAGTGAAACAAGATTGTGAAATTTGTCCTGAATTACTGTTTCGCTGTTCAATGCTTCTCTTCAGTATTTCTCTCCATGTTCAATTTAATATAAATGTGTTCTTCAGACCCACAAAACTCTCAAATGTACCATTTTAGCGATTGCAGAGATCTGGAGATTTCCCAACACTTAGTCTCTGGACCTCTTCCCTTTTCTCTCTATAATAGGGCCCGCATGGTCTCATCCTGTTTCATGGCTTTAATGCCATCATATGTGGAGGACTCCCATTTATACATCCTGTCAATCCTCTCTCCTAAACGTCAGGTCTCACGTATCCAACTACCTACTTGTCATCTCCAACTTGGATATTTAACAGGCTTTTCAAACTTTACGTATCCAAAACTGAGCTCTGATATTTGCCCCAAAGCCATAAACCTGGTCTTCTCATCTTCTTCCTTTTAATTGCTCAGACCAAAAATTTTGAAGTTACTCTTCATTTTTCTTTGTCTCAAATTCCACCTCTGGTCCTTCAATGGATGTGCAGAATAACAGCCTCCAAAGATGTGCATGTCCTAATCCCTGGGATTTGTGAATATGTACTTTGCTTGACAAAAAGGGCTGCAGATGTGATTAAGTTAAGGACCTCGGGATAGGGAGATTATCCTGGAGGGTCCAAGCTAATCGTAAGGATCTGAAGCTCAGAAAGCCGTTCTCAGCTATAGTCAGAGGGAGATATGACCATGGAGGAAGGGTCAGGGAGATGCAACGTGCTGGCTTTGAGGATGGAGGGAGGGGCCGTGAGCCGTGATGTGTGTGACCTCTAGAAGCTGGGATTCTCTCCTGCTGGGTCTAGAAAGCAGCACAGCCCTGCCGACCCCTTGACTTTAACCCAGTGAGATCCTGTGATGGACTTCTAACCGAAGCACTGTTAAGATAATAAATTACCACTAAATTCGTGGCTATTTGTTACAGGAGCAATAGTAAACTAATACATCTGATCATGTCAGCTCTACCTTCAAAATACATCAAGGACCCCATACGTCCTACTGTGAACAGCTGGTCGGAGCCCCCATCCTCTCCCCTGGATTACTGCAATAGCCTCCTGACTGGTCTTGGTTCCACCCTTAGTCTCTCGGAGTCAAAGTGATCCTGTTACAAGTCAGCTCACGTCTCCTCTGCTCAAAAATTTCTAATGGCTTCCCATTTCATCTTACTCCAAGGAAAAGCCACAATCCTTAATAGGATCTACAAGTCCTGTGGGACCCACAGCCATCACCTGTCTGCCCTCGTTTCCACTGGCTCCCTCCCAGCTCACTCTTCTCTACCCACGTGGCCCCTCACTATTCCTCAAACACACAGCACATGCCTGCCTCAGGGACTTCACGCCTGCTCTTCTCTCCTTCTGAAATGTCCTTTCCTCAGATATCCAAATGGCCAGTTCCCTTACTTCCCAAAGATCTTCATCAACTCTGTGAGGGCTTCCCTGCCACGTGGCTGCCCTGTCTGAACTTCTACCCACAGTCCTGCGCCCCAAACCCACTTCCTAGCTTATTATTTCCTGCATTATTTTACCTCTTTATTTTGTTTACTGTTGGTGTCCCCCACCAGATTGCAAGCACCCTGAGTCAGGGATGTGTCTATTTTGCTCCTCACATCTACAGCAGAGCTGACACATAGAGAGCATTCAAAAAATATTTGTCGAATGAATGAGTGAATGATGTTATTAGCTCGTCAGGGATACTGCTGTTCGACTTTCCAGATTGCCCTCGATTCAGTCAGTGACCAAGTCCTTCAAAATTCGGGATTCTGCTCCTTCCATCTCCCTCGTCTTTCATCCCCAGACTCCCGTGACCACCTACCTTTCTCCTCAGTCTCTCCACTGCAATCTCTCTTGCACAGATTTGCACTTTCGTTATTTCACTCTCCTCAAGGTTCCAGTTAGCTTGCTACTGCTGAATGAACAGAGTTGAAACACTTGTCAGGAATTCACTATGTTTCTGGATTTCGGGAACTTTTCTGTCCCCTTTCATTAATGATATAGAATAGACCCCTGCTGTTTTTTAAGCATATGGCCTGAACTTTTGGTGAATCACAAGCATCAACTGAAATATTTGTGCCAGCTCTTGAGTTTTCCCTTGAACCACATACCCAAACCACAGATTAGCTCCTTTTGCAACATTTATTAAAGCTGTTTCTTTCTTGGTGACTTGAGGAGTTGTGTGGAAAATCACAGAGCTGCACTGAGATTCACATAACAGCGTTGTCACGCTTGCTCCAGCAGACCCCTGATCTTTCGGGCCACTTGTAAATAACCAGTATGAGAAGGCAACATCCCTAAGTATTAGGCAACTACTGAACTATCTGTACTACTTACTGTCTTTCCCCCGTATTTTCAGTCTCTCTACTGGAACCATTATTGAGCTATATCTTATTCGGCAATTTCCAGAGTCTGAACCCAAATACTGTGGGTACTCAGTTAGCAATTAGCCGCTGAGTAGATAACCAATCACTTCCTGTTCTTTGGGGGTTTTATGCTTTTAAGAGTAACATCTGATTGTATTTTACTACAGGTATTATTCTTAATCTAATTAAGTTTTCTCTATTCTCAAGTTTTCTCATCTTCAATGCCTATATTTTCATGGCTTCCATTTTCTTATTCAACCAATACTTGAGTGCCTACTAAGTACCTGCCCTGTGAACATGGGGGTGACACATGTGAACAGGCAGGGCTGGGTCCTGTCCTCACGGGCATACAGTCTAGCTGAGGATGAAGGTGAGGTGTGAAACAAAGACTCTTAATCTTATAGTCAAGTAAGTAAAAGAAGGAAAAATGGCAGGTATAGAATAGGAAAAATAAAAGACCCTGGGACAGGTAAGTTCATAGATGAGACAAGGGCCACATCACAAAAGACTTGATATGCTATGGTAGAGAGACCATGTTTTATTTTAAGTGCCATGGGTCTAACTCACCGAGTCATTTCTTGATCAAAAATTTTTTTTTTACTCTTTTTGGTTTTCTTTACAATTTTCCAAAATCTAATGTATTACTCAATTTTCTAAATATTACCTATAATTTTTCTAACACCTACCTTCAATTTTCTTAAAGTTATTACTGAGATCAAGTACCAGGAGAGTTGGTGACAACTGAAGGTAAATGGCAGAATAGAACAGATAGTGGGGTTATGAGCAAGCTTACCAAATAGGGCAGTAAGAGAAACCAATGAATCATTTTCATGTGAAAAATTATAAGAATTATTAAAAACTAAGTAACATTTCTTGACTTTGAGTGTTTATAATTATTTTCACTTAGGTCTGGGAAAATAGGTCTCTTCTATGATCTAAGTCACAGCCAATCCTTTTTCATCTCCATTGTTTGGGGAAAGGGTTCTTTACCTAAACACACATAGACTTTGCCTTTTAAAAAATTATTCTTTTAATACGACTCCCAAATTTGTTTTGACACTATTTACCAATGCATTTTTCTTGAAGAATCTGTGATAATTTTTATTGAAAGTTTTAAAGTAATTTAATATCTATTTAATGTCTCTTCATATTCTGCAGAACAGGAAATTATTTATTATTCAAATGTTTGCAAACAGGATCAAATAGACAATCAGTAATATCTTAAAAATCCTAGAACCTAAGGGTGAATCTTCTATAATACTATCACGAACCCGCGTCCCCTGCATCGGCAGGCGGACTCTCAACCACTGCGCCAACAGGGAAGCCCCCAAAAGTTATACTTTTGTCAGTTATATTTAAAAACTAAGACATTCCCTAGTGTTGCAGATTTCTGAATCTCCCAGGAAAAACACAACCTTAATAAAGTAAACCCTGATCTCCATTATGAGAGTACAAATACTGAAAAAATAAAGGTATTAATTCTCTCCTTTTACAGGAGCAGCTCAGCAAAAGGAGACATCTGCCTATGTGGAACCTTTGGAATGAAGCTGTAACACTAACACAAACACTCACCACACGTACTCAACACATTTACTCAGGTTTTCACCTTTGTGTCCTCTAGCTCTAGGTTTATGATCGACTTCCTAAGGTCAAGATCCGTGTCGGAGCCATCCTTGTGAAGTCTACAATATAAAGGGCTTTGCACAGATTATGCGATCAATAAATATTATCTGAAATAATAAACGATATACTTGTGAACCATGATTATAATGTTTAGAAGAAAGAAGGTTAATGAGGCATTACAAGTGAATAATAACTCTTCAGGATAAAGGGCTATTATTTTTTTTTGGAGAATGGGATCATTAGTCCCATATTCCATGCCAATTCTATTCAAAGTGCTTGTTTGCGGCAAGATAAGGAGCTTAAACCAGAATGTAAATTAACCCACTGCTTCCTTCACTGAAGAAGTCTTGCTGTTAAACTGAAATAAACAGTATGATTAGTGCCATAGTCTATTTACATGCTGGTACCAGCTCCTAGTCTCATTGCAAACCAGTAACAGTCTGTGGACTGGCACTGGTCTGCAGACCACACTTTGAAAAGAAAGGTTCTGTACAACCCCTAAAGTTGGACCAGTACTAATGATAACGATAATGATGATACTTCTACCAATTAGCCTTTATAGAGTGCTTACTGGGTGCCAGATGCTGTAAGTGCTTTATATGGATTACTTCATTTAAACTCTTAAGGACCCCATGAGGGTTTACTTTATTATTTCCATTTTTTCAAATGAGGGAATTTAAGCCTTCAGAAGCTTAATTTCTTCAGCTTTGAGATGCGCATCTGTGGTGGAGCAGGTGCTGAAGTCCTGCGGTCTGATCTCAGCTTCACCCCAGGTACGTGTACGGTGTGTGCTTAACGACCTCGTACCACACTGCTTCCTGACTGCGTTAAAGAATGTGGGCTCCCACCGCAACACTGTGGGGTGAAGAAATACTTGATATTATGGGAGATGTCAGGCAGGGTGGTCTGGAAAAAATACCGTAAAACAAATAATGTGCAGTTCTTTTATGGGAGGAAAAACATAGTTGTAATCACCCACATGAAGTTACAAATACCTAATATGTAGACTTTATTTCCTAGGCGTGTTATATTTTAATTGAAACAATGGACTTAACGTTACTGGGATTTTTAGAAGATTACCCCTTTGCTTTCCTTTGTTTTAATTGGCTCAGAGCTCCCCAAAAGCACATCCTACTGGTTCCTAGTATATACTTAAAACCTTTCTTGAACAAGGTAAGGTAAAAATTCAGAACTTATTTTAAAAACCTTATTTCTAGACTCCTAAAGTTGACTCTGTCTTGACTTTAAGTAAGCAAATCAAATTAATCAGCTACTTAAAAATACTCAAATGAAAAATGATTCACTTTTAACTCAGTATTGGCTCATACCAAATACAGCTTGAATAACCAATCCTGCACAGTTAATTAATTTGTTAAAGAATCCTACATTCTGCCGGTAGTTTGCATCTACAGAAAGACTTCCCAAGCTCAAGCAATGCTTATGTATCATAATCACATATTACTCTCCACATGTAAGTTTGTAAATCAAGGGTTTGGTTAGACTTTCAAATGGCTGGGTCACTCACTGCTTTTCAATATTACTTTGGTGATTTTTTTAACTGAATAATATTCTAAAAAGTAACATTTGAGTAAAAGCAGAGTTAATGAAGTATGCTAAAATATTAATTTGGCTCATGTATGCAGTCAAATTAGGTATCTGAGCAAATGGGTGGGAGCCAATCACAGCTGAAATCTCAAGACTAGGTTACTGCCGGCCTCCCCAGGGAAGTCAGCGTATTTACTGGATCTCCACCGCACACGAAGCCAACTTTGACCCATTTTTTTTAAAGACAGTATTTGCTTGAGGCATTATCATACCTCCTGGAGTTACATTCTGCTCTAAATGGAGATCATGAAAAAACCACAAATACCAGGACGTTTTGTTCTTTGCAAACAAAGCAATGGGTAGCCGTTTTGCATCACCTTTAACAAAGCAATAATAAACTGATAAACTGTTTTGTTGTACTCTGTGGCAGGTGGAGGGAAGCACTGGGCTGGCCAGAAAGTTCGTTCGGGGTTTCCCATAGGTGCTATGGAAAAATTCGAATGCACTTTCTGGCCAGCCCAGTGTAATCATTTCAGGGAATGCTGGTACATGAGCCCTCTAACAGCAGGGATTCTGTTTTATTAATCTTTCCAGATCTTCAGCTCACTTTTCTGGTCCCGCCTCTTTAGTCTCCTTGCGTTATTCCACCGCACCCTGCTCCTCCTATAAGATATATCTGTGTACCCCAGAGTTCTATCCTTGGCCCTCTTCTCGTTCCACACCATCTCACTGGGGAATCTCATCACATTTTTAACTTCAATTAGTGAATGCTTCATCCAAATTTCTATCTTAATCCCAGATGTCTTTCTACAGTTCCAGATACACATGTCCAACTACTGCTTATGGGACACCCCAACTCAGATGACAGGCAATTTCAGAGTTAACATTCAGAACCAAGCTCATCATCTGCCCCATTTCTTACACTCCTGAAAAAGAAAAAGATGTCTTTCCTTCTTTCCTGTTCCAGATTCAACAACTGACAGAACGGTCCCCCCCCTCAGCGGGGAGACAGCCCTGGCTTCTCCCTCACCTTCACGCCTCCCCAACACCAACTCCGCCTCTCTCAGCTGTCCCTCCTCCTCCCACCAACACCGCCTTAGTATGTTAACATTTTTTCACGGGATTACTGCAAAATCTCCAATTTTTTCTGCATGTAATTTTGGCTCTCCATCAACGTCATTCACAGGCTGCCAGGGATCTCCTTCAAATGCATAACTGATCATGTCACTGACTCAAGTACTTTTGATTGCCTTCAAGATAAAACGTCACTCCCAGGTTCTTTCTGATTTAGCCTGCATTTGCCTCTCCAGCCTCACTTCCTTCCACTCCCTTCTAATAAGTTCTCTCTGCTCCAGCCACATGAACTTTTGCCTAGAGTTGGCCTCCCTGCCTCCCTACCTTTGCTCAAAGCTCCTCCTCTGCCTAGGAAGCCCTCCTGCCCCCACATACAATCCATCTGGTCATTTCCTAGTCCCTTTATGAACAGCGACTCCGGAACCAAGGAAGCACCTAACACACTATGGATGCTCAATAAATGTTTGCTGTATGCTGGAATCAATAACAACCCTCTACATTTAATAAATTCTTTGCAATATACAAGGTATTTTCATTCATATCTATAATCACATTTACTTTATTTCTATTCTCACAACTTGACTATTTGACAACCATTTCAGGTTTTATTATCCCCAGTTATCAATGAGGAAATAATAGCTCCTGACTTTACCAAGGTGGCAGAGCTAGAAATTAATGCAATCATCCCTGACTAAAGGCTTGTCCTCTTTCTATTATTATTCAACTTAAATTATCAGGTACACACCGAAAACCCACTATGAGCTAAAGGAATACAGAAGCCTAGGTCATGGACTTAGCTCTAAAATGCTTAATCTAATCAGAGGCCAAGACCCATACACAAAAAATGAGAGAAAACTCTTATATATATATATATATGGCTGAGTCACTGTGCTGTATACCTGAAACTAACATGAAACTAACACAATATTGTAAATTAACTATACTTCAATAAAAAAAATCTAAGAAAAAAAAAAAGTATAGTAGAGTATAGGGATAAGTGCCAAAGTGTGTAGCGCCCCCAGTAGGAAAGAGAAATACATTCAGTGGGCAGTCCCCGAACCTGCAAGACTTCCCAGATGGGAACTGGGGGTGTGGGTGGCATGGCTCTGTAGCCCGATTATACTACGAATGATGAAAAGGGCTAAGAGATGGGCATTTCTTGAGTCCAACAATTTGAGTGCAGACCATGACAGGTCTGGAGGACTGAAAGGAAACAGCAAAAATGGAAATATAATTGTTTTCTGCCTTTGACTGAACTCCTTATGAGTTTCAGAAAGTAACAGAGAAAGAGGAAAAAGTACCCTCACTCTGGCAAAATAAAAAACAGAAATCCAAAAACAAAAATGAGAAACGTCCTCTGACTTATGATAGTAAGTTTGCTAAATGGAAATAACACATTCATTTGCTTTGTTTTCTTTCCTTCTTTTTTCTTTTTAAAATCATCCTACTAGGATTAAATAATGTTAACTTCCTACTGGAGTTATTTCTACTTTGAATTCTGACGTGACAAGAGATTTAAATAAGAAAAAGAAAGGCTACTCTTACTGGCTACCTTGCTATTCCTTGTGACAGTGCTTTGGCTTGCTACATTTAGTTAAGCATCAATCAGCCAAGTAAATAATAATGTAACTATTCTATCCAGTGATGAGCTTGGAAACTTTTTTAAAAATCAGTACTTCATTGTTTTTAACTTGACCACCAGTAACACCCTGAAAATGACAGTGAAAAGAAACAGAAAACAAAGTAGTAGAAAATCCCCAAAGGGACAACCAATACCTTTACCATTCATCTCAACTCCTAGGACATTAGCAACCTTCTGACCTCAGGATATTTCCTCCAATAATGTATCCTTTACCTAGAGCGATTTCTCTAAAGCTCTTCTCACTCATTCAACATTTAACAAGTACATTGTACTAGGGCTGGAGGAAGAGAAACTGAATGTTGTCCCTGCCTTAGACATCTTTGTACCTTCCCCTCCTCCCACTTGCCCCCACCCACAACCAGTCATTTCTTCCATAGGTACACTATCCCCTAAAATCCAATGTTGCTTTTCAGTTGCCAAAGTCACCTGTTACCTAAAATATTTCAGTGCAGGATTTCCTCAATGTCAAGTTCATAACTACTGATAAAATCATTCATCTATAATACAAAGTATTCACCAATGCATATCTCCATTTTTCCAACCTTAAAATCTGCATGCAACTATTAAACTCCTGAGTCCTTGTTACTTTGGCACGAAGATCTACAATGTTGCTTCTTCTTTTTAAATACAAATGCCTAATCCTTTACTATATGGGAAATTTTAACCCTACCTCTTTTTTCTTTCCCTGCTAATAAAAGCCAAGTTTTCATCACTATCTTATCACATTGACTAAGATGTTATTAATGAGCACCATTATGTTTGTTTCTTGGATGAAAAGACCAATTCATGATTTTGCAAATGATGTGAAAACTAGAGTTTGAAAAGACTACACTACCAAAGTACTGTTGATCTTAGATGCTTTCTGTCTAAAAACCCATCCCCTGTGTCTCTACGTAACATGAACAGGTATTTAAGGTACCATGAAGTGCTTACTTTCCAACCTCAATTTATTACTTTAATATTTTAGCTTATGAATTACGGATTCTGTATATATCACACTGCTTGTTGATATCCACACATAAACCTTCTTGCTTTGACAATTAATCTGAAAATGTCTCCATATAGTCTGGGAGGGGAAAGCCTAATTTGGTGGAATATAATAAATGTCCCTTTTCAACACAGGATATATGCTTCTCAGGTTCAATTAACCTCTGAATGATTCGAAGAGAAAAGTAATTCTCCTTGATGTTCCTTGTCTACAGAGTGGAAATCTCTCTAGTGGCAAAG
Organism: Neophocaena asiaeorientalis asiaeorientalis; assembly: GCF_003031525.2. Lineage (NCBI taxonomy): Eukaryota > Metazoa > Chordata > Mammalia > Artiodactyla > Phocoenidae > Neophocaena > Neophocaena asiaeorientalis. Next base: position 4,616,244 of record NW_020173770.1, on the reverse strand, counting down.
AATGAGTAATCACTTACATGACCGCAAAAGGCCTCTTTTCATTTCCCTCAAGTACTGTCTAGAGCAGCAGGAGGAATTGATGGAGGGGTCATAATCTCCAGCATGAGTACTAAATCAATCATGCCATTTTCCTCCCACCTGCACTTTCATTCTCGTCCTTTTCCTTCTCTCTTCTCCATTTTTCCCTCTTCCTTACAGTTGTTTTTCTTAACCTACAGCACTCTCACCGTGGTTTGAATTTTTACAACCTACCAGATAAAATCCCTGGTGACTCTCAAAGCTTCCTTACCTGCATCAGTGTTTTAAAAACAAATATTAGGAAAGATTACGGTGTGGGATCACGTTACACTTGTTTCACATACCTATAAAGTTTTGGCACAGAACGTGTGGGCTGATGCCACAACTCAATCGAAAACCGGGAGGGCTGAAACAAACACACACACACACACACACACAAACTAACTCAACCGGAAAGATCCGACTCGGGCCCACAGCCTGAAATGTGACACTTGGGATGACAGTGCAATGCGGAGCGAAGGAATTCTCCCGGGTTTCAGGATACAAGGGACACACTCGGCCCACTGCTGACGACAGAAGAGGCTCTCATCTGCTCCATGCTTCCCGCAAATGTGACACAAGTGACCCAACTCTCCGCTCCCAAGGCGGGGCCGGGGTCCAAGCCCCCAAACCCCACCCCCGCGGCCGGGGCCCCCTGCTTGGAGGGCTGGTGTGCACAGGTTCTCTCCCCGCGCCGAGACGCTGCTACGGGAGGCTGGGGGAGGCCGCCTCCTCCGGAGCATTTTACGAGTCGGGGCAGGGTCGTCCCGGGCCAACGGGCGGGCAGGGGGCCCCAAGCGGCCGCAACAGGTGCGCCCGGGCCGCCCACCGCCCCTCCCGCCGCCGGGCCCGACCTTTACCTGCAGCGGCGGCTCCCGAGTCCGGGGAGGGAGGCTCAGGCCCGGCCGCCCTACCCCGCGGGGCAGGCCGAACTCGCCGGATGCACGGACCGACGGACCGACTGACGCCTTGGGTCGCCGACGGAGGGCCAGCAGGCCCCCAGCCGAAGGCCCGGGCACCGGCCCCGCCGGGGGCGTGAAGGCCGCCAGGGAGGGCGCGATCGCAAGATCAGGCCTCACGGGCAGAGAGTCTTCAGCCGGCGACCCCGCCGCCACCCTCGCTCGGTGCCCCTGCGACGCGCGGTCCTCGCGGCCGCCTGCGTTGCCTCGCGGCTTTTGGTCCCTCCCTCTCGCCGTCCTTCTTGCTCCTCCTCCCCCGCCCTCCGGGTTGTCAGGGCAACCGGAGAGACGCCGGCCCTGGAGGAGAGGCTTTCGGAGGGGCTGCGGCGGCGGCGCGGGGGGCTCGGCCCGTGGGGCCCCAGGAGCAGCTGACCATGGAGCCCCAGAGTAAGGGGGCCGGGGCCGGGGCCAGGGCCGGGGCGGGCGGCCGGGCCTGCCCGGAACGGGTGTGGGCGCCCTGCGCGCGGCTCCGCAGGCTTTTAATGCTTTTGACACAGAAATACGGTCTCCTCCTCGAGCTTTCTTCTCTTGGAGAGACAAGAAGGGGGCTAAATCCTGCCGAGTGTGTCCGCCGGGAGCCGGAGGGCCGGGTGAGCTCGGTAGTGTGGGCAGGAGGATGCAGCGCCGCCAGTGTGTTCCTTCCTGAAATGACCCCCAAGCAAATCCATTTCTTATTACTATTACTGTCATTGTTGTTGTTATTTTGTTTGGTAGTTTGATTCATTAACTGTAAATAGCCATTCTGCTTCTAAAATGTCAGCAATTAAACATGCAACAAGGCTAGGTCTTGTATTTATTAGAAGAGATCCCGTCCTCTTCCCAGTAGTCGGAGATTTGAAGGAGAAAACAATTTTGGAGCTTTGTCCAAGACTGTTAAATTCGCGACTGGAGGTTCTACGAGGTAGGCTTGGACACACACACAAAGTTACGATTTCTTTTTCTGTTTCCCACATTGTTTGACAAAAGGTGGGCAGTCTGGAGTTATCAGATCTAACACAAGCTTTAACTTACTGTGTTGATTGTGGTTGTTACTATTATTACTACGACCACTACTACTCCTCAAACCTCTCTAGAAGGACAGTGCTCCGTCCTTCTTTCCCAAGCTAATGTTTTATTGCTCCTTTTGTTCTTAAAATAAGAACAGTGTTTTATATGGATGGGCACTAGAAAGCCCTTGAACTTTTATAGAAGGATGCAGTTTGACTCTCAAAACCAAGTCGTCTTTTCTTGCACAATTTCAGAAATGGAAGTACTCAGACCAAATCCATTCTCTGGGGGATATGCTGACATTATTAAAGTTTCCAAGAAGGTTTTTAAGAACTTTTGCCTTTCTTTTAACTCACTTGCTGAGGAGAAAACTTACAAGTTGATAGTTAGAGTTGTTTAAGTTGATTTTGTACAGTATTCTGTCACTTGCACTTGTAACTCTCTGGATTCCACATTTTATCTAACCTAGTGAAAGAAATTTACAATAATACTGAAGTTTTTGTTTCATTTCAAACTGACGCCAAGGTGTGTATGTTTTCCCTTTAGAGAAGAAATAAATCGAAGTGAAATATATCTTTTAAAACAGCAACTTTATTTCTTCAGATTTATGTTACTGTTTAAATGTGTAAACTATGACTTTCCAATCCATCAGTGCTCAGACTGTTTATCCACCCTCTCGTTCATGGTATTCATTATGCTCCAAACACTGTCCTAGGGGTGGAGGATTGAACAATGAATAGGACCATGTTGGCTTTGGTTATCCCTGGAAAACTGAGCAGACACTTGCCCAAGAATTTTTGAAACCTCCCTGGGGTCTGAGATTGGGGAAAAAGAGATGGGCAGAAGGCTTCCGGCAGGAAGCAATAGTAGGCTTGCAGAATGACCCAGCAAAGAATGAGGGAAAGGGATTCCAGACAGAGGGAATCCCTTGGGTATAGGCCCTGAGACCTGAGAGAGTAGTGTGGGTTTGAGACTCAGAGTTCAAAGATCAGTAAAGCTGTAAGTGAGAGAAGCCAGAGAGGTGGAGGGGAGGAGAACGAAAAGAGACAAGCCTGGAAAAGTGAATAGGAACCAGATCCCATAAGCTCTGTAAAACTGTGAGAAATTTATTACTGCTATGAATTACACATTTATATCTCATCTCATTGGATTTTAAGGTGGAAAATATTTGTTAAGGAATCTATGCCTGGGACATAACTATAAATTTATTCTTTCTCACATGCTCTCAAATGCTGTTATCAATTTAATTTTAGATAATTCAAACAATAACCATTTACAATAGGGAATTCTTTCACAGCCTAATAAACACCATTTTGGGTGTTAGTAAATATTTAAAAGGACAAGATTAAATGATCTTTAAGATCCCATTTAACTTGAAGATTCATACCCAACCAGATTTCACCTGAGACTCAAGTTGCTATTTTATTCTCTCAAAGGTATTGGAGAATGCCATGGCTATGATATTAACAAATATTACAGTTATAGGGTCACCATATGTTGCTGTGCCAATGTGATCCGACATACCTTAAGCCTGGTGTGTACGTGCTACCTTTTGTTATTGAGGGGTTTCAAATAGCATTTTACAAGGGTAGTTGAGTATAGCATCAGTGACTTGATTAAAAGGAAGGCTCCTTCTTAATTGTTTTTAAGGATTAAACGTATATCTAAGGACAACACCAAGGAACTACTAGGAATAACCCCCAAGTCAGTCTTATCCATTCTGTTTCCACACACTCAGTTTTCTATTACTTTTAGCAATGACCTTTATTAACTCAGTCATTAAAATCCAATAAACATAAATTCTTCAGATCCCACAGCTGGATCATACTCTGGCACTAGGCAGAGGGTGACAAGGGCTACCACTGTTTTACAGAATGATAATAAGTCAATGATCCAAGAAATGACTCCTCAGGGAAAGGGCAAATTAAGTAAACTCACAACCTTGGGCTGTTCAGAATGGTTTTGGCTCTTGGCTTACACATTTACATGGTTTTTTTTTCACATTTACATATTTATTTTCTTCCTAAACTAACAACACTATTGGAAAGCTAACCCATGTATGAAATAACATGGAAAATGTACATCAAATTTCTTTTTTTTTTTAAGAAGATATTTAAGTTCAACAGTACTATCTCTTCCGTAAGTTTTTAGTGAGTGACAATGCCAAGGGGTAGCTTTGGGGTCTTTAACCCTCCCCCCCATGATCTTCCCTAGTCCACCAAATCACCCTAAACAAACACATAATCTGAATTTTAAAATGTGTGTCAATATCAATCGCAGCATCAAGACAACTCCCGAGCTCCCACTTACAGCCATATTGCCACCTGTCCCCTAAACTCTCCCTATATAAAATAATCTGGGCCTAGTTTAGGCCAGGCAGCTCTTTCTAGATACACACATACCTTTTAAAAGAAATGCTAAATGGGATTCTAAGTTATTCCAGTGACTAACAGACTGAGGCATATCCTTAAAGGAGTGAAGACTTCTCCAAACCGGTTTTCCCACTGGTCTTCCCCATATTTGAGTAGGATTTCACCACCTTCCCAATTACTCCAGCAGGAAGTCTGAGAGTCATCCTTAACTACTCTCTTTTAAACTTGCCACCCCTCCTACTCACCCCACCCACCAGAATGCATGTTTATTTTATTTTTTATATATCTTTATTGGAGTATAATTGCTTTACAATGTTGTGTTAGTTTCTGCTGTACAAAAAAATGAATCAGCTATACATATACATGTATCCCCGTATCTCCTCCCTCTTGCGTCTCCCTCCCTCCCTCCCTATCCCACCCCTCTAGGTGGTCACAAAGCATCAAGCTGATCTCCCAGTGCTATGCGGCTGCTTCCCACTAGCCATCCTTTTTACATTTGGTAGTGTATATATGTCAATGCTACTCTCTCACTTCATTCCAGCTTCCCCTTCCCCCCTTGTGTCCTCAAGTCCATTCTCTATGTCTGCATCTTTATTCCTGCCCTGCCACTAGGTTCATCAGTACCGATTTTTAGATTCCATATATGTGCGTTAGCATACAGTATTTGGTTTTCTCTTTCTGACTTACTTCACTCTGTATGACAGACTCTAGGTCCATCCACCTCACTACAAATAACTCAATTTCATTTCTTTTTATGGCTGAGTAATATTCCATTGTATATATGTGCCACATCCTCTTTATCCATTCATCTGTCGATGGACACTTAGGTTGCGTCCATGTCCTGGCTATTGTAAATAGTGCTGCAATGAACACTGTGTTACATGACTTTTTGAATTATGGTTTTCTCAGGGTATATGCCCAGTAGTGGGATTGCTGGGTCGTATGGTAGTTCTAGTTTTAGTTTTTCAGTTTTTTCCATACTGTTCTCCATAGTGACTGTATCAATTTACATTCCCACCAACAGTGCAAGAGGGTTCCCTTTTCTCCACACCCTCTCCAGCATTTATTGTTTGTAGATTTTTTGACGATGGCCATTCTGACCGGTGTGAGGTGATACCTCGTTGTGGTTTTGATTTGCATTTCTCTAATGATTAGTGATATTGGGCATCTTTTCATGTGTTTGTTGGCAGACTGTATGTCTACTTTGGAGAAATGAAATAGGAAGAATAGAAATAGGAAGACCTATTTAGGTCTTCTGCCCAGTTTTGGATTGGGTTGTTTGTTTTTTTGATACTGAGCTGCATGAGCTGCTTGTATATTTTGGAGATTAATCCTTTGTCAGTTGCTTTGTTTGCAAATATTTTCTGCCATTCTGAGGGTTGTTTTTTCATCTTGTTTATGGTTTTCTTTGCTGTGCAAACGCTTTTAAGTTTCATTAGGTTCCATTTGTTTATTTTTTATTTTATTTCTATTACTCTAGGAGGTGGGTCAAAAAGGATCTTGCTGTGATTTATGTCATAGAGTGTTCTTCCTATGTTTTCCTCTAAGAGTTTTATAGTGTCTGGCCTTACATTTAGCTCTTTTCTCCATTTTGAGTTTATTTTTGTGTATGGTGTTAGGCAGTGTTTATTTCACCTTCAGAATACACCACAAATGTACATCTTTCTCTCCCCCCCTGCTGTAATCACTGGTACTCCAAGCCACCATCTTGACTAAACCAGAGGAGGCTCTGCTGATTTCTGCATGCCATTTCCCCCTGCTGTGCTCACCTGAGAGCCAGAGTAAGCTTCTCAGAATACACAGGTCATATCAAAAAGCCCTCCAGAGTTCTTGTTTAGCTGCTTCTTCAAACCACTGTGTACATGATCTTGGATACATTATGCCTCAGGCATATAGGTCTTTCAGTCCCTTAAACATCTCAAGCTCCTTTCAGGACTGCAGGTCTTTGCACAAGGTTCTCCCTCTGCCAGGGATGTTCCTCCATCCTGCTCTAGCAGGTCTGATTCAATGTCCTCTGGTTTCAGCTTAAATGTCACTCTTGTTGAGTAAGCTCTGACTCCCTAAAGAGGGTTGGGCCCCTCTCTGTGTTATTCCTATCTCTACTATGATCACAATCTGTAATACTTTTGTTAATTTGCAAAATCTGTTTTCTCCACCGGCGTGTAGGGTGGTGGAAGAGGGCCCTGTCTGCCATTCTGTCTCCAATGCTTAACATGGAATAAGCCCCAAACAAGCATTTATTGAATGGATGGCACTGCTGTTAACACCTGGGTGCCTTATTTAATTTTATTTCCTCAAGAGCATTGCAGTGTGCTTAAAAAGAAAACCATTTTACTCTATAACAGAAAGGGCTGTGCTCCAGTGAAATTGAAGTACCTCTTGTGGAGTACACTTTGGGTAAAGTTCATTTAGATCAGGTGCTTATAAATGTTAGGTGAATTACAAGTATGGCATTGCTTTTTCTTCACTAGTTTAAAAGAGGTGTTTTAAGTATCTCATTCTATCTAGTAAAATTAAGGAAATAGGAAGCTAATCTTATTTGGGGTACTAAAGGACTGCCAGATCATAGACTCAACAAAATCTTTGCACTGCCATGGAGTACTTGTTCATTAATTACCTGAGAGACTGGTAGGAATTTAAGAGTAATAAATTACTTAAGCCCAGGAGTGTTTTTAAAAGTCTGTGTAGGGGCTTCCCTGGTGGTGCAGTGGTTAAGAATCCGCCTGCCAATGCAGGAGACACAGGTTCGAGCCCTGGTCCGGGAGGATCCCACATGCCGCAGAGCAACTAAGCCCGTGAACCACAACTACTGAGCCTGCGCTCTAGAGCCTGCGAGCCACAACTACTGAATCCGTGCACCGCAACTCCTGAAGCCCACACGCCCTAGAGCCTGTGCTCTGCAATAAGAGAAGCCACCACAATGAGAAGCCCACGCACTGCAACGAAGAGTAGCCCCCGCTGCCCGCAGCTAGGGAAAGCCCACCTGTGGCAAAGAAGACCCAACGCAGCCATAAATATAAATAAAAAAAATAAATCTATTAATAAAATGGTAAACTAATTTTTAAAAAGTCTGTGTAACAATTTTTGTCAAGTAGTCTTAGTCTCTAAAGAATATTAATTCTATCAATTAGGTTATAATTCAAAGGTTATTATTAAGAAATAAAGGCTTATATAAATAAAGTTTAAAACTTAAAAAAACTTCAAAGCAACACCTTTTAAATAGCTGTAGTTTAAAATCCCCATCAAAATACTAAAGTTCAGTGAAGTCCTGACCTTGGGATGCTCAGCCCGCACGGCAGGGCAAACCGACTTTATGGGTGCAGCTGTGTCTCACCAGAAGCTCAGCATTATCCCCAGGCCAAGTCTATATCTGATAACTTGGATTTCACCTCCTCTTGACAGGAAAAGGAAGCACTACTATAGCCTGCGTGGTCTGGGGAACCTGCCCAGACACACGCAGGAACTGAACTAACCCAACCAGTTTACTGCAGGGGCTTTGTGCCTAAGCATCAGCCAGGAACGGCCTGAATGACTCATTAAGTACAGAAGGCGGTGCAAAGTCATTAACAAGCAAACAACTCACACCAGTGTTCTGTGCATTTCCCTGCTCACAGCGCTGGGGGCAAGCCAGGGGCAAAACTGGAGATGCTTATCCTTGGGACCCTGCAGAACACTGGGGACGTTTCTCTCTTGAGCGGCAGAAAGAAACGAGGAGGCATTCCTTGCTTTCAGATTCCTTTAGCTGTGACCCGCCCCCTTCTAGGTTGTCAGGGACCCTTCCCTGGCCTCACCTTCTTGGGAGGGTCCTCTCATACTCTCTTGCCTGCTTGTTTCTGCCTGGAACCTACTCACTGCCCATCCATGTATCCATCCTTTCAAACATCTCTATAACGGTTACCATCTCTTTAAAATGTTGCCTGTTTACCCTCCTCCAACCCAAATCAGAGTTAATTTCTCCATCCTAGGCACTGTGTCTGCATTTTGTCACTACTTTTGTTATTCTAACACGTTGTAATTGATATATATTTATATGTGCAACCCTCCCATTAGAAGTTAACTTGAAATGGATTAAGGGCTTAAGTGTAAGACCTGAAACTATAAAAGTAGAAGAAAACATAGGGAAAGAGCTCCTTGCCATAGATCTTGGCAATGGTTTCTTGGATATGACGCGGAAAGCACAGGCAACAGAAGCCAAAATCAGCAAGTGATTAGTTTGGCCACACTAAACTAATAAGCTTCTGTACAGAAAAAGAAACAAGCAACAAAATGGAAGGGCAACCTAAGGCAAAGAAAATATTTGCAAACCATCCGTCGGTGAGGGGCTGATATCCAAAACATATGAGGAACTCATACAACTTAATAACAGAAAAGCAAACAATCCATTTAAAAAATGGGCAGGGGACCTGAATAGACATTTTTCCAAGGAAGATATACAAATGACCAACACATGAAATGATGTCGAGCACGTGAAAATGTGCTCCGCGTCACCGATCATCAGGGAAACGCGAATCAAAACCACAATGAGATACCACCTCACACCTGTCAGAACGGTGTTTAACTAACACACCATTGTAAAGCAATTATACTCCAATAAAGATGTTAAAAAAAAAAAGAAAAGATAAGAGATAAGTGTTGGCAAGGATGTGGAGAAAAGGGAACCCTGGTCCACTGTCAGTGGGAATGTAAATTAGTACAGCCACTATAGAAAAGAGTGAACAGTGTGGAACTTTCTCAAAAAAATTAAAGAGAGAACTACCATATGATCCAGTAATCCCACTTCTGGAAATGAAATCAGGATCTTGAAGAGGTATCTGCCCTCCCATGTTCATTGCAGCATAATTCACAAGAGCCAAGATATGGAAACAACTTAAGTGTCTGTCTGTGGATGAATGGTTAAAGATGTGATATATATGCATGATGGAATATTATTCAGCCACGAGAAAGAAATCCTGCAATTTGCAACAACATGGATGGAACTTGAGGGCATTATGCTAAGTAAAATATAAAATAAGTCAGAGAAAGACAAATACTGTATGATCTCACTTATATGTGGAAGCAAAACAAGCTGAACTCATATAAAACAGAGCAGAGTGGTTACCAAGGGCTGGCAGGGTGGAGGAAATGGGGAGATATCGGTCAAAGAATAAAAACTTCAAGTAAGAAGTGGAATAAATTCTGGGGATCTGATGTGTATGGTGACTATAGTTAACAATACTGTATTGTATATTCAAAAGCTGCTGAGAGAATAGATCTTAAATGTTCTCATCAGATGCAGACAAAAGGTAATTATGTGAGGTGAGAGAGGTGTTGCTGGACCTATCATGGTAATTGTTTCACAGTTTGTAAGTATCGAATCATCAGGTTGTAGATCTTAAACTTACACAGTATTATGTGTCTGTTATATCTCAATAAAGCTGGGGGGAAAAGGTGTGAGGTCATCATTTTCTTTCCTGGAGCTCTCTAGAGTACTGGAAAGAAACTAACTAGCCCTGTTATACCAATTACTTTTACTAAAGAGTTCTAACACAGCAACTATTTGGTTATTCTGAGCCTTGCTTTATGCAGGATTTGATTACAGGTAGCTGGTTTATATTTTAAGTAACTTTTTTTTGCCGCTGTAAGCAATGGACTACCAGTGTCCCTTTACCACTGGGGGTCATCAATGTCTTTAAATCAAATCAGATTGAAGAAACAATTTTAGATAATCCAGTGCCAATTCAGAAGACAAATCCTAAAGGTTCTGTTCTCTGGATCCCACTTTTGTATTAATATGTGTATCAATTAGGGTTTAATCAGAAGAGCAGAACTACTGTGAGTGATATAGGATAAGGGGTCTAGAACAGAGATTAGACTTTGTGTAATTGTGGGAGCTGGTGAAGAAGTCAGTGCAAACTGTTGTCTCTGTGACTCACGCTGGGCCTGGTGTTGCTCCAAGTTGGCGGGACCAGCGGTTGGGAAGGAAAGCTGGATATGAAGGTGGGAAATGTAGGGACAGATTGGAGCCTGCCAAGTCAAACTGGAACCTGCAAGGATAAACTGGAGCCCATGTCTGTCTCTCACCACCTGCAACATCAGTGATATGCATGACCCGCAAGAGAGCTGGCGACCTTCCCTGAGGAGCCCTGCATGTGCCTGGCATGGTGCTCTGAGAACTTGAAGGAGGAGATCTGTCCAAATTTCAGCTGCTGCTTCCCACCAACAAGGTGAGCAGCCAATGAACAACCACATGAGCCTGGTGCCCTGTACCGTCCTCTAGAGAGTAAAAAACAAAATGGGAAATGCTGTTTCACCCCGAATGCTAAAGCTCACATGTATGACCCAGAACTGAACAGGGAAGGGAATTCTTCAGTGTAGCTAAATTGGCCCAGTACAAATCCACCAAACCCTTTAGCCCATTTATCAGATTAGGGAAGTTCCCTTCTAGTCCTAATTTGCCAAGGTATTATTTATTTATTTTTAATCATGAAGAAGTGTTGGATTTCATCAAATGCATTATTTCCTTTTTTTCTCTATTAGTGTGATTTACACTGATTGTTTTTCAAATGTCAAACTGACCTTGCATTAATGGGATAAACCCTACGTGGTTATGGTGTTCTATGTGGTGAATAGAGTGCTGAATTTAATGTTCTAGTTTTTAAAAGGATTTTTGAGCTGTATTCATATGAGGGGTTGGCCTGTAACTTTACTTTTTGTGATTTCTTAGTCTAGTTTCAGTATCAGGGTTATCTTAATCAAAAAAACGGGCTTAATCTCAAAAATAGAGCCTGTATTCCCCCTAGTTTGGTTCTCTTTCTGTCTTTATTCTCTTAAAAGATTTTGTAATGTTGGTGTTATTTCTCCATTACATTGAAGAATATACCAGTGAAACCATCTGTAACTGGGGTTTTTCTTGGTGGGGAAAGTTTTTAGCTGTGAACACTATTTACTTACTAGATGTAGGGGTACATATACTTCTATTTCTTAGTTTTGGCAAGTTGTGTCTTTCAAAGACTGAGCTCTTTTAATATAAATTATCTAATTTATTCCCATAAGTTTGCTTATAATAAAGTCTTATCTTTGTAATAGTATCTATAGGATCCATAGTGATAACCCTTTTTTAAACAGTTTATTTATTTTTGGCTGCGTTGGGTCTTCGTTGCTGCATGCGGCTTTCTCTAGTTGCGGTGAGCAGGGGACTACTCTTAGTTGCGGTGCGTGGGCTTCTCATTGCAGTGGCTTCTCTTGTTGCAGAGCACAGGCTCTAGGCACAGGGGCTTCAGTAGTTGCGGCACACAGGCTCAGTAGTTGTGGCTCACGGGCTCTAGAGCTCAGGCTCAGTAGTTGTGGCGCATGGGCTTAGTTGCTCTGCGGCATGTGGGATTTTCCGGGACCAGGGGTCGAACCTGTGTCCCCTACATTGACAGGCAGATTCTCAACCACTGCGCCACCAGGGAAGCCCCGATAGTGATAACCCTTTTAATTCCTTATGTTATTCATTTGTGCTTTATCTCTCTTTTTCATTCTTTTTTTTTTTTTTTTTTTGTGGTACGTGGGCCTCTCACTGTTGTGGCCTCTCCCGTTGCAGAGCACAGGCTCCAGACGCGCAGGCTCAGCGGCCATGGCTCACGTGCCCAGCCGCTCCGCGGCATGTGGAATCCTCCTGGACTGGGGCACGAACCTGCGTCCCCTGCATTGGCAGGCGGATTCTGAACCACTGTGCCACCAGGGAAACCCTCTTGTTCATTCTTGATAGAGATTTATATTAGTTGTCTATCACTGCATAACAAATTATTCAAAACTTAATGTCTTCAAACAACAAACATTTATTATGTGTGGTAGCCAGACTTCTAAGGTGGTCCCCATGATCTCCATGTCCTGCTGTTACACCCTGTATAACCTCCTTCCTCTGAGTGTCAGTGGGCTCTATGACTTGCTTCTAACCAATAGAACATTGTGAAAGTGCTGGATTGTTACTTCTGTGTGTGTGTGTGTGTGTGTGTGTGTGTGTGTATGCATGTATCTATGTGTACATACAGACATATATACATTTAGATATATAGATGGGGAGGAGAGAGAGAGAGAGAGAGAAAGAGAGAATATACACATAAATTAGACTTCATCTTACTAGCATGCACTGGAGACACTCTCCTTGCTAGTTTGATGAAGTGAGCAGCCATGTTGAATATGTCCAACTGCAGGTGGCCTGTAGGACCTGAGGTTGGCATCCAGTCCACAGCCAGTGAAAAGCCTGGGTGTTCAACCATACAAACCCGACGAAATAAATTCTCTCAGCAACTTGAATGAGCTTAAAGGTCGATTCTTCCCTGAATGCCTGCAGGTAAGAATTTAACCCAGCTGACACCCTGACTGCAGGCTTGTGAGACCCTGACAGAGAACCCACTTGAGCTGAGCTCAAATTCTTGACTTGCAGAAAATGGGGGACAATAAACATGTGTTTTCTTAAAATGTTCACATGTGGTAATTTGTTATGGAGCAATAAAAAACTAATGTATTATCTCATGTAATTTCTGTGGGTCAGGATTTCAGGAATACATTAGCTGGGGGTTCTGTCTTGGATTGTAGTCAGTATGTTGGCCAGGGATGCAGCCTTCTGCAGGCTTGACTGAGGCTGGAGGATCTGATTTCAAGATGGTGCACTCAACATGGATGGCAAGTTGGTGCTGGCTGATAGCAAGAGACCTAAGTAACTGAACACATTAACCTCTCTATAGAGTTGCTGTAGTGTCCTCACAGCATGGTACCTGATTTCACCCAAAGTGAATGATCTAAGAGAGAGCAAGGTAGAAGCTGTAGTGTCTTTTATAGTCTAGCCTAGGATACCATACTCTGTCATTTACATTATTGTCTTAATAACAGGTCAACCCTCTTCAATATGAGAGAGGAGTACACAAGGGCACGAATAGCAGGAGGTGAGAATCATTGGGGGCCATCTTGGAGGCTGGATATCATAGAAATAATAAATTGCATTATTCTTTTTAAAGGCTTTTATATTTTATGTTTATTTTCATATTTTTACATTTACATTTTATATTTTCTCCATTATGCATTTGTTTTCTATTTCATTGATTTCTGCTTATATCTTTATTTCCATCATTTAAATTTGCTGTTCCTTTTAAAAAGTTTTTTGATGTAGATGCTTACATCATTGCTTTTAGCCTTCTTTTTCAAATAAATGCATTTAAGGCTGTGAGTTTCCCTCTGAGCCCCAATTTAGCTGAATTCCACAAGTTTTCTTTTTTTGTAAAGTTATATAGAAGTATGACATATGTATAAGAGAGTACAGAATATTAAATCTCCAGGTTGATGAATTATCACAAAGTAAACACACTCAGTTACTAGCACCCAGATCAAGAAATGGATTACCACTAGTTATTTTAAAGTCTGAGCCTCATAGTATTGCAAACTGCTTTAAAGTTCATATCTGATCATTTCAACACCTGAATCACTTGTGAGGTTTGTTTCTCTTTTCTGTTTTTGCTCTTAGTTTTCAGTCATTTCATCATGTATCCTGGCATTCCTGGTAATTTTTGATTGAATGCTTGACATTCTTTTTGAAAAATCATAGAGGTTTCAGTAGACATTATCCATAGAGGATTTTATCTACTTTTGGTTGGCATTTAGGGTACAAATAAATTGCTGTACTTCAGTTGAGGGCAGTCTGTTTTCAGTTTGCCCTTATTCCTAGGATGTAGCCAGCCATTTCAGGGATGTTAGCTGAAAACCTGGGGTCTTCACTAGTGCCCTTCCTTTTCAGCAGGACTTATATTTCAATTTTTGATCCCCAGCACCATGATATTGCCAAAATCTCTGCTTGCCTATGGTCAGCAAACTCCTCAAGGAGGAGTTGCTGGGCTCATTTCTCTGTGTCCCCTTTTCTCTAGGATCTTGGCCCCTTAAGCCTTGGTTGTTTTGGCAGTCTTCAGCTCCAGTGTTTCTGTGTGGCTGTTGAAGCTCTACGATACCACTTTCTACTTGTCTTGCCCCAGCTGTGAATCAGCAGATTCCCCAAGGACCAATGTAAGGGAAATATATGGCCAACCTCAGTGCTCTTTTTTGCTCTCTGGGACCTTGGGCCCAAATCTTGTCTACATTTTTGGAACTTGACGCCTTCGTACAGCTGTTTTTTATATATTATCCAGTTTTTGTGCTTTGTGGAATTATTAGTGTGATACCCGCTGGAAGCAGAAATTGGTAATTCAAAATTTAACAGAAGATCCTTAGACATTTAATTCAAAAGAATTCATCAGTTTTCAATATTTGTTTCATAGCCTTCGATTTTTTGAAGATCTGAAAACATATGTAAAAAATTTATTAATCCAGCAGCAATTCCTATCTTTTAATCATTCAATATGTAGTTTGCAAGTGAAAAAATGAATAAATTTTATACATAATATCTCTGCCTTCCAGTTTGTGATCAAATTGCGTAAGTCCTAGTTAATAAAGATAACTTGAAACTTCAGTAGATGATATTTTTTGTGCTAATTCCTTGAAGATTAAAAGAGACTTTTATAACTCTTTTATGTACATTTTCATAGAAAGCACTTTTGATGGTTAAAAAATTATATATATCAAAAATAAAGCTTTAAGGCCAAAGATGACTAATGGGATGGTTTCTCCGGGGGAAAGTAGTCTCTGCTCTTTTTAATATTTTATCTGTTAATTTCATTGAGAATGTGTTCGGGATATTCCCTGAGTTGGCTAAATGTGTTACTTCAGCCTTTTTGTTTGTTTTTTTTAATTGGAGTACAGTGGCTTTACCATGATGTGTTAGTTTCTGCTGTACAGCAAAGTGAATCAGCCGCACATATACATATATCCCCTCTTCCTTGGATTTTGTTCCCATTTAGGTTAGCACTTCAGCCTTCTTGAATCTACTCACATGGTGGTGGTCTTTTCCCTCTTTCTCTGTTGACTGGCTTCCTCTCTACTCTGTGCATATTTTGTGATGAAGACACCACTAGCTCCAAGCTATATATCATCAGTTTCAACTGCCCAAGGAGAGACTGAATTTTCTTTCTTAATTTGAATTGTAAAATCCAAGGGCAGGATTCTTATTAGACCAGCTGTATCGTATGCCCACCCTATCATGAAGGATGGAGGGGAGGGATGTCCATGACAGCTCGTGCACAGGGAAGACTGCAAGGATCTGGAATGTCAGGGCATCGTCAGCCAAGGTGACTGGGCAAAACCACAGTGTTTCTCTACTGTGTCCAGTGGGTCATCTACTAGTTGCTGTGGTTCGTTAGAGGGAGGCCTGTTCCTCATTGATCGTCTCCTCCAAAACTGTTACAATAGGTGCAGGAACTCACTCTTCACTGAGTTATTTCTAAGATCCATTCACAGAAGCAGGGACTTTTTTTTTCTTAATGACTCAACTGCTTTATCTTGCTTAAGGTGACAAAGATGAGTACTGCTAAAAATCAAAGCATTATTGCTGTCAGGTCTTGCTGACCAGTATAAAATCACCTCTTATTCTTTTATTCAGAGCACTTCAAACCTAAAGGTATTCAATAGCCAGACCAAATTTATTAAAAAGTCTCCGTTCTTCCCATTTCTCAGAATAAAGTCATCACGACAGCGCTCTTTAGGAAACTCTCTGTGCTTGTACCTACTTTCTTGTCCTCCGAGGTGAGAGAGTCAAACTGAACTTTAAAAAATCTTTTATACAGATTATCATGATGAATTTCGTCAGGCGCAATGAAATCTGAGACACGAAGTAGCCACAGTATTCTCACTTTTTGGTCTGTAAAGTGAAAATAACTTGTAGTTCAATTTACTATATAACCCTAAGAATGAGGCTGATCCAAGTACCATAACCGTGGCATCATAGCCTACAGCATGGGAAATGTTCACTTACGCCACAGCCTTCTTTGAGCAGGCGCTCTCGATACAGTTCAGCTTTGTCTCTTTCACCAAAGTTCAGGACAAAACTTCCTGGTTTAGCTCAGCAACTGTGTGATTCAGGTGAACTTCAAGTATTTGGAACATGTCAACTTCACAGAAGGTTGTGTATCACCTGTCCTGATGGGATAAATAATAAGGTCTGCATCCTGCCTTCCAAGGCTCAGGTACTTCATGGCAGTCTGTTTTGGGGTTAGTAGTGCTCCCCACTGTGAATTATGAGGTGGGATTTTTAGATCTTTAAAGGAATAACAATTGTTATTCAAGACTGGCATTATCCCATTTGTGCAGCTTGAATATGCAGCTTGTCTTAACTTATGCTCCCTACTATTACAAATATGTATTACATTTACACAGAGATACATAAATATGCACTTCTTATTTTGAAAATTTTCAGAGTTATGAAATAGTTCAAAGTCATACAATGAATACTTTTATTCCCTTCACGGAGATTTGATTGTTTACATTTTGCCACACTGGATTTCTCTTTCCAACACTCTCTCTTATTCTCATTCTCTCTCTCTCCCTCTCCCCACCCCGACTCCCACTTCCTGTACACACACACACACACACACACACACACACACACACCCTTTTGCTGAACCATCTGAAAGCAGTTGCACATATCACTATGCTTCAGTCCTGAACATGTCAGCACGATATTCCTAAGAACTAGGACATTCTCCTGTGTAGTCACGATACAATTAATCCATCCTCCAAACTTAACGTTAATAATATCTAATATGTGCTCCCTATTCATATTTTCTCAGTTGCCTTAATAATGTCCTTTGTGGCTGTCTTTCTTCCTTTTCAAGTGACCAGGACCTAATCCAGGATTATGCACTGCATTTAATTGTCACATTCCTTTAATCTAGAACAGTCTCCCGTACTTTTTTTCTCTTATGACACTGACAGTTTTGAAGCGGCCAGTTGTCTTTACAGAACGTTCCATGCTACATTTGTGATTGTTGCCTCAAGACGTTTTAAGTCAGATATTTTCTCAAGGAATGTAACGTTACACTGATGTGGTGTCCCTTCCATTGCCTCATACCGGGAGGTACATGATACCAGTTCTGTGTACTATTTTGACGCAATGTCATTGCTGCAGCTGAAAAAGAAGAGACTAATTTTCTGGAAAGCAAGGGAATTATGAGTTGGGAATCTCTGTTAAGAAGAGAAAAACTAGTTTCTCCAGGTTGTCAGGACTGTGCTACAAGAGCTGGTCAATTCTCATTGCTTAAGCCACAACTTGGTGCTTCCTACCATTGTCGGTACAGGGCATCAGGGCGGCAAGTAGCATGGAAATGAAAGGCCTGCCTGTCTTCTCTAAGAAATCTCCTCCCAGGGCTTCCCTGGTGGCGCAGTGGTTAAGATCCCGCCTGCCAATGCAGGGGACACGGGTTCGAGCCCGGGTCTGGGAAGATCCCACATGCCGCAGAGCAACTAATCCCATGTGCTACTGAGCCTGCACGCCTAGAGCCCATGCTCTGCAACAGGAGAAGCCACGGCAATGAGATGTCCGTGCACCACGACAAAGACCCAAAAAATAATAAATAAATAAATAAATTTATTAAAAAAAAACCTCCTCCTAGCAGAGGAGAGAACCTGACAGATATGAAATTATTTTCCAGTGGGATAAGACAGTGTTTTTCAGCTTAGGTCCAGGGCATAGATATGAGCATGGCAAGAACAGTGAATCAGTGGCTTGTAATTGGGCCAATGCCGCTCTCTGTATCTTTTTTTACTGCTTCCCAATCTACACTTATGACTCTAATTAGGCCTGTCTCCTTGCTGCCTTGCACATTTACCACAGTCACTCACCTTTTTATTCCTTCACCCGGTGCCCTGCCCTCCAGTGCTCTCCACTATCTCCACTAGTAGCCAGCCTCTAGGACGGCCCCCAGGCCCCCTCCCCACTCCAGTGTTACTGCCTTGGTCCCCTGCCTCATTGCGCCAAGGTTGGCCGGTGTGGCCAGTGGCTGTGGCAGAAGTGCTGATGCCGCTCCCTCCGTTAGGTTGTTTCTGCCTCGGGCGGATCTTCAGCCTCTCTCTCCCTCTTGTTTTTTCTTACTCTCTCTCTTTTTCCCACCACCTGCCAGCTGCCATGGCGTGAACCCATTCAAGCACCCCGTGGAATGGCTTACCTGGTAAGGAACAGAGGCCTCTGGCCACGAGCTAGTGAGGACTGACTCCAGCAACTCAGAGAGCGAGCTCACAGGCAGATTCTCCAGGCTCAGCTGAGCCTTGAGGTGAGGGCCGCCCTGTCTGAGAACTCGGCAGCAAACTCACGGAGGCTCCGAGCCACGTCTACCCAGCTAAGCCATTCCCAGGCTCCTGACCCTCAAAACCTGTGAGATAAGGGATATTTGTTGTTCTAAGCCATTAAGTTTGGGGGTAATTTGTTATGCAGCCTTGGAATCAGATACCATCTTGTATCTGCTACTTTAACCCTGGGCTTTCTGATTCCAGGCTGCACTGATCTCTCCCAACTAGAACTCCTTTGGCACTTTGCTTGCTTTTCATTTTTTCTAGAGTTTATTATTTTACTTTTGGGATAATTAATATAGTGAACAAGTTTCAAAAATCCAAAGTTATAGAAGAGTACATAGTAAAAAGCCTCCTCATTCTGTAACACTGCCCGCCAGTTCCTGCCCTGCAGGCAGCCACCATGGTTCGCTTCTGGTGTATCATTCCAGAGCTAGTTGAAACATTACAGATACAAGCACATTATGTATACTATACTCCTCTCTCTGTTCTGTACTGTGATTTTTTCCCACCTGTTTTGGAGTGCTTTCTGTTTAGTCCATAATAAGTTTTTCTCATTTATTAAACAACTGCATAGTGCTCTATTGTATGAATTTACCTAATTTATTTAACCAGTCCACTACTGATGGACTATCGGTGTGTTTCTAGTCTTTTGCTCTTGTGATAGGCAAAACAAAAGTTGTCTATATCCTAATCCCCCAAACACGTGACTATGTTACCTCCCGTGGAAAACGGGGCTTTGCAGCTGTATTAAGTTAAGGATGGTAAACTAGGAAGATTAGCCTGTATTATCCAGGTGGGCCCAATGTAATCAACCACAAGGGTCCTTATAAGAGGGAAGGAGGAGAGTCGGAGGGCTGAGGATGTTGTGGGGATGGAAGTGGGTGTTGGAGCGATACCAGGTCAGGAACCAAGGATGGTGGGAAGCCTCTAGAAGCTGGGAAAGTGCTTGGAAATGGACTCTCCCCTAGAACCTCCGTGGAAAACGGGGCTTTGCAGCTGTATTAAGTTAAGGATGGTAAACTAGGAAGATTAGCCTGTATTATCCAGGTGGGCCCAATGTAATCAACCACAAGGGTCCTTATAAGAGGGAAGGAGGAGAGTCGGAGGGCTGAGGGTTTTGTGGCGCTGGGAGTGAGTGTTGGAGCGTTACCGGGTCAGGAACCAAGGACGGTGGGAAGCCTCTAGAAGCTGGGAAAGTGTTCGGAAATGGACTCTCCCCTAGAACCTCCAAAAAGAACAAGCCTTTGATTTTCGCTCGGCAAGACTCATTTTGGACTTCTGACCTCCAGAACGGTAAGATAATACATTAGTCTTGTTTTAAGCTACTATGTTTGAGGGAATGGGTTACAGCAGCTGTAGAAAACCAGTATAGCTTTTATTACCAACCACTGTCAACAAAGTTGTACTAAATTACGTTGTGCACCTGACATTTTGCATTTGTGCTGGTATATTCATAGAATAAATGTCTAGGTGTGGAATTGCCCCGTCAAAGGCAGTGTTAGTGTGATAATGTTAACATCCTCCACAGGGCTTAACGCTAATCTACATTTCCAACAGCAACATATGTCTCTCCTTTTCCACACCCTCTGCAACGCGTGTGTTATCAAACTTTTGGATTTTTACCATTCTGCTAGTGAAAAATTCTAATTTGCTAGAACGACATGCTTATTAACTTTTCCTCCTCTGCCCAACACGTTTAGAATGTCCTTCAGAGTTAGGATTAGGTGCTTATTTCTATTTTATCTTCCACTGTTTGCCTTTGTGTCCCTCCTACTACCTGACATAAAATGGGTTCTCCCCATAGACTGGGAAAAGGAAATAAATATCCGGAGACAGGGATAAGAAATGTGATGTAGAATCCATTTTATCCATCTCTCTATCCATCAAGTTCCATTTAGAAAACAAAATGTCTGTTTGGGGCTAAAATATCTTAATGGCAGTTATTGATGAGTGAAGCGTTAAGAAATGGTTGCCTGGCAATGTTGGATTTTTTTTGCCGTTTGATCGACATGGGGTGGGATCCACAAACACAGCTTGTGTATGGCCACACCCTGCCTCTGACTGCAGACCTTTCCCTCAAAGGTCAACACAGTCCAGGCTCCTGGCCAGTCCTTGGCAATTGTTTGCACACCAGATAAAACCTGTTTGTTTCGCCCTGTTCAAGGACTAAGAGCTGCCCCAGAAACTGTAACTCAAGTGCTTTTCCAGTGAAGGAAACAAATGGAAACTTCTACCACCTTCCTCCTCTTCCCTTCTCTTGGGGCTGAGTTATACTCCATTCCTCGTGTTTTCTTCTTTATTCGTACTGCCGGCAGCTTAAATGTTTTGTTCCAGTTTCCAGCATCTTTATTTACTTTTTTGAAATCTTGAAACTTAAGGGAAAGGAAAATCTATCACTCTCAAAAACATTGGAGACTTTAGCTGCGTTTATCACGTAGCCTGGTTGGTTTGAAGTTTAATAAAAAATGTTACAGTGAAAGTTCTGATCCGAGAAATCTCCTTGTTAATAACTTGAGCTGTTAGCTAAAATTTTTTTTATCCGTTTAATATGTAGTGTTTAGCTTCAATGTGAACAAATGTTAGAGTATGGGTTTAGGGTTTTCACAACTTCCAAGAAATGGCAAAATTTAGTGAATCAAATGTAATAAATCATGGAAGGACAAAACAAAATCTGACAATGAGCCCAGTTATCAAATACTTTTGTTTCTTGAAAAGGAAAAAGGATACCAAAGAGTGAAACCTTTCGAGAGAAACATGTACCTTCTGCCTCTTTGCTATTCTGAATTGGTAATTATTGACAAATACCCAACACATGATTTTAAAGGTAGACAGGTGATTCTCCATTTTTTGCCGATCACGCGTCCACATTTTCATTGGCGCTTATTCTGCATGACACCTGAACTTGAGTCCTTCAGCGTCTGCCAGAAGGAGGGCACACCCGTGAAACAGACGCTGTCTGGAGGCCTGGTTCCCTAGGTGCTCCATTTACTAATCAGTAGTCAGATGGTAACTTGATTATAGGTAACTTAGCGTGAGTCAGGCTGATTTGCCACAGCTGTTTCTACTAAAGCTTTCTTATACTAGTCATCGCCACCACTACTGCCAAATGGCATCTGTTTTACTTTTGCGTTAATTTTATTTTTTTTATTTATTTATTTTGCAGTACGCAGGCCTCTCACTGTCGGGGCCTCTCCCGTTGCGGAGCACAGGCTCGGGACGCGCAGGCTCAGCGGCACCGGCGCCAGGCGGACTCTCAACCGCTGCGCCACCAGGGAAGCCCCTGCGTTACAGGGGACGCAGGTTCGTGCCCCGGTTAAAAAAAAAAAAAGGCGCCTAATACATCAGGGCAGTACGATGGCATTGAAGTCGGTCAAGCCTGGGTTACTGTTAACTGGCTGTGGGGTTTGGGACGTTTCCTGCTTCCCGTGTCTCAGGGATGATAAGCTGACCTTGCAAGGTTCCTGTGAAGGTTAAATGAGATAGTGTGTGAACTGTGTCCACCATTGTGGTGCCTGGCTTGTTAATGACTGTGCAGTTGACGCAGAAACACTGGACAAACTATGAAACAAGGTTTGGAAGAAAACGTAATGTAAACCCAGACTGATAGGCGAATGAAAGGCTGTCTAAGAACCAGCAAAAAAGGGAGTTCCTGGGCAGAGTAGGGGCAGATCCATCATGGGGTATCTTTACCTGAAGTCAACTCTTATTATAATCGTTCAAATATTTTCTGTCAATTAAGTTACCATTAGAATGATTATTTCTAAACTCCCTAATACCCATGACAGTATGGACACACTATTTTTCCCTCAGGAGAACAGCTTCCTATGCATAGTTCCCTCCCTCCCCCAACAGACTATGTAACAGTCATTTTCTGAGATGTCACATTCTAAATTTGCATTACTTTTTCTTCATTTTCTAAAGCTTCTTTATGCATCACTTTTTATATGTTTTTTTCACTTTTTATATTAAAAAAATATCTAAATAGTCTCTTTATGTGGTAAGTTGCTCACTCATCCTCAGCTAGACTGTAAGCCCAGTGAGGACAGGACCCAGGCCTGCCTGTTCACATGTGTCACCCCCATGTTCACAAGGCAGTTACCAGGTAGGCACTCAAGTATTGGTTGAATAAGAAAATGGAAGACCTGAAAACGTGGGCAGCATTGCAACCCGAAGATAGGGAAACATCATAGAGAGATGGGTTAAGAAAGGTTTACTGAAGGCTGTGTTTCTTAACCATTTTCACTATCCCCTAAGGAAAAAAATTCTCCCTAAGAAGAGAAATTAAATACTAAGGAACAAAATGTTTTCAGGTACGGTTGAGCTTTGACAGGCCACAACCACGGTGCTGTCCAAGACCCTCCCCTCCCCGCCAAGAACAAATCTGGGAGGATGAGTGGGAAGTGCGTGGTGATCTGAGGCCTGGTCTCTGTCTCTGTGGGCTCACTCCCACTTCCTGAAGGTTCGCGTCACTGTGGGAGGGTGGGAGGTGGTGATGGTGGTCAGAAGTGTGCTCTGTGGCTCCTGGGTTGGGCTGGGCATGGAGGTGAAAGGGGAGAGCGCTTCTGGCAATGACCTCGCCTCCACTCAGAGGGAGGCTTGCTGAGAGGGAGCCAGGAGGGCAGGAAGCAGCTGGAAAATCCCTGGGACGGAAGGGCCGAGGCTAGCAGAGCCAGTCCTCCCAGGCTGGGAGGTCAGTGAGCGATGAGTGTTATAACCCACTGCAGCTCTCACTTCAGTGTGTCCCTAAGTGGGGGTCCTGCTAAAACCCAGTGCTTGTCGTGTGGGGTCCAACTTTCTGCATTTCTAACAGAGCCTCCCAGGGGGTGCCCAGGCTGCTCTGCCACAGGCCGTGTTTTGAGTAGCATGCAATTAACTCACCCACAGATGTTGCTTATATTAGTTAAAGGATAATTCCGCAAAACACTGTAAAATTATGACTCTCATAGATATAAAAATACACGTTAAATATTTAAAATATTAATGAAATAACCAGTAAGCTGTTATAACCAATGCAAAGGGGATCCAAAGGGCAGACACATCTGTGATCAGAAATATTGAAATAAACTTGAAAATGATGCCCAAATGGCTTTGCCCTGTGGAGGGAGGGAGGGTTGCTACTCCATGGGACAGTTCATTTGCATATTCATAGACCAGAAGAACCCTTTGCATTGCCATCTGTTCTGTTCAACTTAACAGGTAAAACAGGTGAAAGGCAATGCAGTGCTAAACTGGAAAACCCCAAAGGGTGTGATCTGAGCAATGCGTAGTTTTCCCGTTGAAGCACAGATCGTCCCCTATAATTTGTAATTGATTGGCATTTTCAAAGTTTGGATTGGCCTATGTATTAACTTGACAGATTGTATTAACTGTTTGTGATGAGCAGTTTGTTTCCTCATTTTGCTCCTCGGGTAGTATGAAAAAGTAAAGAGCTCTTAAATAGGATTTCCATCAGTAGAAAGTAGGAGGTATTAGTATTCCCTGCAGAGAGGCTTACGAAGATACTCTAAAAAGAGAACCTTTGTGAGCCTGGGACAAACTGTCTTGATTGCTTTAAGCTGTATTTTTGGCATTAAAAAAAGAATAGTTAAAACACTCGCCATTTGCATCATTTATAACAGCTAAAAGATGGAAGCAACTTGCATCATTTATAACAGCTAAAAGATGGAAGCAACCCAAGTGTCCATTGACAGATGAGCAGATAAAATACTCTTCAGCCTTTAAAAGGCAGGGAATTCTGACACAATGCTACCACTTTTTGTATTTTTTTAAAAGAATGTATTGAAGTAGAGTTGATCTACAGCGTTGTGTTAATTTCTGCTGTACAGCAGAGTGATTCAGTTACACATATACATACATTCTTTTTCATATTTTCTGTTACGGTTCATCCCAGGATACTGAATACAGTTCCCTGGGCTCTGCAGTAGGACCTTGTTGTTTATGCAGACACACACACACTACAGCTTGACAGCATTATGCCAAGTGGATAAGCCGGTCACAAAAGGACACATACTGTAGGATTCCACAGTCAACTGACAAAAATAAAACAGCTTAGTAATGAGTCTGATGTCCTTTATTCAAAGAGAAAGCAATCCATGGGTTGGGGGGTTCAGCGCCTCACGAGCAGTAGAGCACTCTTCCCCAGGGATGTAGGGCAATAGCAAGTTCTACGGAGTTGGAAGCAGTAACGTGGAGACAGGGCATGGTTGGCTGGGGCTGCATATCTGACCTTATTTAGAAATACCAGGCAATGAAGAAACCAGTTATAGAGTCTAGAGCTGGATTGGCTAACTGGGTACACTATGTTTCTGGTCAAGTGGAACACTTACAGGCACACGAAAGTTCATTTTGCTGACCTGGAACCCTGGCAGGAGTGGCTCCATGTTGGGCCTAGAAATTTATTTCCACACCTCTTACCTGGAGTAGTTAAATTCATAGAGACAAGGTAGAGTAGTGGTTGCCAGCAGCTACGGCAGGGGTAATCGGGAATTTAATGGCTGGGTACAGCGTTTCAGTTTAAGATGATACAAAGTTCTGGAGATGGGCAGTGCTGATGGTTGTACCACAGGGTGAATGTCCTTAGTGCTACTAATTGTCCACATAAAAATGGTTTAAATGGTAAACATTGTCACGTGTTTTTTACCAGAATAAAAAGATCCTTAAACATCTGCCATTTAAACACCAAGTAAATGCTACGTGCTTCGTATACATTTCCACTGATTCTAAAAACCGCCTTGCATAGTAAATATCATTCCCAGTTCACAGATGAGGGAAATGACCCTCAGCGACTAGTCATATATCCAAGGTCTCATAACTGGTGTGACTTAGGCCTTGGTAATGTTAAATCACATACTTTTTCTACCCTACCACACTCATCTCCAGGTAGCTGGAGAAATTTCAGTGGATAATCCCAAAAATAACTAATAGAATTGAAAATGTAACAATAAAGAAACAAAAGTATATTGTTTGAATAGAGACCAGCTAAAGGTGGCTGGGACTGGTTTAAGTCTACATATCATCGAAAAGTAAATCAATAGGAAAAGGAAGGAATTTTCAAGTCTTTGAGATGAAAGAGAAGTCATGAGAATTGCGTAAATTTAAATCCTAGTTCACTGAAGAGAGCTAGGAGTTAGCTACTGTCATGGAAGGTTGAGTAAGGAGCTAGTTTATATCATGGACATAGGGAATTGTTTCATGTCAGATATAAACAAACCCTACAAAACATTGGAGGTAAGAATAGTCCTTTGATTCTCCTGTGCCTGGCCTGGGAGCCCTTGAGGAATGAGGGAAGGAATCATGCCTTCACTTTCGATTCACATGAAGCAGTTAAGAGGAGCCAGCCCCTCAAGCTAATGGTGGCTGCAGCTACTCCACTGTGGGACTTGTGAACCATGACGTTTAGAAAGGTCAATTCTCTGTGGGATACAAGGGATATGAAGTGAGTCAAAGGTGTACAAACCCAGCTGACCCTCGCTGACCTTAGCTGGTGGAGGTTCTGTTTTTCTGGCTGGGATTCTGCTGGGCCCTCCTTCCTCCTCCTGTGACCCTGGCTCCATCATCTGCCCACAGCTGCTGAAGACTCCTTACCCTGCGTGTGTGATGAAATGCTCTGAGGTTGGCCATAAACCTTCAAGTGAGTTTTTCCACTGAATTTGATTACTTTCTGGTTTCTTCTTTCTGACCTGACTTTTTAACCAACCACAAAGCGGTATGGTTTTACTTTTGTAATTGTATGAATTCTCTTGGGGCTGCTTATTCTTGATTCCTTATTTCACTACCCAGTGAGTATATGACTTACTTGTTCCTGCCTATACTGCTTCTGGAATTCTTTTTTGAAGTACTGTGACTTTTCACAAGAAGAATATAGATTTTGCTATCGTTACAATCAGTATTATTTCCTTTCAGTTCAGATGACACTGAGACCATGTCAAATAATACAGGGGAAGAACATGCACTTAGGAGATATCTCCTGCCTCTTATGCCATCTGTGCCTGGGCTTTTAAACATTTTATTATTTTCAGCTTCATTTGTTTTTCTCCTTGCTGAAGAACATTGTCAAACATAAAATGGAATTTCATAGTACACCGAAGAAACATGTTACAGATGCAGAAGAAATCGGCCATCATTTGGCCTATATATTTTGCTTTCTCTTTTTCTGGATTTAAGACAGAGACCAAACCTTGCAATCTCTGGTTTGAGTCCTTCAGAACTGTGATGGTATGTTTAGCTCAGTTTGAGATGTGACATTGGACTAAGTGTTTCCTTGCAGCCACCTTCTTAAGGTGTCCAAAGGAATTGATACTGCTCATCACAATTCACTAGATTTCTTAAGTAGGAAATTTAGGGAAGTTTTTCCTCTTTCAGTGAAAATGTTTTTCTTAAAGCTTCTTCTAATAAAAAGAGTTTTCTGTCTCTTGGAGTAGTCCTAGTAATAAGTGCAAACCCTCTGGAATGATCGTCTTTCGGCAGAAGGCCATGTAAACGTGGCTATCTCTCTATGTGATTTACGGGAAGGGCTGCCAAACATGGTTAAAACGGTGGTCATAAGTAGAGAATGTGTCAGAGTTTGGGCCCAGCCACTGTGGGTGCTATCGGCCCAGAGCAAGCACTGGGAAACCGATAGGCCAGCGGGGCACGGAATTTACAGCAATGGTTTTGCAGCTTGGTGGCCAGAACCCACATCCATCAGTAGGCCAGTACTTCATGATATTAGGTGAGGCTTTTTGGTTAGGGTTTCTTTTTTAAAAAGAAGTCTAATATGGGTTTATATCCATTTATAGAACAAACTTGGAATAGTTATAAATGCCTCCTATTGTTCTTTTGTGGTGTCACATACTGACCTTGCTGACCATCTGATTATTTCATTCATTAATCTGAAAACATTTGTGTCTACCCCCTGCTTCCTATCCCTCAACCTTGGCCACTCTTGGCCTTTTGCACTTACATAGAAATTTTGATGAAACTAGGGATTTCCATTGGGATTAAGTGGATAGGTCATTCTGGCGAGAACTTTATAGTATCGAATCTTCTAATCCATGAATTTATCACACCATTTATTACATCTTTGCATTCTAAAATTATGTGATCGTTCCCTATGAAGGTCTACACGTTTTGTACATTTGTTACTAAGTTCATTGCTTTTTTGGTGTTTTGTAAATTATATAATGAAATACAATTTTGAATTGTTGTATGACTAGCTAACTTGCTATATTTATCTATAGAATTTTTAAGATTATCAATGTACATTATCACATTATCTATAAATGAATTTTTTTTCCTTCATTGGCAGTTCTTTTGCTTTTTATTTATTTTCCTTATTGCACTGACTAGGACCCACAGTAAAATGTTGACCAGCAGTGCTGACAGTGGTCACCTTTGTCTTTTCAATTTCAGAGAATACTTTCAGTGTTGCGTATCAAGAATGGTATCTGTTATTTTTGATCTCCTTTATCAGAATAAGGGAGTTCCCTTCTATTCCTAATTTGCTTAGTACTTTTTAAAATCATGGAATGGGTTTTGAATTTTAACAAGTACTTTTTATGCATCTGAGATCATTTTTTTCCTCCTTTAATCTGATGTGTTGATTATCTTACTTTTCCATGTTAAAATCAATCAAGCATTCTAGTATAAACAAAACAAAATTATCCTTTTTATATATTGTTCACTTTAGTTTGCAAAGACATCTTTAAACCTTGTTTTCAAATTTACATACAGTACATGTTATCCTGTTTGGTGTATCGCTCTATGATGTTGCCAATTTTGTGTGAACATATGTTTCCATTTCACTTGGGTAAGTACCTGGGAGTAGGATTGCTGGATCACATTGTCATATGCTGGACTTCATCAGAACCTGCCAAATTGTTTTCTGAAGTGGCTGTACCATTTCAGTTCCTTTAAGGATACAGGAGTATTCAAGTAATCTCTTCTTCAGTTTGGTAGTGTAGGTGAGGCAATACTTCATGTGTTCCATCTTAAGTTTCCAGCTGGGGCTCTTTAACAGAGAGATTAACAAAACAAAGTTTATTAACTTGTACAGTGTACATCACGCAGAAAAAACTTCAATGAAAAGTAACTCTAAGTGGTGGCTTTGAATTCTGGCTTACATAGCATCGTCAACAAAGAGCAGTACCTTTGTAGAGAAATGACGGGAGAAAGGAAAGCAGTTTTCAGCTTCCAAGGGCAGCAAACTATGGAAAGGCAAGTACATGAAAGGAAAACTTAACGGAGTAAGTTTTATCTGTAGATTCCTCTGGTGCCATCTCTGGCTGTTAAGTCTCTCTCCAGTAAAAGAACTTATATCCTGGGCTTCCCTGGTGCCGCAGTGGTTGAGAGTCTGTCTGTCGACGCAGCGGACACGGGTTCGTGCCCCGGTCCGGGAGGATCCCACAGGCCGCCGAGCGGCTGGACCCGTGAGCCGTGGCCGCTGAGCCTGCGTATCCGGAGCCCGTGCTCCGCAACGGGAGAGGCCGCAGCGGTGAGAGGCCCGCGTACCACAGAACTTATATCCTGCCTTTAGGCAGAAATGGGGGAGGTGAGAGAGCTTTTCCTGCCTATGCTGCTGTTTAGTTGCGTTCTGCTCGAAAATAATTTTTATGTCAGAGAGGCACATTTTGAGGTGACATTCTGGTTTCCTTCAGTAATTTGCCTTTCAAACAGTTGATCTGTATTATCTAATTTGTAGAATGAATACGGTAAATGTATTTTATTTTAGTATCCCTTATTAACTTCCTTAATATCTGTAGGGTCTGTAGTCTCCCTTTTTCATTCCTGGTGTTCCGCGTACCACAGAACTTATATCCTGCCTTTAGGCAGAAATGGGGGAGGTGAGAGAGCTTTTCCTGCCTATGCTGCTGTTTAATTGCGTTCTGCTCGAAAATAATTTTTATGTCAGAGAGGCACATTTTGAGGTGACATTCTGGTTTCCTTCAGTAATTTGCCTTTCAAACAGTTGATCTGTATTATCTAATTTGTAGAATGAATAAACAAAATGTATTTTATTTTAGTATCCCTTATTAACTTCCTTAATATCTGTAGGGTCTGTAGTCTCCCTTTTTCATTCCTGGTGTTATTTGTGTTTGCCCTTTTTTTCTTGCAGTCTGACTAGAAGTCTCAACTTCTGACTACTTTTTTTCTTTCTTCAAAGAACAAGCATTGGGTTTCATTGGGTTTTTTTTTCTCTATTGACTTTTCTGTTTTAAATTTTATTAATTTAGTCTCTTTATGTTTAATTTTCCTACTGCTTGGTTTAGATTTATTCTGCTCTTCGTCTGTTTTCTTAAAGTAGATGATTAGATAATTGACCTGATGGTTTTCTTTTCCGAAATAATAATAATTTAGTGCTATAAGTTTCCCTCTAGGGAGAAATTTGGATAAGTTGATGTTTATTCAGTCAAACATTTTCTAATGTTCCTTGAGACTTCCCCTTTGACCCATGGATTGTTGAAAGTATACTGTTTAACTTCTACATATTTGGCAGTGTTCCAGAAATGTTCTTACTGATTTCTAGTTTAATTCTTATTAGAGGACATACTTTGATTTCAATTCTTTAACTTTGTTAGGGTTTGCTTTGTGACCCAGAATATAGCCTATTGAATCCTGGTATACTAAACGTTCTTGAAGTTTTGACTTGTTTTCCCAATCTGCCTGCTATTTACCTTTCAGAATCCCCAGGTCATTGTTTATATTTTGTCCAGAGTTTTTCTTTTAATCAGTGGGAATGACAGGCTATAACACCCATACTACATCTTGGGTAGCGCCACAGACTGTCAATACATTAAAAAAATTTTTTGATCCACATTGGATAATATCGGCTGATAAATATCTTTTCTTGCACTTGCCTTGTTGGGTTTTGGTATCAAGGTTAGTTTTATTTTAATCCTATAAAACAAATTGGAGTGTTTTTCTGTTCTTTGAAGGAGTTTGTGTTGGACATTTTTTTTAAACTTGTAGGTTTTGTGGGAAATTTTGGTGAAGCCACCGGGGCCTGGAAATGTCTTTAAAGGAAGATTTTTTTGACTACTGATTCAATATATTTAATATGATAGGATTTCTCATGCTACTTTTGAGTCAGTTTTGATGTTGCTTTTTACTAGATATTTGTTTTCCATATATAAAAGTCTATTGGCTTAAAGTTATTAATAATCGCAACTTACCTTTTCAAAGTCTTCAGATCTATAGTGCAAGCCTTTTTTAATGCTGTATATTTATTTTTCTACTGCTTTTTTCCCTAATAACCCTTGCTAAAGGTTTGTGAATTTTATTATGCTTTGTAAAGAACCAGGTTTTAGCTTGGTTGATTCTATTGTGTGGGTGTATGTGTGGGGTTTTGTGTTTTATTCACTTCTATTATGTCTTCCCTGTTTGAGTTTATCTTGTTCTATTTCTAATTTGTTGACCAATGCTTAGTTTATAGATTTTTGCTTATAGATTTTTGCTTAGTTTAAGTTCCTTTTCTAATGCTCATATTTACGATTATAAATTTTCCTTTAAGAATGGATTCAGCTGTATCCTATAGCTTTTGAAATGTATAAATGATAATTTTTCTTAGAATTTTATCTTTGATCTATGGGTTATTTAGAAGTGTGTCTCAATTTCTAAAAGGTGAATTTTCTAGTTTAGGCTTTTGTTTCCCATCTTTAATTATGTTGTTGTCAGAGATTGTGATCTGTGTTATTCCACTTCATTGAAATTTATTTGCTTTACCATACAAGTATAGAGTTAATTTTTTGAAAATTGTTTCACATTTACTTGAAAGGAAGTATATTTTTGGAATTGTTAGATCCTGTGTTCTAATATGTCCATTGAGTATATTTTTTTCAAAATCTGTTAAAATCTTCATCTTAATTTTTATATTTTTTCTATTTGCTGAGAGATATTTGTCTTTCTCTTCATATTCTGTCGAGTTTTGCTAATTTTTGAGACTATATTTGGGTACATATGATTTAAATATACATATATATATAATCCCCCCGCCACAGTGCGCCACCGCACAGCTTGTGGGATCTTAAGTTCCCCAACCAGGGATCAAACCCATACTCTCAGCGTGGATTCCTAACCACTGGACCTCCAGGGAATTCCCAAAATATATATATCTTTGTAATTTGAACTTTTATCAATGTTTTTCTTTTATGTATGTGCTCAACCTTATTCATATAGCTACAGTAACTTTGGTTAAACTGTGCTGTGTGTATGTATTACATGTATATTTACATGTATTTTTACTTTCAACCAATCTGTACCTTTATATTTTAGATATTTTGTAAATAGCATGGAATTGGATTTAGCAATTTAATAATTTTTAACTGGATCATTTAGTCAGTTTGCATATACTATGTATCCTGATATGGATTCTGTACTTATGGTTGAGTGTCCATTATGTATGTATATGTGTGTGTATGTATGTGTTTGTATCATCCTATTTTATACTTTCTATTTGTCCTACTTTTATGTTCTCTCAGCCCCATTTTCTTGCCTTCTGTTGGATTACTGTGATATTTTTTCTTGAGTCATTGGGGAGTTTTTGTTTGTATTCTTTCAGTGGCTATCATACTAATCTAAACATGTATATGTAAGTTATAAATGTCTAAAGTTGGTTATCCTTCTGGGTGATACAAGAACTTTAGAATGCTTTAATTCCTGTAACTCTTGAGTTACGCTGTTATATTTACATTTAGTTTCAACTTTTTATTGAGACAATTGTAGAGTTACATGCGATTGTAAGAAATGGAGATCCCATATACCCTTCACTCAGTTTCACTCAGTTTCTCCTAATGTTAACATCTTTCAAAACTAGATTTCATTTTATATTTCATGGGAAATTACATTGTTTATATATTTAATATTTAGTTTTAACCACAGTTTCACCATTTTTTTGTTTTCATTCCTTCTTATATCTCAGATCTTCCACTTGGGATTACTTCCTGCCTGAAATACACCCTTTAATGTTTTGTTTAGTAATGGTCTCCCAAGGCAAACTCCCTAAATTTTTGTGTACTGTAAACTGTCCTTGTTTCATTCTCAAACTTTTAGAGAAAATAATTTTAAGGTACCTATGGGTAAGTACATACGGGTATAAGAAACCTACAGGTGAGATTATACATGTATGACTCAATGGATTTTTTACATAGTTAGCATATAAGACTTGGAATATTACCAGCACCCCCAGAAGCCTCTCAGACACCCTTCCAGTTGCTACTCTCACCTCCTCCCCAAAGAGATCTCCCATCCTGACTTTCTACACCATAGCTTATTTTTGTCCATTCTTCACTTTGTAAATAGAATCTTACTTTTCTTGTGTCTGGCTTCTTTTCCTCAATGTTGGCCTTGTGAGATGCATCCATGGTGATGCTCATGAATAGTAAGTTCACGTTCATTGTTGTATGTGTTCCATTTTACTAATATTCCACAAGGTCTTCATCTCTTCTGCTGGTGGTAGACATCTGGGTTGTTTTCATTTGGGTCTATTATAGGAATGTTGCTGGAACCTTTCTGTACACATCTTCCGGTGCATATGTGTACACTTCTGCTGGATATGTATCAAGAGTGGGAGGGTGGTTTTATAGAGTATCTGTGTGCTCAGTTTTAGGAGATAACTGCCAAAAATCCTCCACACTGGTTCTGTCAATTTATACTCCCACTGCTTGTGTACGATGTCCCAGTTTTTTCCCCATCCTTCCCAATACTTACTATTGTGTCAGCTTTAAAATTTTTTAAATTTTGATTTACTCATTCTAGTGGGTGTGTAGTGTCTCACTGTGTTTTGTAATTTGATGTTCCTTGATGCCTAAATAGGTCGATCATTGTGTCGTGTGCTTAGTATTGGCCACTTGGATATCCTCTGTTGGGAAGAGCCTGCTCGAGTCTCTTGCCTAACTTTCTGTTGAGTTGCTTGTCATTTTTATTATTGATTTTTTTATTACATTGACTTCTAGGCATTCTTAAATATATTCTAGAACAAAGTATGCTGGTTATGTTTTCTCCCACTTAGTGGCTTGCTTTTCCATTCTCTTCATGGTTTCTTTTGATGAATAGAAATAACTTTAATCTATCAATCTTTTCCTTTATGGATAATGTTTTTGTTCTTTATAGAATTTTTGGTCTAATCACAGGTCTTGATATCCGATGTTTCAGAAGCCTTTTCACATATCTATAACCTATATGGAATTTTATGTATGGTATAGATTTAAAAAAAAATATATGGCTGTTGACTTAGTCCTATTTATTAGAATGATCTTTTTTCCATTCTTCAGTGTACATTTTATAAATCAAGCACTGTATATAGATAGAGACCACAGACGTGTCCATATCTAAGCTCTTTCATGGGTTAATTTGTTTTCTTCAGGGAATAAGAAGCATAATAAAACAGTCTCTGCTCTTAAAGTGCTTACAGTCTAATGTAGGAATCAGTTAAGTAGATTGCTAATTTCAGTGGGATGGGGTATAGAAGGAGAACATGTTAAAATTGTGCTTGCCTTTAAGTTTAGAATTAAACTGTTAAGACTCACTTTAGTAAAGAAATTATAATTCAGTAGTAAGATGATTCTCATAACTGAAAGATATTTTGCATTTCATTTCGTAGATTTTCTTTATAGTTCACCATACGCAGATATATTGTTTAGTTTTTGCCTGTTTGGCTTTAATGTAAAACAGCGTCAAGCCACATATATTCTGTACTGTTGTGGTTCAACAAGCTTTTAAGACCAATTACATTTTAGTGATGGAATTTCAGGCAATGGGAAAAATTTTGTGCCAACTGCTTCCATTGAATCAGTAGTTCCTAAAATCTGGTACACAACGTGACATTAGGCATTAACACTTTAAAATGTTGATCATTTTACATTTATTTTTTATAGCTACTTTCTGGAGTTGATTTTTTAAAAAATGATGCCAGCTTTTTCATTTACTTATGGCATAAAATTTCAAGTTAATTTAAGGACATTTAAGTCAAGAATTTTGCAGGTGGTAGATGCTGTGTGCGTCTATGTAGCATGACAGAAGTTTGAGGTGGTGTGGGAATGACATCCTTACGTAACCCTGCCTCATATATCCAAGTAGGGCCTTTCTCTGGCCCCGGGAATGGGCAAGGAGGATTTATCATTGCTTCCTCTTGGCCAGGGCCGCTCTCTGGCCAAGGCAAAGTTACTCCCTAGGAAAGTTGCCGCTGGCTGTGACAGCAGCAGTACACTAGGCAGTATTGTGGAAAAGGTGAAAGGTAGCTTAGGTTTGCCATTCTTCTGCCATGAATGCCTATTGAGGATGCTCTTAATTAAATGTCAACAAGTTTATTTCTTTGATTACAAGATTAAATACCACCTGTGTCAGGTCTTCTTCCCTGACAGGTGGGGAGGTAAAGGGTGGTATTGGGGTACTTGTTAGCCTTTTGGATTGAGGAGTGGATGTGCAAAAACTGAGCTCCCTCCTGAGCGGGGGGAGCCTCAGTTTCAGAAAGAGTGATGCTTGGAGGGCAGTTGCCAGAGGACACAACAGAAGCCAAAGGTGTAAGGCACAGAGCCAGAGCAGGAGGTGGGGGTGGTGGAGGAGAGTGACCTTGGAGAGTACTCTCCATCCAAAGTGAAAATGTGAGTCCGCAATGCATTTCAGTGGTAAGCTGGAGCAGATTTTATCACGTGCTTAAGGGGCATGGTCATCTGCTTGTAGGAAAGAAGCGAAAATCATAAGACCTGTGACTATGGTTGTGGGAGAGGAGAAGTACAGTTAGTTTGGGAGAGATAATAAGAGTTCAATTGTGGGATGGTGGAAGCATGCTGATCTATTCGTGATAGCAAAGAGCTAACTGGAGGGGAGTTGATGTGGACGGAAAGATAAGTTCAATTTTTAACATAGGAAGTTTGAGGTTATTGGGGGCCAGTGCAAGAGGCTAAAATGGTCAACAACACAAAGCTAAGCGAACGTGCCGGGGCGGGGTGTTAGGCGGCTGGAGACCATAAGGCAGAGCTGTGGGGTTGACATAGGAGGGAGACAGATGGACAGACTGCACGTAGCTCGGGAGAGAAGCAAAGGCCACAGCTGGTGGAGCTGTCTAGTACGATGCCTTTTTGCACATAACATCTCATAAATATTTGGTGAAATATTTGTTAAATACCTGTGTAGATGTTGGATGTTATAAATTTAAGAGATGTGGTGAGAATTCGACTTTGGAGGTGGAGCTTGTGGCAAGCGTAACCTTGGAATGTGGTCCTTACACGTGGATTAAAGACCCTTCAAGCTCTTGTAATATGTCAGCTTAACTGAAAGAGAGCCCGGAGCCTGACTCCCACTCACAACCTCGTATGGCTCTTATTTAACACATACTTTTTATTTGTTTAATTAATTTATTTTTTAACATCCTTATTGGAGTATAATTGCTTTACAATGGTGTGTCAGTTTCTGCTTTATAACAAAGTGAATCAGTTATACATATGTTCCCATATCTCTTCCCTCTTGCGTCTCCCTCCCTCCCACCCTCCCTATCCCACCCCTCTAGGTGGTCACAAAGCACCGAGCTGATCTCCCTGTGCTATGTGGCTGCTTCCCACTAGCTATCTATTTTACATTTGGTAGTGTATATATGTCCATGCCACTCCCTCACTTTGTCACAGCTTACCCTTCCCCCTCCCCATATCCTTAAGTCCATTCTCTACATCTACGTCTTTATTCCTGTCCTGCCCCTAGGTTTATCAGAACGATCTTTTTTTAGGTTCCATATATATGTGTTAGCATATGGTATTTGTATTTCTCTTTCTGACTTCAGTCTGTAGGACAGACTCTAGGTCCATCCACCTCACTACAAATAACATTTCGTTTCTTTTCATGGCTGAGTAATACTGCATTGAGTATCTAACACATACTTTTAAATCGGCGTGACTTTCTAGAGCCCTTTTCCGCGGTTCATTAGAAGTCAGCAGTAGCTGTTTACAGGCCGGAGGTGACACCTGGCAACCTGGTTTGCAGAGAGGAGACAGGAAACAAAATCAGGTTGCGCTTGATGACTATACATTTCTAAGGATGCTGGGCTCTTCCAGAGGTGAGGCAGGTTACCTGGTAAACAGACTCAGCAGGACGGGATGAACCGTGGGCCAGGTCTGGCATGCGAGTCCTCCAGGTAACCCAGCCGGACGGGCCAGCAGAATCTGACAGCGCTGGGGAAGGCCTAGTAGGAACCTCGTCCTGAGGGAATCTAGCCTAGGTGGTAGATGGCAATGTTGGCAAAGCAGAGGAAGGCCGCAGGGACGCTTGGCTATTCATAGGGATTGAGTTGTGGGCAGAATTCCAGTCCCGGCTGAATTAAGGCTGATCCCAGAAACCAGTGGAATGGACACAACAGACTGGGGGAGGGGAAGGGCCACACGGAGGGCAGCTGCTATGTATTTAGGCTTGTGTGTGCTGAGCATTGCGTGTGCTGAGCTCTGTGCGGAGCACCTCGACGATTGTCATGCAGTAACTCGGCTACCCCCAGCCAACAAGGAAATTTCAAGAGTAGTTGAAATGGGGCAGAGCCAGGATTCCAATCCAGTTTGACTGTCTTCATCACTCTTGCTCTTCAGGACTCCCCTGGTGGTCCAGTGGTTAAGACTCCGTGCTTCCATTGTAGGGGTCACGGGTTCGATCCCTGGTTGGGGAACTAAGATGCCACATGCCGCGTGGAGCTGCCAAAAATTAAAAGAAAAAAACAAAAAAAACCACACATAAAAACTCTAGTTCTTCATCACCAGGCGATAACTGTCTCTTGCTGGAACTGTCCATTGTTGCAGCTTGGGTACAGTTGGTGCCAGCCCTGCAGGCATGTTGCCACGGACCTTGCTGAGCTGTGGATCCCAGCATAATGCTGTTTTTCCCTCCAGGTCTGCTCAGTGCTGGAGCCCAGCTGGGTTGAGACCACCTCCTCCTGGCATCCGTGGTGGTCTCTACCTGGGGGTGTGGGCAGAGCTGCTTTTGTCTCTGCTTCTTTCACCAAAGACCTCCTCCTCTCCTGATAGAGATA
Organism: Neophocaena asiaeorientalis asiaeorientalis; assembly: GCF_003031525.2. Classification (NCBI taxonomy): domain Eukaryota; kingdom Metazoa; phylum Chordata; class Mammalia; order Artiodactyla; family Phocoenidae; genus Neophocaena; species Neophocaena asiaeorientalis. Next base: position 4,578,724 of record NW_020173770.1, on the reverse strand, counting down.
CCCTGCCAAGGGGCATCCCCCTCCACCCAGCCCACCTGCTGCCCCATTCATTCCTTCCCTGAAAGTCGTCCAGTTTACTCTGTGATGATCTTCTGTATAATCTTCCTTCACTGCATTGATCGTCGTTTGTAATGGGGAGATTATCTGACTCTTCTTTCCTTGCCCCGTGGAGCTGTAAGTGTCATGAAGGCAGAGCCCGTCTGTTTGCTCACCTTCATATCACCAGGGCCGCGCACACTGCCTGCCACCGAGAAAGCATTTAGCACTGTTTGGTGAATGAACACACGAGTGACTGCCTCAAATTAACTTTGATCATCCTTTAGCTGCCAGGTAGTATATTATCACAGCCCTGTCGCCCTAACTGTGTTCAACCTGGTAAGAAACTGAAGGCTTGCTAGTAACTTAAATTCTGTTCAGAGGTAAAGCAAGCTTTTGTGGGTTCTGATGTAATTTGGGGAGCCTTCTTTTAAGAAAAAGAATGCAAATTATAAATACGAAATTGGTTCTAAAGGTATATGTTTAGAATGACAAAAAGCACAACTAATTAAAAATATAAACAGCTGACAAATAATATCACAAATGTAAAAATCCAGAAAATAACAGTTAACTAATTTCCCAATACGTTTGTGTTATATTTTGTCCCATATGTTTTGGCTGCATGTTACCTTATCATCTTTTGTACAACAATGGTTTTATAATTATATGACTAGAATAGAAAGATAATTTAGTCTTTATTAATATAAGCTATTTAGTCTAAAATTATTAAACTTCTTGCATAATATTCTTGCTATATTGTATAATAACTAATTTTTTTAAAGCTAATGAGAGCCACCAGCAGGAGAAAGGTTTGCATTCCTTCTTTACCTTCTCTGAACGCATCATTCTGAATGCAGGGAGTAGTTAGCACAATTGTTTTCAAACTACAGAAAAAGCATGGTCTCTCTTCCTGGAGCATCAGTTTTACTTGTATACTAACAAGTATACACACTGAAACATTTTTATATTAAGAGTTAAAAATATCCTAGACTTGAATGAAAACTACATTAAAATTTAAAACTCAAACACCAGTCTTCATGAGACTGTAATTCTGAGCTAATACCTCGACATTTTTGATTCTGTGATAGTCATCTTGGTTTCTGTTACAGTGCTTCCGCTTATTTGTAGATCTTTGGTTATTTAATTCAGTGATCTTATTCTTTTACTGGAATTTAATTTAGTGATCTTATTCTTTTACTGGAATTTAATTTAGTGATCTTATTCTTTTACTGGAATTTAATTCAGTGATCTTATTCTTTTACCTCATCACTTAACTGGAATTTAAAACATACTTTTTCTTGAAGTACACAGCATGCACAGAAAAATGCACGTATCAGCATGTGGCTTGCTGGATTTTCATAATGTATACACACCTGTACATCCTGTACACACCAGAACTCAGGTCAGGGGACAGAACATTGCCACTACCCCAGAAGATCTCCTCACATTCCCCTCCAGATACTGTCTCCACTCCTGGCAAGGTAAATACCCCTGAGTTCTACTAATAGGAGAGCTTAGTTTTGTGTGATTTTGAACATTATGTAAGTGGAACCATCCAGTTTGTACTGTTGGATCTGCCTTGTTTCCCCCAACATTCTGTGAGATTCATTTATAATTTTGTGCATAGTTGCAGGTTCTTCATTCTCATTGCTATTCCCTTGTGTGAATATACCACAATTCATTTATTCTGTTGATGGGCATGTGGGTATTCCTAGATTTTGGCTATTAGGCATAGTACTACTATAAACATTGCACTTCATGTCCCTTTGTGAACATATGTACGCATTTCTGTTGAGCATATAACTAAGAATGGAATTGTTGGATTAAAGGGTATGCACGTGACCAACTTTGGTTAGATGTTGCCAAATATTTGTTGAAAGTTTTTCAAAGTTGCGATTTATGCTCAGCAACCGTATTCAAGAGTTCTGATTGTTCCTACTCTTCACTAACACTAGGTGTTTTCTGTCTTCTTAATTTGAGACTTTCTAGAGCCTGTGTAGTGTTATCTCATTATGGTTTTAATTTGCATCGCAACTTTAAAAAATTGACAGTTGAGAAAAGATCCTGCTTCACAACTTGTTTTTGATAATGTGTAGATTTTCAGAATTGTCAGGTATGGAAAGACCTCTACCAATCTTCTTTCATGTATAAGCTATAACAATTCAGGGTATTTCCCGTACATAGGTGTCTGGATGAATAATCTGATACATCCACACTGTGGAGTACCATGAAACTGTTTAAAAAAAAAAAGAATGATCTCCATGGACTGATATGGAATGACTGCTATAATAAGTGGAAAAAGCAAGCTGTAAGATTATAAATAGTATGCTACCTTTTGTATATACGTATATTTTCAGAATATTTACAGTAAATATTTCTGTATATTTACAGAAATAAGTAAAAGAATAAATCAGACACTAAAGAAATCAAACATTCACGACATGAAGTGAGTGGGAAGAGTGGGGACGGGACAGCTAAGTGAGATTTAAAGCTTCCTATAAAGGTAACAACTAGCTGTTAAGCTGTGTTAATGTTTTACATATTAAAGCATAAAATAAAATTTACAAGGATAGGTAAAACTAAAATTTAATACAAATAGAAACAAGTGGACCTGTTTATCAAATTAACAAACCACACAGAAAAAGAATTCATTTAATCTTTGAACACACTTTTCAGTCTACAGCTCAAGTGGTATATACTCTGAAGAGAAAGACTAAAGGAATATCCGGCTTGCTTAGTGAGTTTGTTGATAGCGATTTTGATACTGTTTTCGATAGATTCTGAGACTGAGCAACTGAGAGCATAAATTGGTACCGTTAGAGTTCTCCCCATGGAAGAAGGGATATAAAGGTGGAAGGAGCAGAATAATCTCATGTGGATCCAGTTATCATTATGAACATATTTAAAAACATCCCGTCTACTGAAAAGTCCTGGAACCAATGACTTCGCGTAGGAATGAGCACATTTAGTGTAAGACCTTGGTTTTTCTAAGTGTTTTGCACTAAAAGGAAGTAGGTGAAATGGCTTACAGAATCAAATAATACCGGTATCGGAGCATGAAAAGAACAAGTTAAGCCTAGAACATCCAAATGTGCCCATAAACGGAAGAAGGTGCTTAATCTGTACAGACAAACGAAAATGATATAAGAACCAGCTTGCAGGGACTCTCGTTATTAGCCAGATTTGGGACAATTTGAACATCAAAAAGGATAGTGGTAATATTTCCAGTGGAGAAATGTGGCAAACACCACTGTAACCAAGGGATCAGACTTATCACTAACAACCGACGATACCCCAGCGTTACCTGCCACCTGACATGCGTGTAACTAATGCACAGGAAATGGGAAGCATTTAGTTTCACCTATGCATTCCTTTCGCTAAAAATGTTCAATGTGAATATAATTATGAATATGTAATCAGACAAGTTCATATGGTGGCACATTTTCCGAAACAACTGACTTAGACTCTTAAATGTGAATGTAATGAAAGACAAAAAAGGAGATCTGTTCAAGAAAAAGGGAGACTAAAGAAGTAGCTAAGGGGCTTCCCTGGTGGCGCAGTGGTTGAGAGTCCGCCTGCCGATGCAGGGGCACGAACCCCCACGTGCCGCGGAGCGGCTGGGCCCGTGAGCCATGGCCGCAGAGCCTGTGCTCCGCAACGGGAGAGGCCGCAACAGTGAGAGGCCTGCGTACCGCAAAAAAAAAAAAAACAAAAAAACTAAATGCAATTCTTGGTAATTGCTTGAGTCCTCCATGGTTTGAGGGGGAAAACCTAGTTAAAAATGACACAAATGGGACTGTTTGGGGAAATTAGAATATGAACTATATATTAGATAACAATTCAAAATTTAACTTTCTGTGCAGGAGAATGTCCTCTTCTTAGGATATATATTCTGAAGCATTTAGAGAAGTGTTATGATTTTGTAACTTTTAAATGGTTCAACAAAAACCCAAAGAACATATACATATCTCAAAATATTACCATATCTGGTTTATTTTAACAGTTCATCAAACTGTTCTTTCTGTAAGTTTGAAATTTTGTGAAGTGAGAAGTTGGGGGAAAATTATTGCAGGGCATTTCAAGGGTTAGTGCAGTGACTGATCCTCGTATCTCTTTAATACTCATTTACCAGTTTGTCATTGATGGTTCCATAACAGGAAATCTGTTAATGTAAGTCACAGTATTAATAAATCAAAAGAATGGTGATAAAGCATTTCATGAAAGTAAACATCCTCTTCAGAGTTAAACACCTTTAAAAGTAGGAATATATAGATGATTCCTTTACATGATAAAATTATATTTCATTCTTAAATGCTAGCATCCTGCTTAAGGAAGCAGCACCTAGAAGCATTCTCATTAAAGACAGGGTCAATAAAAGAATTTCCACTGTCACTCTTCATTCTTATAATTGGATGGTAGTAGCTAATACAGTTAGACAAAAGAGAATAAAATTTGCAAAGGAGAGAGACATTTTTCATTGTTTGGAGATATGAATATTTAACTGGAAAACCTGAGAGAAATTAACAAACCGCATATAATTAAGATGTCCAGATTAAAAAGAAATAACAGAATTCTGCTTTCAGCATTATGGAAAACAAAATATTTGGAAAAACCTTGCCTCCCCTTATAAAATAACTAGATTCTGGCTATGATGGATGCATTCTGGACTTCCAGGAAGTGAGGGAAATTTCAAAAGACCTGCTCCCCTTCTGAAAAGGGAGTACCAAACCATGAGGGTGAAAAGTGGAAGCAATGAGCTTTAAGCTCCAAGACAACAGTGTTTAAAGTTAATGTCACAAACAAGTTGTGTTGCTTTCAAAAGAAAGCAAAGGGGCTGAATATCAGAAAATGTATAAATGACATTTACTACATTAACAAATGAAAAGACATCATTTGATCATTTTAATAAAAGCGGAAAAATCATTTGAAAGTCAGCCCTCAAATATGGTTTAAAACGCTAAGCAAATTAGGAATTAGGAGTAGGAAGTTTCTTAACCTGATAAATGGTTTATGTACAAATTTTTTTTTATGTTAAAAGTATTCCCTTTAAACTCAGGATCAAGACAAATATAATGTTTGAGCATTGCTGGACAAGCGCAAAGGCTAAAGACTAGAAAGGATGAAACCACCAAATGATACTTTTATTTTTTGCAGATATTATGATTATCTACCAAAATGGTAGTTTATATCATATACTATAGAAACCAAACAAGTCATCTCAGAGTCTCACACGGTAGCTACCAGAAGATCAACGTGCAAACATCAACTGGTATATTTCTACGATACAAGTAAAAAATTGTTGGGAAGCACAGTTTAAAATATTATACAAAATTAAAAGGAACCTTAGGGGTACACGTTTTGTCAGATGTATGCAGAAATCTCTACAACTCCATTGAAAAACTACAAAAGACTCACGAATACATTTCACAGGTAGGTAGACTGAGAACTCTAAAGTTATTAATTTCCAGTCAAAATTGTGCTGGGACAGCTATCAATATGGGGGGGAACCTGTGAAATTGGATTGATAGCTCACTTTATATATAAAAATCAATACCAAATGAATTAAGAATTAAATATGAAAGGTAAAATCTTAAATGCTTGGAAGGATATATAGGAAAAAATGTTTCTAATCTTGGGATGGGCAAATAACCTTTTTCATAAAGAAACCATAGAGCAATGAAACAACTCAGTCTTGCAGAAATTTCACATTTGCAACCTATCTGATGAAGGATTAGATTCCAGTATATATAAAGAATTTCTACAAATCAATTAAATATAAACAACCCAATGGAAAAATAAGCAATATATAGAAAATGGACACTTTGCAGAAGAGGGAATATGTTTGGCAAGTAAAGTCACATGAAGGCACTTAATCTCTTCGGTAAATGGAAATAAAAATTAAGATCACAATGAGATACACAATGAGATATTTTGCATCTGAAGGATTGGCAATAATTAAGTCTGAATGGTGTGTTGGATAGGTTAGGGGTCAATAATTTTTATGCTTCTAGTGAGTGTAAGTTGTCATAAGCACTTTGGGAAACAATTTGGCATTATCATATAAGGTTAAGTACTGTATACTTACAATCAGACTTCACTCTTAGGTCTAGACTCAGAGAAACTCTTGTGTGTAGACATCAGCAGGCCAGAAATGTTCATAGCTGGACTGTATGCAGTAGCAAAACTTGGAAACAGTCCCATGTCCATTGTCAGGAGAGTGGCTGAATAAATCAGGGCATACTCACATAATGGAATATAATACAATCATGTAAAAATGTGAACCACAGGTACTCACTGCTTGATAAATCTTAGTAACAACATTTAATGAAACAGCCAATTTCAGAAGAGAATGCAGTTTAATATCATTTTCATAAAGTTAATGTACCAGCAAAACTAAACAATAAGTAGAGATTCACAATACAATGTTAAACTACTTTTACAAATCATAGGAATAATGGACAGAAATTGATAGTGTCTTTGGAGGGTTAAGGGCCAGCACATAAGTAGAATAACTGGAATTGGTACTGTTCTAGGTCTTCAGAACAGTACTGGTGGTTGCTTTCCAGTATGTTTGTTTTATTATCTATATATTCCACATACTCTTATGATATCAAATAAGATGAAAAAATTAAGAAATAATTAGCTTTCATATATACAAAAAATAAACAATTAGAAGATACAGGAAGGGCACTTCCTACATGAAATGATAGGAATAAATCTCACAGGAAATGTGCGAGATCTATGTGAAGACCATTTCGAAAGGCTACTAGAACCATTAAAAGGAGACTTGAAAATGGAAAGGCATAATTTGTTCTCAGAAAAATTTATTTCATGAGAATGTCAATTCTCCCTGAATCTATATTTAACATTTTGTAAGAATTCTGAAGTTTGTTTTCAGTTCAGACAAGCTAATTCTAGAATTCATATGGAAAATGTGTATAGTAACATGCGAGGAAATTATGAAGCAAGTCTAGATAGAACCAAATATGAAGTTTTAGTAAACCCATCTGGTACGGGTATAAGAATGGATATAAGGTGCAGAAAAAGACCCCTAATCTTATTAATATTTGATAAAGATAACATTTCAAATCAATGGGAAGTTTGGGATTGTTCAATACATGATGTTGAAGGGACCAGATAGCCATATTTAAAAAGTTTAATCCATACCTCATTTCTAAATTCCAGAAGGATTAAATATTTAAATGTTAAAAAGTAAATTTTAGAAAAAGAGGAAAACATGAAATCAAAATAAGCTTGGAGTGGGAATGATCTTTCTTGTCATGAGACAAAGTGCCATAGAAGATTGACAAATTTGACTGTACAAAGGTGAAGAAAGTATGAAACAGTAAAAATGTGACAAAGTTGGAAATACTTAGTTCACTTCATGAAGAACTAATTTCCTTAGTATTTAAAGGATTTCTACAACTAATATGACCAGCTATACAATAAAAAGGCAAAAGTTTCGAATAAGCATTTAATACATTTTCTAAAAGGACATGCAAATAGCTTTTAAACGTGAAAAAAGTTCAGTTTTAGTAAGAGAGGTCAATTAGAATGACAAGGAGTACTCAAACAGGAAAATGAACAACCCAGTTAAAAATGGGGGAAGATCTGAATGGACATGTCATCAAAGAAAATATACAGATGGCAAATAAGCATACGAAAAATGCTCAATGTCGTATGTTATTAGGGGTTGCAAATTAAAACCACAAGATACCACTATGTACTATCAGAAGGGTGAAGACCCAAAATGCTGGCAAGGATTTGGAACAGCATCAACTCTCATTCGTTGCTGGTGGGAATGCAAAACGCTACAGACGCTTTGGAAGACAGCTTGGAAGTCTCTTACAAAACGAAACGTATTCTTACCCTATGGTCCATGTTTACCCAAAGGAGTTGAAAACTGATGTCCACACAAAAACCTGTGCACAGATGTTTATAGCAGTTTTTATTCATAATTGTCAAACTTGGAAGCAACCAAAATGTCCTTCAGTAGGTGAAAAGGTGAACTGTGGTACATCCAGACAGTGTAATATCATTCAGTGCTAAAAAGAAGTGAGCTATCCAGCCCTGAAAAGACTTGGAAGAACCTTAAATGCATATTGCTAAGTGAAAGAAGCCGATCTGAAAAGGCAAAATTAAGGAGACAGTAAAAGAATCAGTGGTTGCCAGAAGTTAGTGGGAAGAGAGGGATGAATAGGTAGAACACAGAGGGTTTTTAGGGCAGTAAAACTACCTTGTATTATACTATAATGATGGACACATGTCCTTATACATTTGTCCAAACCCATAGAATGTACAACACCAAGAGCAAACCCTAATATAAACTATGGACTCTGCACGATAGCAATGTGTCAATGCAGGTTCGTCAGTTGTAACAAATGTACTGCTTTGGTAGGGGATGTTGACAGTGAGGGCATATGGAAATTCTCTGTACTGCTCAATTTTGCAGTGAACCTAAAACTGCTCTTAAAAAAAGCATGTTAAAATAATGTCAAGGAGATACCATTTAAAAATGATCTGGAAGTCTGACAACATGCTCTATGCCTGAGGGTATGGAAGTAGGCATAAGATTTTGCTGGGCTGTGGAAGTGGAGTCATATTAATCCAATTTAACCATGTATGTTCTCTGGCTTAGCACTTGTCCTTCTAGGAATTTATCCTCCGGATACATTCCTACGTGAGTTAAAAGGTATGTGAACACATTGTTTATAGTAGGAAAAGATGGAAAACATTCTAAATGCCATATAAAAGGGACCAGGTTAAATATAGTGCATTCATATAATGGCATACTTTGTAGGTATCAAAAGATAAAGGATAATTCAGTCTTTGGTTGATTGGGTTCCTTTTTTTTTTTTAATGGTTTAGAAGAGTTTCAGCTTTGCAACTCATCATTCGTAATTCCACATATATTTTTAGGTGTTTGCTGTCAAATTTGCTGAAACTTCTATCAGGTTTTCTTCCTATATGACCATTTCACATTTTCTTGGGTTGGGGTCATCATAACTACGCATTAAACAGAGGACACTTGCTGTTAAACAGTTTGTCACCAATGTCTTCATATTAGTGGCAGTTATGAGTTTCATTTTATCTTTATTATTTTAGGAAAAATTTCAGTGTTTTCCCAATGTGTTCCTCTGACTCACTTCCCTCTGTTAATTGGATTATCAAAAGATCCAAGGGTCTATTCACTGTGCTTGAAATTTATCCCTTCCCTTTAATTACTGCTTTCATTGAGATCTGAAAAATCTTCTCTTACAATTTACGTCTTATTTTGTCTGTTTGTTTGTTCTTTTATACCGCAGGTTCTTATTAGTCATCAATTTTATACACATCAGTGTATACATGTCATCCCCACCCCACCGTGGTTTTCCCCACTTTGTGTCCATACGTTCTCTACATCTGTGTCTCAACTTCTGCCCTGCAAACTGGTTCATCTGTACCATTTTTCTAGGTTCCACATATATGTGTTAATATACGATATTTGTTTTTCTCTTTCTGACTTAATTCACTATGTATGACATCTCTAGGTCCATCCACGTCTCAACATATGACTCCGTTTCTTTCCTTCTTATGGCTAAGTAACATTCTATTGTATATATGTACCACATTTTCTTTATTCGTCTGTCAATGGGCATTTAGGTTGTGTCCATGACCTGGCTATTGTAAATAGTGCTGCAATGAACATCGAGGTGCATGTGTCTTTTCGAATTATGGTTTTCTCTGAGTATATGCCCAGTAGTGGGATTGCTGGATAATATAGTAATTCTATTTTTCGTTTTTTAAGGAAAACGAAAACTGTTCTCCATAGTGGCTGTATCAGTTTACATTCCCACCAAGCGTGCAAGAGGATTCCCTTTTCTCCACACGCTCTCCAGCACTTGTTTGTAGATTTTCTGGTGATGCCCGTTCTAACTGGTGTGAGGTGATACCCCATTGTAGTTTTGATTTGCATTTCTCTAATAATTAGTGATGTTGAGCAGCTTTTCATGTGCTTCTTGGCCATCTGTATGTCTTCTTTGGAGAAATGTCTATTTAGGTCTTCTGCCCATTTTTGGATTGGGTTGTTTGTTTCTTTAATATTGAGCTGCATGAGCTGTTTATATATTTTGGAGATTAATCCTTTGTCCGTTGCTTCTTTTGCATTATCATAAATTGGTGTTGAATTTTGTCAAAAGCTTTTTCTGCAACTATTGAGATGATCATATGGTTGGTTTTTTTTTTTTGTGGTAAGCGGGCCTCTCACTGTTGTGGCCTCTCCCATTGCAGAGCACCGGCTTCGGACGCACAGGCTCAGCAGCCATGGCTCACGGGCCCAGCCGCTCCATGGTATGTGGGATCCTCCTGGACCGGGCCATGAACCTGTGCTCCCTGCATCGGCAGGCGGACTCTCAACCATTGCGCCACCAGGGTATCCTGATCATATGGTTTTTCTTCTTCAATTCCTTAATACGGTGTATCACATGATTGATTGTCATATATTGAAAAATCCTTGCATCCCTGGGAAAAATCCCACTTGATCATGGTGTATGATCCTTTTAATGCATTGTTGGATTCTGTTTCCTAGTATTTTGTTGAGGATTTTTGCATCATATTTATCAGTGATATCGGTCTGTAATTTTCCTTTTTTGTGGTATCTTTGTCTGGTTTTAGTATCAGGGTGATGGTGCCCTCATAGAATGAGTTTGGAGGAGTGTTCCTTCCTTTGAAATTTTTTGGAAGAGTTTGAGAAGGATGGGTGTTAGCTCTTCTCTAAATGTTTGTTAGAATTCACCTGTGAAGCAATCTGGTCCTGGACTTTTGTTTGTTGGGAGGTTTAAAATCACAGTTTCATTACTTGTGATTGGTCTGTTCATATTTTCTGCTTCCTGATTCAGTCTTGGAAGGTTATATCTTTCTAAGAATTTGTCCATTTCTTCCAGGTTGTCTGTTTTATTGCATAGAGTTGCTTGTAGTAGTCTCTTAGGATGCTTTGTATTTCTGGGGTGTCTGTTGTAACTTCTCATTTTTCATTTCTAATTCTATTGATTTGAGTCTTCTCCCTCTTTTTCTTTGATGACTCTGGCTAATGGTTTATCAATTTTGTGTATCTTCTCGAAGAACCAGCTTTTAGTTTTATTGATCTTTGCTATTGTTTTCTTTGTTTCTTTTTCATTTATTTCTGCTGTGATCTTTTTGATTTCTTTCCTTCTGCTAACTTTGGGTTTTGTTTGTTCTTCTTTCTCTAGTTCCTTTAGGTGTAAGGTTAGATGGTTTATTTGAGATTTTTCTTGTTTCTTGAGGTAGGCTTGTATTGCTATAAACTTCCCTCTTAGAACTGCTTTTGCTGCGTCCCATAGGTTTTGGATCATCATGTTTTCGTTGTAATTTGTCTCTAGGTATTTTTTGATTTCCTCTTTGATTTCTTCATTGAGCTGTTGGTTATTTAGTAGTGTATTGTTTAGCCTTATTTGTTTGTATTTTTTACAGATATTTTCCTGTAATTGATATCTAGTCTCATAGGGTTGTGGTCGGAAAAGATACTTGATACGATTTCAGTATTCTTAAATTTACCAAGGCTTGATTTGTGACCCAAGATATGATCTATCCTGGAGAATGTTCCATGAGCACTTAGAAGAAAGTGTGTTCTGTTGTTTTTGGATGGAATGTCCTATAAATATCAATTCAGTCCATCTTGTTTAATGTATCATTTAAAGCTTGTGTTTCCTATTTATTTTCATTTTGGATGATCTGTCCATTGGTGAAAGTGAGGTGTTAAAGTCCCCTACTGTGATTGTGTTACTGTCGATTTCCCCTTTTATGGTTGTTAACATTTGTCTTATGCATAAATATTTACAATTGTTATATCTTCTTCTTGGATTGATCCCTTGATCATTATGTGTAGTGTCCTTCTTTGTCTCTTGTAATAGTCTTTATTTTAAAGCCTATTTTGTGTGATATGAGAATTGCTACTCTAGTTTTCTTTTGATTTCCATTTGCATGGAATATCCTTTTTCCATCCCCTCACTTTCAGTCTGTATGTGTTCCTAGGTCTGAAGTGGGTCTCTTGTAGACAGCATATATATGGATCTTGTTTTTGTATCCATTCAGCCAGCCTATGTCTTTTGGTTGGAGCATTTAATCTATTCACGTTTAAGGTAATTATTGGTATGTATGTTGCTATTACCATTTTCTTTTTTGTTATTGGTTTGTTTTTGTAGGTCCTTTTCTTCTCTTGTGTTTCCCACTTGGAGAAGTTCCTTTAGCGTTTGTTGTAGAGCTGGTTTGGTGGTGCTGAATTCTCTTAACTTTTGCTTGTCTGTAAAGCTTTTGATTTCTCCTTGGAATCTGAATGAGATCCTTGCTGGGTAGAGTAATCTTGGTTGTACGTTCTTCCCTTTCATCACTTTAAATATGTCATGCCACTCCCTTCTGGCTTGTAGAGTTTCTGCTGAGAAATCTGCTGTTAACCTTATGGATGTTCCCTCGTATATTATTTGTCATTTTTCTCTTGTTGCTTTCCGTAATTTTTCTTTGTCTTTAATTTTTGTCCTTTGGATTACTATGTGTCTCAGCGTGTTTTTCCTTGGGTTTATCCTGCCTGGGACTCTCTGCGCTTCCTGGACTTGGGTGGCTATTTCCTTTCCCATGTTAAGGAAGTTTTCAACTGTAATCTCTTCAAATATTTTCTTGGGTCCTATCTCTCTCTCTTCTCCTTCTGGGACCCATATAATGGTAATGTTGTTGTGTTTAACATTGTCCTAGAGGTCCCTTAGGCTGTCTTCATTTCTTTTCATTCTTTTTCCTTTTTTTTTTTTTTTTGGGGGGGTATGTGGGCCTCTCACCGCTGTGGCCCCTCCTGCTGTGGAGCACAGACTCTGGACACGCAGGCTTAGTGGCCATAGCTCACAGGCTCAGCCGCTCCGTGGCATGTGGGATCCTCCCGGACCGGGGCATGAACCTGCGTCCCCTGCATCGGCAGGCAGACCCTCAACCACTGCGCCACCAGGGAAGCCCCATTCTTTTTTCTTTATTCTGTTCCATAGCAGTGAATGCTCCCATTCTCTCTTCCAGGTCTCTTATCCATTTTTCTGCCTCAGTTATTCTGCTATTGATCCATGCTAGTGTGTTTTTCATATCAGTTATTATATTGTTCATCTCTGTTTGTTCTTTAATTATTTTAGGTGTTTGTTCTTTAATTCTTCTAGGTCTTTGTTAAACATTTCTTGCATCTTCTCAATCTTTGCCTCCATTCTTTTTCCGAGGTCCTGAATCATCTTCACCATCAGTGTTCTGAATTCTTTTTCTGGAAGGTTTCCTATCTCCACTTCATTTAGTTTTTTTTCTGGCATTTTATCTTTTGTACGTAGCCCTCTGCCATTTCATCTTGTCTATCTTTGTGAACGTGGTTTTTTTCCACAGGCTGCAGGGCTTTAGGTCTTCTTGCTTCTGCTGTCTGCCCTCTGGTGGATGAGGCTATCTGAGAGGCTTGTGCAAGTTTCCTGATGTCAGGGACTGGTGATGGGTAGAGCTGGCTGTTGCTCTGGTGGGCAGAGCTCAGTAAAACTTTAATGTGCTTGTCTGCTGATGGGTGGAGCTGGGTTCCCTCCCTGTTGGTTGTTTGGCCTGAGGTGACCCAACACTGGAGCCTACTGGGTCTTTGGTGTGGCTAATGGCAGACTCTGGGAGGGCTCACGCCAAGGAGTAGTTCCCAGAATTTCTGCTGACAGTGTCTTTGTCCTCATGGTGAGTCACAGCTACCCCCTGCCTCTGCAGGAGACCCTCCAACAGTAGCAGGTAGGTCTGGTTCAGTCTCCTATGGGATCGCTGCTCTTTCCCTTGGGTCCCAGTGCACACACTACTTAGTGTGTGTCCTCCAAGAGTGGAGTCTCTGTTTCCCCCAGTCCTGTCAAAGTCCTGCAATCAAATCCCACTAGCCTTCAAAGTCTCATTCTCTAGAAATTCCTCTTCCTGCCGCCAGACCCCCAGGTTTGGGAAGCCCGACGTGGGGCTCAGAACCTTCACTCCTGTGGGCGGACTTCTGGGGTATAATTGTTCTCCAGTTTGTGAGTCACCCACCTGGCAGTTATGGGAATTGACTTTACTGTGCTTGCACTCCCCTACCATCTCATTGTGGCTCCTCCTTTGTCTTTGGATGTGGGGCATCTTTTTTGGTGAATTCCAGTGTCTTCCTGTCTATGATTGTTGAGCAGTTAGTTGTGATTCCGATGCTCTAGTAAGAGGGAGTTGAGCGCACATCCTTCTACTCTGCCATCTTGAACAAAGCCAGGACCCAACAGTCATGATTAACTTTTTGAATAAACATTTTTGTGCCATATTTGTGTTCAAGTTCTCATTCTCACTCATAGAAAATATGTTTTAGAGTCATTGAAATGTCATTGTACTTTACATTGTTGTTGTGCTACCAGATTTCCCTGCTTTAAGAACGGGCAAATGATCTCACTACTCTTAGACTCTTTAAAAGAAAAATACAGTTTTGCATGGATGTTTAAAATACTACATCTAACATAAGAAACCCAAGAAAAGAGCGTAAGGGGTGTAAGATCCTGCGGTAGTCAACAATTTCAGGTATTGGGAGGCAGCTTTTCCTGATGTGATTTAGGGACGAGCAGCATCCAGAATATATTTTAATTACTTATGTTTCTCAAGAGTGCTTGAAACTAACCCCTCTCCTGCCAGTCATATTGTCATTGATGAGTGGCAGGTGTGGAATGTAGGTTGTTGTGTACAGTTCAGAACTGCATTCATTCTGTTGAAAGGCCAAAGCTGCATTTGAATAATTCTTGTGTATGCCTTAATTTCAGATGAATTTTGCCAAAAACTTAAAAATGGGTTTTCTGCACAGCAAATTGGTTTCCTTAGAGTAGCACACATAATGGCACACACAAAGCAGTTCACTATTGTAGAATCTGAGGCGATAGAGTGTTATTTGATATCGGGTTTGTTTATTTGATTTCTCACTTCATTTAGTTCAAGTTTTCCCCTATTTTGATGAATTCCTTATGAGCTGTTTTGGATAAATAAGTCACATTGGTCCTTCTCATTTTGACAGTTTTCCAAGAACTCATGTAAAAATTGATCAAACCCAGCAGTCTGATTCTCTGAAATTTCTGTCATTTGAAAGCATCAGTTTTCACGGTGATATCTGACGGGTAAACCTATTTGATTTAACCATTTAATATCCTCAACTACTATTTAATACTTCACAATAATGCTGAATGTTCTTTTTTGTCTGTTCTTCAAGGTAATGGTAAAGTACAATTTAATTCAATTTGTGTGTAATTGAAGTAAGCACAGACTCCTTGTGATCTGTGACATCTGATTTTTGAGAGATGTCAATCAATTTAATTCCACCTGAAAACTTACCTGGTGTAAGTAATATGTCTTATGAAAATATTTAAGTGTATCATCAAAACACCCAATATATACATTCATCAAAAAAACCAATATGTACATTCATCAGTTGTGGAAGAGACCAAACAAGATCTGATAACAATCTGTTCATATTTAAATGTGTTTTATAATACCTGTTTGAGAAGCATTTTAACAAATTCTTAATATGTTCCATTTGATTCTCTGTGAATTGGGATCTCAATTTTGGTGGGAAAATCCTTCATTCACAGTATGTAACAGACCAGGATGAAAGTTCAGGATACTTATGGAAGTCAACAAATTCATTAAAATGACGCTGTGCAGACAGTAGTAATAGTTTACCTTTTGGAAATTCTGTTTCATGTTTAGGAATACTCCGATTCTCATAATCTTATCACTTCTTTTGTCATTGTTGTTATCAGTACTTTCTTGGCTATCATGATTCTTTTCGAAATACCTAGTTCTGCATACTATTTCAGCCATTAGGTTTTAAAATTTTATTGTTATATAGGTTCTGCCAATCTTCATTTTTTTCAATTTCCTCCTTTAGCTTTTGCTAGAATCCTTGCTCTCCACTGTATTTGAATTTGGGAATGATCAATAATTGTAGAAAAAAGTGGAAAATTTATCTGAAATTAAGGTAAATAAACAAGAGAGCAGTTCAAATGCATTTAAAAATTGCCACTGTGTTCAGTTGAGCCCCCATAATTGTATAATCAAATTATTCTTATACTACAAATATTGAATTATCGATGGGATACATGTAGGAGTTTTTCACTGGAACATTTGTTTCTTCAGGCTACTTTGTTGTATTGGTAGCAATTTCGCATGCCGTTTTATCTGGAACTGTCAGACTTTGTGAGGACAAGATGAATCAGATAAGTTAAGGTGTGCATAAGGAATGCATAAATCATGCAGCCTCGTCTTTAGTTATACTTGCTCTTTGCAATAATACTTAGTGTCCTACAAAGCAAGAATTATGACGAATTTTATTTCCTGTGATTTGCTGCAAAAAAGAAAGTGTGGTGTGTTTATAATGGTACACACTGCTCATTGAATATATTTCTGACAGGTGAAAACTTGTGTTTTAATTAGATATTAATGAGATCCAAATCCTCTGCTTGAGATTTTAAGTATTTGATGTTTGGAAGAATTTTCCAGAGACTAGCTACTGGAGCTATATACTTCAGTCTCTTCTGTTGTTCTTATGGCAGTAGGACTTTTCACCCCAAACCCATGTGATGGGGCATGAGCCCAGTAGATGGTAAGGAGTATCCTTGGAAGTGATTGCCACAGAGTGGGGGAGGCCAGCAGGACCTCGGTTGTACGTGGGAGTGACTGCAAACTGCACAGCTGTACCTTATCAAACCAAACCAAATGCATTTCCAGCTCCACGTCCCTTTAGCCCTGCCCCAGGAATACCACTTCCTGCCATACACCAGACCCGGGGAGGTGGCTAGAGGGGAAGTTAGGGTGGGAAGGGGGTGCTGTCCTAACAGCCTGGAGTTCAAACATTGCAAATTTTACAAGAAAATTTTTTACCACGTGAACACATTGCTAGGACGCCTCGCCGAGCCTTGCAAGGGGCCTGTGCAAATGAGAGACCCCAAAGATTCAGGCTCCATTAGCTTTATAGTAGATCTCTCTCTGGTCTACTTATTTTGTGGCTTAGGGACCTCCCCTGCCCCACCAAAATCCTTAGTAAATATGGGTTCAGCTGGACGATATTTGAATACTGGGCCCACACCAAGTCCAAGATCCCTCATGTGAGCATCGTGTGCTCTGCCACTGTGCTGGTGAAGTGCTTTCCTTCATGCTGCCTCTGTCTCCTACAGGATTTTGCCCCAGTCTGCTTAAATGTTTGTGGACAAAGAGCCTTAGCCCCGTCTTGGGGTCTGGGAAGCAAAGCAGAACCATTGTCTGTAACAGGAGAAGCCCCTTTAATGACCAGCTCTGGTGAGGAGCCAGGAGCCACGCTTTGAGAACCGCTCGGCCCATGGCTGCCAGGGTGCCCTGTGCTGGGTCCGGCCTCTGCTGGGCAGCCTCCTGGTTCGCATCAGCCTCCCTGGCTGAGGCGGAGTGAGAGAGAGAGAGAGAGAGAGAGGCTGCCGCAGCACTGGCCTGGCGGCTGGCTAGTGATTTTCAGACTTTGCTTTCTATACCCCTGAAGTTGGCGGTGTCTGGGAGATTGTGTGGGTGTCTTCAGACACCCCCCGCCCCTCACTGCCTGCTTTTTCACTACATCAGTTCTTGTTCTGTGTCTTGTGTATTGGAATCTTAAAGGTGAATATGTTTGCAGAATGAGTTCCACTGCAGGGAAAAAAATTATTGCAACAGTCTGGATTCTGGGCTCTGGGTAATGAGCAGCTTGTGAAAGTTCTCTGAGATCCAGGTCCCAGGGAGCCCGTCAGGGCCAGAATCCCTCTTGGTTGCTAATCTGTATTCTCTTCATTTCACCGGGAGCCACACTCCAGATCCAAAAGAGCTTTGTGGTCTCTGGAGTCGGACAGACGAGGGAAGGCCTCTGTGTCCCAGGCTGTGATGTGGGTAAGGGTTCTGCCTTCCTGCTCCGGTGTCTGTGAGCCTGAGATGAGATAGTGGTTCCAAAGCACTTAGATGGCATCTGGCCCAAAGTAAGTGCTCAAATAAACGTTAGTATTGTCACGATCTTTTGTTACTGTGGTGAAAAGCAGAAAATGATTCTTATTAGAGTCAAGAATTTTTAAATGAAATCATATAAATTTGATATTTCAGAAGAATTTTGTTTTGTTTTTTGCGGTATGCCACCAGGGAAGCCCTTTCAGAAGAATTTTAATACTTCATGGATTTTTTTTTCCTGCGCTAGGCAAAATGGATTTTTAGTTTAAAAAGACAGGGAGGGCTTCCCTGGTGGCACAGTGGTTAAGAATCCACCTGCCAAGGCAGGGGACACGGGTTCGAGCCCTGGTCCAGGAAGATCCCACATGCTGTGGAGCAACTAAGCCCATGTGCTACAACTACTGAGCCTGTGCTCTAGAGCCAGCGAGCCAGAACTACTGAGCCCAAGTGTCACAACTACTGAAGCCTGCACACCTAGAGCCCATGCTCTGCAACAAGAGAAGCCACCACAATGAGAAGCCCGTGCACCACAAGGAAGAGTAGCCCCTGCTCGCCACAACTAGAGAAAGCCCACATGTGGCAAAGACCCAACACAGCCAAAAAAAAAGGCACAATGCAAGGGGCTTCCAATGCAGTCGGGGGGTTAGGACTTGGTGCTTCCACTGACCAGGGCACGGCTTCAATCCCTGGTCGGGGGAACTAATATCCAGCAGCCACGCAGCATGGCCAGAAAGAAGAAAGAAAGACAGGGATAAGGGAAACTAATTAATAAAGCGTTTATTTAACTAAGAGTGAAAGATAGTTTAAAAAGAACAATTGCTCAGAATGATAACTTTCGCAGAAATCACTGGTATTTTTTTTGTCAGTTGCTTGGCTTCATGAAGAATTGCTGTGAAACAATACTCATCTGAGGCGACTGTCTTATTTGTTTGTTTTTTTTTTGCGGTACGCGGACCCCCCACTGCTGCGGCCTCTCCCGTTGTGGAGCACAGGCTCTGGACGCGCAGGCTCAGCGGCCACGGCTCACGGGCCCAGCCGCTCTGCGGCATGTGGGATTCTCCCAGACCCCACACGAACCCGCGTCCCCTGCATCGGCAGGCGGACTCCCAACCACTGCACCACCAGGGAAGCCCGAATATCTTATTTTTAATGACATTTTAATAAAAACCCAGTTATATGCTTCATATCACGTGATTATGTAGCTCCCAACAAAAATCAACTTTTCTTCCAAGTCAGAAAAAATATACCTCCTAGAGCAGTGGAATAATGCCAGGAGGCAGGGGTGGAGTGGAGGGAATATATCATACTCAAGGAAAATTCAAATAATTAAGGTTTTGAAATTTTTCTATTCAAATGAACTACAGTCAATTATCCTGATTATGGTAGAATGCCATCTAAGGCCACATTCTTATTTATTCACATCTTAAAGGTAGAATCGGAGGAAAATGGAGTTTGATATAAATAACTTTTCTGTATAACAGTTTGGCTACAAGGTATTTGTTCTTACGAAGAATGCAAACACTTTACACAGAATACATAATAGTAGCTGTTAAAGCTTAAACCAGTACTTTCATGGTACTTTTTTTAAGGTAGAAAGGGGAACCAGCCAAGATGAGGATTGAATATACTTGAAGGGGGATTCAGAGTGATGTTTATTGGGGACCTCACTTTAAGAAAAGCAAAAAAAAAAAAGTCTTAAAGATTGTAGAGAAAATATGATTTATTGGAGCTATCCCTTGCTTGCATGCTCTAATATGAAGCCTCCATGTATAATGCAAGTTATACTAGTATAGAAAATGGAAAGGAACAGTCAGATTTATTGTTACGTATGAGCATGAATAATTTTTCTTTTTATTGCTTTCCCACTTCAGATTAAGTTGGAATTTTTGACTTTTGACCAACGGCTTTTGTCGGGTTTGCAGAAAATATAGCAGAGGTACATGAAATGTAATATCTATTGTATATGTTTGTAATGGTGTAAAGTAATTGAAGTAATAATTTAGAAGTTATGGTTAGGAATTTTAAATAAATTTAAAGTGATAGCTTAGTAATTAACTTATAAGAGTTAAATAATTGTGTGATAATCTGTGGGTATGTTCATTTAGTGATTTCAGTGACCAAGAAGGAACACACTCAGGCTCCTTAAGAAAATATCTGACAAACTAGAAGGAAGATAATTTTCATAAACAGTTCAGAGGGAGAAATGAACTCACTATAAACTTGTATAAGGGTGAGTCCTGGGTAGTATCGAACCTACCACAATCTTTCTCTAAATAATGCCATACCATTTTACATTATACATAAGAATCTTACAATAGCATACTTCTATCCTCCATATCCTTTGTACTCTTGTATTTTTCTCCTATATATCCTATTAACCTCCCAATACATTTCTATGAATTTTACTTTAGGCAGATGGTATATTTTATATTTACCCACACATTTGCCATTTTTAGTGTTCTTTATTCCCTTGTGTAGATGCAGATTTTCATTTCGTATGATTTCTCTTCTGCCTGAGAAACTTCCTTTAACATTTTTTATAATTCGGGTTTGCCGGTGATGAATTCTCTTAGCTTTCGTTTATCTAAAAAAGCCTTTATTTTGCTTTTATTTCTTAAAGAGATTGCCACTGGGTAAAGACATTCAGTACTCCATGCTTTGAAGATGTCTCTACACAGTGATCGGCTTACGTATTTCTGAGGAGAGGTCTGCTGTCATTCTTATCTTTATTTTTCTATACTTAATTTTTTGTTGACCTATGGCTGCTTTCAAGATTTTTTTACCAAATTTCAGCAATTAGATTAGAATTTTATTTGCCATAGTTTTCTTAAGTTTACTTTGCTTGAAGTTCTGTGGGTTTATACTTGTCATCAAATATGGGAAACTTTTGAAAAAAAAAAAGAAAATATGGGAAACTTTTGGCTTTTTTTTTTTTTTTTTTGACTTAACACAAACTTCTTATAGGCCTGGAGGCTCTGCTCCCCCTGAAGCCTGTAGGGGAAGATCCTTCCTTGTCTCTTCCAGTTTCTGGCGTTCTCCCAGAAATCCTTGATGTTCCTTGGCTTGGAGATACATCCCTTCAACCTCTGCCTCTGTTGTCACATGGCATTGTCCTTGTGTCTGTCTGGGTCTCTTCTTCTTAGGGCATCAGTCATGCTGGACTTTGGTCCCACTCCACTCTGTTATGACCTCATCTTAACTAATTACATCTGCAATTACCCTATTTGCAAATAAGATCACATTCTGAGGTTCTGGGGGTTAGGACTTCAACATACCTTTTTCAGGTATACAGTTCAACTCATAACAGGGAAAGAGGCAAAGATGTAGGTAAAAGAAAGTCCCGAGTTTAGTTTTCTATAAGAAAAATAGAAAAGCTAAAATCCATAAGCAAAATTAAGTGGCATATGATGGGCAGTCAGGTTTTAGTACTTTACGTTGTATTTCCAGCTTACTTGCTGAAATGTAGGAAATATTTCCACATGTTTTTTATTTTATTAAAAAAATTTTTTTTAGGCTCCTTTATTTAACATCTTTATTGGAGTATAATTGCTTCACAATGGTGTGTTACTTTCTGCTTTATAACAAAGTGAATCAGCTATACATATACATATATCCCCATATCTCCTCCCTCTTGCGTCTCCCTCCCACCCTCCCTATCCCACCCCTCTAGGTGGTCACAAAGCACGGAGCTGATCTACCTGTCCTATGCAGCTGCTTCCCACTTGCTATCTATTTTACATTTGGTAGTGTATATATGTCCATGCCACTCTCTCACTTGGTCCCAGCTTAGCCTTCCCCCACCCTGTGTCCTCAAGTCCATTCTCTACATCTGCATTTTTATTCCTGTCCTGCCCCTAGGTTCTTGAGAACCATTTTTTTTTTAGATTCCATATATATGTATTAGCATATGGTATTTGTTTTTCTCTTTCTGACTTACTTCACTCTGTATGACAGACTCTAGGTCTATCCACCTCACTAAAAATAACTCAATTTCTTTCTTTTTATGGCTGAGTAATATTCCATTGTATATATGTGCCACATCATCTTTATCCATTCATCTGTCGATGGACACTTAGGTTGCTTCCATGTCCTGGCTATTGTAAACAGTGCTGCAATGAACATTGTGGTACATGACTCTTTTTGAATTATGGTTTTCTCAGGATATATGCCCAGTAGTGGGATTACTGGGTCATATGGTGTTTCTATTTTTAGTTTTTTAAGGACTCTCCATACTGTTCTCCATAGTGGCTGTATCAATTTACATTCTCACCAACAGTGCAAGAGGGTTCCCTTTTCTCCACACCCTCTCCAGCATTTATTGTTTGTAGATTTTTGATGATAGCCATTCTGACTGGTGTGAGGTGATACCTCATTGTAGTTTTGATTCGCATTTCTCTAATGATTAGTGATGTTGAGCATCCTTTCATGTGTTTGTTGGCAATCTGTATATTTTCTTTGTAGAATCGTCTATTTAGGTCTTCTGCCTATTTTTGGATTTTTTTTTATTGATATTGAACTGCATGAGCTGCTTGTAAATTTTTGAGATTAATCCTTTGTCAGTTGCTTCATTTTCAAATATTTTCTCCCATTCTGAGGGTTGTCTTTTCGTCTTGTTTATGGCTTCCTTTGCTGTGTAAAAGCTTTTAAGTTTCATTAGGTCCCATTTGTTTATTTTTGTTTTTATTTCCATTTCTCTAGGAGGTGGGTCACAAAGGATCTTGCTGTGACTTATGTCATTGTGTTCTGCCTATGTTTTCCTTTAAGAGTTTCATAGTGTCTGGCCTTACATTTAGGTCTTTAATCCATTTTGACTTTATTTTTGTGTATTGTGTTAGGGAGTGTTCTAATATCATTCTTTTACATGTAGCTGTCCAGTTTTCCCAGCACCACTTATTGATAGAGGCTGTCTTTTCTCCATTGTATATTCTTGTCTCCTTTGTCATAGATTAGTTAACCACTTGTGCATGGGTTTATCTCTGGGCTTTCTATCCTGTTCCATTGGTCGATATTTCTGTTTTTGTGCCAGTATCATACTGTCTTGATTACTGTAGCTTTATGGTATAGTTTGAAGTCAGGGAGCCTGATTCCTCCAGCTCCTTTTTTCTTTCTCAAGATTGCTTTGGCTGTTTGGGGTCTTTTGTGTTTCCATACAAATTGTGAAATTTTTTGTTCCAGTTCTGTGAAAAATGCCATTGGTAGTTTGATAGGGATTGCATTGAATCTGTTGATTGCTTTGGGTAGCATGGTCATTTTCACAATATTGATTCTTCCAATCCAAGAACATGGTATATCTCTCCATCTATTTGTATCATCTTTAATTTTCTTTCATCAGTGTCTTGTAGTTTTCTGCATACAGGAATTTTGTCTCCTTAGATAGTTTTATTCCTAGGTATTTTATTCTTTTTGTTGCAATGGTATATGGGAGTGTTTCCTTAATTCTCTTTCAGATTTTTCATCATTAGTGTATAGGAATGCAAGAGATTTCTGTGCATTAATTTTGTATCTTGCTACTTTACCAAGTTCATTGATTAGCTCTAGTAGTTTTCTGGTGGCATCTTTAGGATTCTCTATGAATAGTATCATGTCATCTGCAAACAGTGACAACTTTACTTCTTCTTTACCAATTTGGATTCCGTTTATTTCTTTTTCTTCTCTGATTGCTGTGGCTGAAACTTCCAAAACTATGTTGAATAATAGAGGTGCGAGTGGGCAACCTTGTCTTGTTCCTGATCTTAGAGGAAATGGTTTCAGTTTTTCACCACCGAGAACGATGTTGGTTGTGGGTTTGTCATATATGGTCTTTTTTGTGTTGCAGTAAGTTCCCTCTATGCCTACTTTCTGGACAGTTTTTATCATAAATGGGTGTTGAATTTTATCGAAAGCTTTTTCTGCATCTATTGAGATCATATGTTTTTTATCCTTCAATTTTTTAATATAGTGTATCACATTGATTGATTTGTATATATTGAAGAATCCTTGCATTCTAGCTCTTCTCTAAATGTTTGATAGAATTCGCCTGTGAAGCCATCTGGTCCTGGGCTTTTGTTTGTTGGGAGATTTTAAATCACAGTTTCAATTTCAGTGCTTGTGATTGGTCTGTTCGTATTTTCTGCCTTCCTGGTTCAGTCTTGCAAGGTTATATCTTTCTAAGAATTTATCCATTTCTTCCAGTTTGTCCATTTTATTGGCATATAGGTGCTTGTAGTAATCTCTCATGATCCTTTGTATTTCTGCAGTGTCAGTTGTTACTTCTCCTTTTTCATTTCTAATTTTATTGACTTGAGTCTTCTCCCTTTTTTTCTTGATGAGTCCGGCTAATGGTTTATCAATTTTGTATATCTTCTCAAAGAACCAGCTTTTAATTTTATTAATCTTTGCTATAGTTTCTTTCATTTCTTTTTCTTTTACTTCTGATGTGATCTTTATGATTTCTTTCCTTCTGCTAACTTTGGGGTTTCTTTGTTCTTTCTCTAATTGCTTTAGGTGTAGGGTTAGGTTGTTTATTTGAGATGTTTCTTGTTTCTTAAGGTAGGACTGTATTGTTATAAACTTCCCTCTTAGAACTGCTTTTGCTGCATCCCATAGGTTTTGGGTCATCGTGTTTTCATTGTCATTTGTTTCTGGGTATTTTTTGATTTCCTCTTTGACTTCTTCAGTGATCTCTTGGTTATTTAGTAGCACACTGTTTAGCCTCCATGTGTTTTGTATTTTTTACAGATTTTTTCCTGTAATTGATATCTAGTCTCATAGTGTTGTGGTTGGAAAAGGTACTTGATATGATTTCAGTATTCTTAAATTTACCAAGGCTTGATTTGTGACACAAGATATGATCTATCCTGGGGAATGTTCCATGAGCACTTGAGAAGAAAGTGTATTCTGTTGTTTTTGGATGGAATGTCCTATAAATATCAATTCAGTCCATCTTGTTTAATGTATCATTTAAAGCTTGTGTTACCTGTTTATTTTCATTTTGGATGATCTGTCCATTGGTGAAAGTGAGTTGTTAAAGTCCCCTACTGTGATTGTGTTACTGTCGATTTCCCCTTTTATGGTTTCTAGCATTTGCCTTATGTATTGAGGTGCTCCTATGTTGGGTGCATAAATATTTACAGTTGTTATATCTTTTTCTTGGATTGATCCCTTGATCATTGTGTGTAGTGTCCTTCTTTGTCTCTTGTAATAGTCTTTATTTTAAAGCCTCTTTTGTCTGATATGAGAATTGCTACTCCAGCTTTCTTTTGATTTCCATTTGCATGGAATATCTTTTTCCATCCCCTCACTTTCAGTCTGTATGTGTCCCTAGGTCTGAAGTGGGTCTCTTGTAGACAGCATATATATGGGTCTTGTTTTTGTATCCATTCAGCCAGTCTGTGTCTTTTGGTTGGAGCATTTAATCCATTTACATTTAAGGTAATTATCGATATGTATGTTCCTATTCCCATTTTCTTAATTGTTTTGGGTTTGTTATTGTAGATCTCTTTCTTCTCTTGCGTTTCCTGCCTAGAGAATTTCCTTTAGCATTTGTTGTAAAGCTGGTTTGGTGGTGCTGAATTCTCTTAGCTTTTGCTTTTCTGTAAAAGTTTTAATTTCTCCTTGGAATCTGAATGAGATCCTTGCTCGGCAGAGTAATCTTGGTTGTAGGTTTTTCCCTTTCATCACTTTAAATATGTCCTGCCAGTACCTTCTGGCTTGCAGAGTTTCTGCTGAAAGATCAGCTGTTAACCTTTTGGGGATTCCCTTGTATGTTATTTGTTGTTTTTCCCTTGCTGCTTTTAATACTTTTTTCTTTGTATTTAATTCTTGATAGTTTGATTAATATGTGTCTTGGCGGATTTCTCCTTGGATTTATCCTGTATGGGACTCTCTGTGCTTCCTGGGCTTGATTAACTATATCCTTTCCCATATTAAGGACGTTTTCAACTGCCATCTCTTTAAATATTTTCTCAGTCCCTTTCTTTTTCTCTTTTTCTTCTGGGACCCCTATAATTCGAATGTTGGTGCATTTAATGTTGTCCCAGAGTTCTCTGAGATTGTCCTCAATTCTTTTCATTCTTTTTTCTTCTTCTCTTCAGTAGTTATTTCCACTATTTTATCTTCCAGGTCACTTAACCGTTCTTCTGCCTCAGTTATTCTGCTATTGGTTCCTTCTAGAGAATTTTAATTTCATTTATTGTGTTGTTTACCATTGTTTGTTTGCTCTTTAGTTCTTCTAGGTCCTTGTTAAACGTTTCTTGTATTTTCTCCATTGTATTTCCAAGATTTTGGATCATGTTTACTATCATTACTCTGAATTCTTTTTCAGGTAGATTTCCTATTTCCTTTTCATTTGTTTGGCCTGGTGGGTTTTTACCTTGCTCCTTCATCTGGTGTATGTTTCTCTGTCCTCTCATTTTGCTTAACTTATTGTGTTTGGGCGTCTTCTTTTCACAGGCTGTAGGTTCTTAGTTCCCATTGTTTTTGGTGTCTGCCCCCAGTGGCTTTAGTTGGTTCATTGGGTTGTGTAGGCTTCCTGGTGGAGGGGAGTAGTGCCTGTGTTCTGGTGGATGAGGCTGGATCTTGTCTTTTTGGTGGGCAGGACCACATCCGGTGGGGTGTTTTGGGTTGTCTGTGACCTTAGTATGATTTTCAGCAGCCTCTCTGCTAATCGGTGGAGTTGTGTTCTTGTTTTGCTAGTTGTTTGGCATAGAGTGTCCAGCACTGGAGCTTGCTGGTTGTTGAGTGGAGCTGGGTCTTAGCGTTGAGATGGAGATCTTTGGGAGAACTTTCGCTGTTTGATATTATGTGGAGCTGGGAGGTCTCTGGTGGACCAGTGTCCTGAAGTCAGCTCTCCCACATCAGAGGCTCAGGTCTAACACCCGGCTGGAGCACCAAGATCCTGTCCGCCACACAGCTGATATTAGAAGTTCCAGAAGGCTCCTAACCAGTCTCAGCCATGGTGTGTCAGCTTATTGCCATGCTCTGTGACTTTGTAGGAGCCACGACCCCCGCCTTGCTGTGGCCTCTTCTGGCTCTGCACCAACCCTCCTTCCTCCAGGTGCTGGAGGCAGTGCCCTGGGCTTTGTATGCCTTTTACACATGGTAAATGGAGGCTTGGAGTGCAGGTCAGCTGAGGTCACACCCAGACCCATGGCCAAACGAATGCGGAGTCCACTAAGCTTGAAGGTCCTTTCCAGTTCAGAGGGTCGGCTGGCTACAGTGAGCTGGAAGCTGATGAGTTTCACATGTTTTCTTTTCACCAGCTGCTGTGATCATGACACTCTCCCTCTGTATGCATATTTCTATTGCATTTCTATGGATTTAATAATAATAAACATTACCTATAATGGAGACAAGAGTGATAAGGAGTTTCCTACACAAAGTTTTTATGGTAATCTCACCTTGGGAAAAGAAAAAAGGTTAGATGAATATGTTTTGTTTTAGAACAAAATGTTGAACACAGCTATTGAAATCAGTGTGCTGCTACTGCTTAGCATGACCTGGCCATGAAGATGCACAGGCAAGATTTAAACATTTGAGCCAATAATGACCCTCAGATCTCTGAGTAGCTCTTAAAAGTATGGCTGTTATTTCTTTAAATAATTTTCTGTCTCCTTTTTCTCCTTCTTGAACTACAATTACATGTATGTTGAACCGCTTGATGTTCTTTCAGGTCAGTTATGCTGTTCTTTTCTCACGATGCTTCATTTTATCAATTTTGTGTTGCTATGTCATCTAGTTTATTGGTATATTTTCTGCTGTGTATACTCTGCTGTTAAATCTATTCAGTTTTTCATTTCAGATTGTATCTTTCATTTCAAGAAGTTCCAATTTGGTATTTTTATGTCTTCTGTCCTCATCACATTCATGTTTTTCTTTATCTTCTTGAATAGTTATATTAGGTAATGTACTTGTTTATGAATTCTGGCTATGTTATTTCTGGGTTCATTCCTATTGATTTCATGACAGGTCATATTTTCTGCCTTTTGCTTATTGGTGGTCTTCCCTAAAATAAAAATTATTTTTTGATTACAGTTTAAATTTACAAAAATAGTACACGATTCCCACATAATCCACACCCAGTTTCCCCATTGTTAACATCTTACACGTATATTGTACATTTTTACAAATAATGAACCAATATTGATAATTATTATTAACTAAAGTCCACACTTTATTCAGATTTCCTTAGTTTTTACCAAATGCCCTTCCTCTAGTCCATGATCCCATCCAGAATACATTACATTTAGTTTTTGTGTCTCCTTAAGTTCCTCTTCGCTGTGACAGTTTCTCAGACTTTTTCTTGTTTTTGATGACCTTGGCAGTTTTGAGGAGTGCTGGTCAGGTGTTTTGTAGAATGTCTTTCGATTGGGATTTATCTGATGTTTTTCTCATGATTAGATTTAGTTTATGGGTTTTGGGGCAGTAAACCAGAGGTGAAAATGCCATTTTCATTACATTGAATTAAGGATACACACTGTCAGCATGACTTAGCACTATTTATGCATACATTTTAATCCGCCTCAGCTGAGGTCCTGCTTGTCAGGTTTCTCTGGTTAATGGTAAAGTTACTCTCTTTTTTCCCTACTTTTCCTACTGAACTCTACACGCAGCCCACCCTGAGGGAGAGGAGTTATGCTCTATTTCCTTGAGCGCAGAGTATCTCCATAAATTATTTGGAGTTCTCCTGCATAGATTTGCCTCTTCTCCCACATTTATTTATGCATTCCTTTATGTTAGTGTGGACTCATGGATATAAATTTTATACTTTAAGTTATAGTCCAATACTCAATTTATTTTGTCACTCAAATGTTCCAGCTTTGGCTATTGGGAGGTATTTTGTTTTTTTTTTCCCAGTTGCTCCTATGTCTCTTTTGCATACCTTTTGGCCATGGTGTTTTTTGTTTTTGTTTTTCCCAGCATTAACTCACTTTCTGGCACTCTAAGATGCTTTAGACTCGTCTCATCCTCCACGTTTCCTGCCCCATTTCTAGAATCGACCCTTTCTCCAAGGAGTCCTCGTTTCCTTAATTGAAGAATGGTATTAGAAACCAAGATCTCTGTGCTAGATGAGCTTGTTGCTATTGGCATGTCTCTGCTTTTAGACCCTCTCATCTGACAAAGCAAGGAACTATAAGAGTGTATATGCATACACCTAATATTTGTTTATGTAAGGTAAGCTAAACATGAGTTCATACTGATGTCTCCAGCTGTAATTCACTAACATATGGATCATTCTAACCTCCTCTCCCTGCTTATCTGTAAACGCCCACTCCAACAGAGAGAAATCTGGCTCCCACCATCTGCCATCCATTTACTTAACTATCTACATCTTATATGCATGAACATCAATATCAGAATGGTTAACCCGTACCCGTGTGAGAAAAAATGTTATCAACTAGCCTATAGTGCTTGTGTACAGTTTCTTTGGCCTTTAGTTTTAGAGACTCTGCTTGTTTCCAAAGTTACATAGGGCAGAACCCTTTCCCCTACCTCAATTAGGTAGTTTTACACATTTGTAATAGAGTTAGATTGTTTTGTCACATTCTGTTTTCCACCTTGATATTCTGCAACCACCTGAATGATTTTTTAAAATTTGCATACATTAAGCTTCACTCTTTGCGCTGTAAGGTTCTGTGGTTTTTGACAAATGTATAGTGTCATGTGTCCACCTTTACGGTATCATAGTTTCACTGCCATAAACAATGCCCCTATGTTTCACCTATTCATCCCTCCTTCCCTCTCCTGAAGCCTCTGGCAACTATCTTTTTACTGTCTCCATAGTTTTGCTTTTTCGAGAACATAATAATTGGCATCATACAGATGTATCTTTGTCAGACTGGTTTCTTTCATTTAGCGATATGCCCTTAAGATTCTTCCATGTTTTTCTCACAGCCTGATAATTCTTTTCTTTTCATTGCTGAATAACATTCCATTGTAGGGATGTACCACAGTTTATCCATCAAAGGACCTATTGTTTCTAGTTTTTGGCCATTATGAACAAAGCTGTTGTAAACAGTATCATGCAAGTTTTTGGGTAAACATAAGTTTTCAAGTCAACTGGGTAATTACCTAGGTGCATGATTGCTGAATCATATGGCAAGACTATGTTTAACTTTGAAAAAAAACCTGCCAAACTGTCTTCCAAAGTGGCTGTACCATTTTGCATTTCCACCAGCAGTGAATGAGAGTTCCTATTGCTCTGCATCTTTGCTAGCTTTTGGTGTTGTCAGGCTTTTGGATTTCAGCCATTCTGACATATAGTGCATAGTAGTGTCACGTTTCAATTTCCTAATGATGTATGATGTTGAGCATCTTTTCATGTATTATGTCTTTTGCCATCTGTATTGTATGTCTTCTTTGGTGAGGTATCTATTCAGCTCTTTTGCCAGTTCCTTAATTGGGTTGTTTTCCTATGGTTGAGTTTTAAGAATTCTTTTTGTATTTTGGATACGAGTTCTTTATCCAGCATATGTTTTACAAATATTTGCAAAATACTTTTGTTTTTTATTGGTAAACGTGTTTATTCTTGTTCCTGAAGGGAATTTTTACTGACTATATGGTTCTAGGCTAACAGCTAGTTTTTCTTTTCTCTCTGAAAATATTACTGTATTGTTTTCTGGCTTCCATTGTTGTCCTTGAAAATTCTGCTGTCATCCTGATGTTCCTTTTTAAGGGGATGTGTGTTTTTTTCTCTAGTTGCTTTTGGGGTCTCATCATTGCCTTTGATGTTCTGTTGTTTCATTTTTGTGTCTAGGCATGTTTTTTTCCTATTGATCATGCTTGGGATGTGTTTTGCTTCCTAAAGTTGTAAATTCATATTTTTAATTAGTTATGGTACATTTTCAATGATTATCCTTTAAATGTTGCCTCTCCTCCATTTTCTTTATTCTTCCTTTCTGGCACTTTGATTAAATATATGTTAGATCTTCTCATTCTATTTTTTTTAACCTCTGTTTTATACGTTCAGTCTTTGCTTTATTCTGGGTAAATTGGGTAAGTTCTCCAGATATATAATTATCTTTTCATTTCTGCTTACTTTGCCATTTTACCCACCTACTTAGTTTTGTATTTCAACAATTATATTTTCACTTCTAGAATTTCCACTTTTTTCCTCAGATATTTTTGGTTATTCCTAATAGTTTTTTGTTATATATACAACTTTGGAAATAATTCTTTTATTTCTTTAAAACTTTTGTACCTGGCTCTTAGATATTCTTAATGTGACAATTTCAACCACTTCAGTTCTTGGAGGGTGTTTTTAAGTGGGCTCTGGATTGGTTATTTTTTCATAGGAAAAGTGCACTGGAGGGCAAATTCACCATCTCCAGGAATCAGCTAGGCCTGGGAGGGGTGGTCTCCCCAGAGTGAGTAAGGCCCCAGATGTCTGAACAACAGAATAAAAAGACATGTTTACTGCAAGGGCCTATGTCTCTGACTGTGCACGTGCTTGCCTTCCTTTGTTTTTGGTGATCTTTGACCTTAAAATGTGTGGCTAAGCTGGGGACTCTTTCCTTAGGAGATCATTTTCTTCTGCCCTGCAAGTAGCCGAGGGGCTTGTGGGAACTGTGACCACTTTGGAGCCCCTGGAGACTCGTTCAGAACAGGAGCCTCTGGCTCAGCTGCTGCTGCTTGCTGCTTTTCAAGTTCAATATCCCGGCAGCAGGGTTGCTGTATTACTCTGGCCTCATGGTAACCTCATGCTCTGCTGCCTACAGGCCAGGCCAGCTCTGGTTCTCCATCCCTCTGACTCCCTCCCTGCTTCTCTGGTCCTGGTTCCTGTTCCTAGGAACCAGGTTCCTAGGTTCCTTTGTTTCTGTTTTCTGGGTGTCCCTGTACAAGCAGACCTCAGCGATATTGTGGGTTCAGGTCCAGGCCGCTGCAATAAGGCGAATATCACAAAGTTCAATACTCAAATGCTGTGGTTTCCCCGTGCATGTGAAAGTTACGCTTAGAATATACTGTTGTCTATTAAGTGTGCATTAGAGTTATTTCTGAAAACAAAACAATGTACATAACTTAATTAAAAAATACTGTGTTGCTAAAAAATGCTAACTGTCATCCGAGCCTTCAGTGAGTTGTTGTAACGTCAAAGATCACAGATCACCATAACGAATATAATGATAATATAGAGCAGCTTTGAAATATTGGGAGAATTACCAAAACGTGACCCAGAGACAGGAATGAATAAATGCTGTTGAAACAATGGCACAGATAGGCTTGCGCAGCGCAGGGGTGCCACAAACTTTCAGTTTGTAATTATTTTTTAAAGCCAAATCTGTGAAGCACAGTAAAGCCAAGTGCAGTTGAAAGGAGGTTGAGGCAGAGATTTCTGTTCCCTCTGGTTCCTGAATGATCTGAACCCTGCTCATATTTTAAAATTTTTTATGGGGTGGGGAGATGGGAAGAGGTGAGCTGTCTCTGGGTAATTCTACCTTTTGTGAGACCAGCAATGTCTTAAAGGATGTGTCCCATCCTAGGTCTAACTGTTGTGGAGTGGATGGTCCTTCAGAGAGTCTGCTAGTTTTTTTTGTTTTTGGCGGTACGCGGGCCTCTCTCTGTTGCGGCCTCTCCCGTTGCGGAGCACAGGCTCCGGACGCGCAGGCTCAGCGGCCACGGCTCACGGGCCCAGCCGCTCCGTGGCATGTGGGGTCTTCCCAGACCGGGGCACGAACCCGTGTCCCCTGCATCGGCAGGCGGACTCTCAACCACTGCGCCACCAGGGAAGCCCTACTATGTCAATTTTTATGCTTGTTTTTAAATTGTGTGTCTTCTTCTTACTGAGTTGTAATATAAAATATATTAATAATTATATTCTGGACACAAGTCATTTGTTAGATATATGTATAATTAATATTTTCTCCCACCCTATATTATCTTTTTATTTTACTAATGGTGATTTTCAAAGAGTAGAAGCTTTTCATTTTATTGAAACTCAACTTATCAAATTTTTTCCTTTTATGGTTAATGGTTTTTGTGTCCCATGTAAGAAATCTTTGTGTAGTCTGTGGTTGTAAAGATATTTTCTCCTGACACTCAATGTATTTTGCTTATTTGTTAAGTGTCTTTTCCCCCCATCCATTAAAACATAAACTCCTTGAGGTAGAGATTTTTGTTGAATTTGTTTATTGCTCAATCCCCAGTATTACATCAGCGCATCATTCATAGTAGGCTCTCAGTAAATATTTACTGAATGAATGAATGTTTTTATAATTTTCTTACACGTGTATATAAACAATACATTAGATTATTTTGCATATTTTATAAGGTAATATAGTGAATATGAACTGAAGAAAGAAGCACAGTGGTTCCAGGTGGCATCTAAATAGAAGATACCATTTATTTTTTTATTTTTATTATTTTTTTTGCGTTACGCGGGCCTCTCAATGTTGTGGCCTCTCCCGTTGCGGAGCACAGGCTCCGGACGCGCAGGCTCAGCGGCCATGGCTCACGGGCCCAGCCACTCCGCGGCATGTGGGATCTTCCCGGACCAGGGCACGAACCCGTGTCCCCTGCATCGGCAGGCGGACTCTCAACCACTGCGCCACCAGGGAAGCCCCATTTATTTTTATATACAGTATTCTGTAATATAAATGGACCTCACTCTATTTGTTCTCTTGTTGAGAAGGCTAGTTCTAGTTTTTCATTACTGTGTTATTAATAATGCGACAATGGTTTTACCAAGTTGTCTTGTACATTTGTGTGTATATGTTTCACCTCACACCTGGTTTAGGGGGTTGATAATATTCTTGATTGCCTGGATGGGAGAAAACCAATCTCTCCCACACAGTTGGTACATTGATAATTGCTCCTTTTAAAGAGCAATTTGATAATATGCACCAAAATTAAACATATACACATCCAAAGACTCAACAATTCTACTTCCAGGAATTTGTCTTGTAAAAATATTTGCATCACTGGGTAAAGTTAAATGCAAAACACTTTTTAATTGAAGTGTTATCTGTAATAGACAATTGTATACAAAGAGTAGTTTGTTTTTAAAAATTGAGTTAAAGTCACATGTATTAATATGCAAGAATCTCAACCAATAGCCTGTTAATTGAAAAAGGCAAACTGCAAAACAGTACCTGAGTTTAATGCCCTCTTTGTAAAATTTTATGTATCTTTGCTAAAGAAATCGTTGAATTTTCATCAAGCTATTGCTGGTGGTCATCTCTGGGGAGGAGGTTATGAGAGAACTTTTATTTCCTGTTTCAGTATTTCTGTATTGCTTGATTTCTAAAAACTCAGTGAGTAGGTATTGCTTTTATATTAGAAAAGAAAAGTAATACTATCACCTTTTGGGGAAAATGTGCTTCATTGAGAGAATTAGTTTTCCAAGTTTCCAACATCTGAGTAGCTATCTTTGTTTCTTTTTCAAGTTAGTACAGCATGCTTTTTGAACTTATTTTACCAGATGGTATTTATTACCTTCCTTGTTAATTGAGGTTATACTTGAGTGCCTAACATGTGCCAATTTTCATTTGGATGATTCTGTAATTTTGGTTTTAGAAAGGGACATACATTTACATGCTATAGTAAGACAGTGTGAATGAAAACAAAAGCTATGGGTTAAAGATAATTTCAAGTAGAGATCTCCTAAATAATTTTAGGAAGTTTAAGAGTTGAAGGGTGGGGATAGGGGGTAGGTGTGAGAACAGTGGGAGGAGGTTGAGGGGTAGGGAGCTGGAAAAGGGTGAAGAGGGAAGCAGCACCCGATGGGAAGATTAAAAAGATTTACTTGTGTTCAAGCCGAGATCAAAGCTACACATTTGTCACAGCTTACCCTTCCCCCTCCCCATATCCTCAAGTCCATTCTCTAGTAGGTCTGTGTCTTTATTCCTGTCTTACCCCTAGGTTCTTCATGACATTTTTTTTCTTAAATTCCATATATATGTGTTAGCATACGGTGTTTGTCTTTCTCTTTCTGACTTACTTTACTCTGTATGACAGACTCTAGTGACAAAGCGAGAGACAGGCATGGACATATATACACTAACAAACATAAGGTAGATAGCTAGTGGGAAGCAGCCGCATAGCACAGGGAGTTCAGCTCGGTGCTTTGTGACCGCCTGGAGGGGTGGGATAGGGAGGGTGGGAGGGAGGGAGACGCAAGAGGGAAGAGATATGGGAACATATGTATATGTATAACTGATTCACTTTGTTATAAAGCAGAAACTAACACACCATTGTAAAGCAATTATACTCCAATGAAGATGTAAAAAAAAAAAAGCTACACATTTGTAACTAGTGCAGAGAGGGGAAGTAAATCGATTTTCAAACTATTTCTTAGACATTGGAGGAGAGGCTTTTTGGAAGGAGAACTCTAACATACTAGCTGCCTTTGAATTTTGTTCGCTGAACGGGTTTACTTACTATTTACAGTGAAGGGTCTGACAATGAATCTTGCCTGTTAAGACATGCTTAGAGGCAGGAAACAGGTGAATATGAAAGCAGTCCCATAGTAGAAGCCGGGGATTTCTTATTCAGGACTTCATTCTGATAAATGCAAAGAACAATGACCATTCTTTACAATGAATACTCGATTTATGATCCTGGTTCTTTGATTAGTGGCTGCGAAAGTACAATTTATTTTTCCGTGTACACCCTGGTAACCTATTTAGAATGAGTTTGGAGAAATTTATGGTTAAAATTTTGTTTTTATATGTTAGGTTATCCAGCGTTTCTGTTTGTTCTTTTTGTTGCAAACCATTGCTGTTGGAGAACCAGGGACATGGCTATAAGTTATAAAATAACCTCATTTGGGGCTTCCCTGGTGGCGCAGTGGTTGAGAGTCCGCCTGCAGATGCAGGGGACACGGGTTCGTGCCCCGGTCCGGGAAGATCCCACATGCCGCGGAGCGGCTGGGCCCGTGAGCCATGGCCGCTGAGCCTGCGCGTCCGGAGCCTGTGCTCCGCAGCGGGAGAGGCCACAACAGTGAGAGGCCAGCGTACCGCAAAAAAAAAAAAAAAAAAAAAAAAAAAACCCACCTCATTTGGAAGCGCACAGTATGTGGCAAATGTTATGTATTGACATATAATGAAAATTGCAGTGATTTCATTAATAAATTACAACTCTTAAAGATTCCTATTTATCAGCTATGTTGATAATGAGGGTTGAAGTTTTCTATGGAGGTCTTAATGTTAATTGGACCACTCTAGTCCTTTTAAAATTATCTGATTTATTTTTAGGTTTGGATTTGCATTCCGAGAAGGTTGCACCGCATGTTACTGTTAATGTTAGATGGAATGATGTGTCCTTTTTCTTGCTGTAATGTTCTTCATAGCCCTTTCTGGGCTGCATCTTTGAGGCATCAGCTCAAATGTCTCTTGGCACCTTGGTCTTTTTTCTTTAGAGCAATGATCACAATTGTAGGAATTGTTTTGGGTTCTCTTGTCATACGTTTGCATCAGCTGCAAGACCAGACTCAGTGAGAACTGGACCCTCCCGTCTTGTCCTCCCATACTCTCAGTACTAAGCAGGGTGTCTACCACATAGTAACATTCAAAAAAAGATATTGCCAACCAAAGAACAGAGAATGGTTAGAAAAAGGGAGATTGGTGGGAGAGGGAACAGAGAAGGAAAGCAGCGGTTGAGAGAAATTTAAGACCATAACCCCTGATGTAATCACTCTTTAAACTGCAAAGTGTGCTAAAAAGCTGTAGGGTTTCAAAGATTTTTGTGTCAGTATGCTTTATTTCATTATATTTGTGTGAATAAGAGAGGTCCATAACAATATAGTCGATTTATGTGACGAGCTGGATTGAGTTAGCTTTTATAGGGCTGCCTGGAAGGCAACTGACAAACATCAGAGTCGAGAGACAAAGCGTCACATCCTATGGGGTGACCCGTGTGAACTAGAAGATGGGCAACATGACGCTCTGAACTCATGCGACAAACACTGGAGGACCTCTCTCTGCTTATTGGAAGTTTCTATTTTTCACACCTACTGGTAAATAATAGGCAGTCTAAGTATTGATAAGCATTGACAGCTGTAGAATAAAATATTCTAAGTTATATATTATAAGTTAAGACACTGCTTATCTTTCATGGTTAAATTACTTGCAACATATTTTAAGGAGTAATCCAAATTCCCTTGAATATTTGAATAATGTCAGATCGGCTTGGATCAAACATTAATTGAATGATTTGGGGGATAGAAAGTGAAGGGACCTCAGCTCGTCTCCTCAAGGAGCTTAGAGTCTAGTTGGATTGAATGTGTCATTGGAATGTAGAAAATATTCTAGACTTGAAACTCCCAAGGATTTCTGAATTTTAAACTGGACCACCTTTATATAACATTTTAAGGTAGTTTTGAAGAACAGGTTACCTGGATACCCATTTACTTGGGAGATGAGTAAAGACAGTAGGATATAAATACATCCATGCATGCAGTACCTTGTTCTGTTCTTTTATTAAATAGTTCAGGCGTAACATATATAACATCATATAATAAATATTCATGTGCCACCACCCAGCTTAAGAAACAAAACGTTGCCAATAAAATTATTTTTCTGCCATTCCATTCCTTTCTCTCTCCCTCCTTTTGATATAGGTTTGTTTTCTCGAGCCTTAGGTAAATTGTATGATTCTGTACATATCGTTTCACAACTTGCTTTTGTGATTCAACCCCTCTCTGCCCCCGATTTATTAATGTAGATATATTTAATTGTAACTTTAATCTTAACTGCTATGTAGTATTGCAGTGTATGATTTTATTCATAATTCATCCAATCCTCTCATGCCAGCCATTGAGCTGGTTTTCAATTTTTCCCAACTGCAAACTTTCCATGAGTATTCCTGTGTATCAGCGACTGTAGCTGGGAGTGGAATTCCCACTTCCTGAACTTTACTTCACTTTGCCAAGTTGCTCTCCAAAGAGATTTCCCAGCTTGTGCTTCCACTGGCAGTTTAGGAGTGTTGCCTCTGTTTCTGTTCTCTGACATTGGCAGATTTCAGTTTTTGTAAGTTTGATGACTGTGCAATCTGTTTGAATTGCATTGTTCTGATCGTTGGTGAGATTGTGTGTGCTGCATTGGTATTCTGCTTCTGCTGAGTGGCTTGGGCAGACCCTTCAGTGGTGGGGTTTTCTTAAGAATGTATGTATTCTGTAAAAAACAAAACAAAACGACCCAAAAACACCCCAAAAGTAACCCAATCAAAAAACGGGCAGAGGGCTTAAGTAGACCTTTCTCCAAAGAAGACATACAGATGGCCAAGAGACACATGAAACAATGGTCCACATTGCTAATTATTAGAGAAATGCAAATCACAATTACAATGAGGTGTCACCTCACACTGGTCAGAATGGCCATCATCAAAAAGTCTACAAATAATAATTGCTGGAGAGGGTGTGGAGAAAAGGGAACCCTCCTACACTGTTGGTGGGAATGTAAATTGGTGCAGCCACTATGGAGAAACAGTATGGAGGTTCCTTAAAAAACTAAAAATAGAGCTACCATATGATCCAGCAATCCCACTTCACATATATCCAGAGAATACTCTAATTAGAAGAGATACATGCACCCCAATGTTCATAGCAGCGTAATTTACAATAGCCAAGATGTGGAAGCAACCTAAATGTCCATCAACAGATGAATGGATAAAGAAGATATGGTATATATACACAATGGAATATTACTCAGCCATAAAAAAGAATGAAATAATGCCATTTGCAGCAACATGGATGGACCTAGAGATTATTATACTAAGTGAAGTAAGTCAGACTGGGAAAGACACATATATGATATGATTTATATGTGGAAACTAAAATATACAAATGAACTTATTTACAAAACAAATAAACTCACAGATATAGAGAACAAACTTAAGATTACCAAAGGGGAAGGGGGCAGGGGAGAGGTAATAAATTAGGAGTTTGGGATTAGCAGATACAAACTACTATGTATAAAGTAGATAAACAACAAGGTTCTACTGTGTAGCACAGGGAACAATTATTCAATATCTTGTAATAAAATATAATGGAAAAGAATCTGAAAAAGATGTATATACAATTGAGTCACTTTGTACACCAGAAAATAACACAATGTTGTAAATGAACTATACTTCAATTAAAAAACAAAAAACCTGGGGCTTCCCTGGTGGCGCAGTGGTTGAGAGTCCGCCTGCCGATGCAGGGGACACGGGTTTGTGCCCTGGTCCGGGGAAGATCCCACATGCCGAGGAACGGCGGGGCCCGTGAGCCATGGCCGCTGAGCCTGCGCGTCTGGAGCCTGTGCTCGGCAACGGGAGAGGCCGCAACAGTGAGAGGCCCGCGTACCGCAAAAACAAAAACAAACCTATGTATGCTAAGCAGATGTGTTGTGGAAAATGCCCTATCACCACTGTTAACACATCCTGCTATTTCTCATGATAAATTCATTTTAAGCTTCAATGACATGCTCTGTGTCAAAAAGAAAATAATCAGCAACTTGATTTTGCCTGTCTGATTGTGGAAGATGTTGTTGTCTCACGGGGATTCGTTGTTGGTTTCCATTGAAGAGCTCTGAGGCTCCACACCACGAAGTCTGAGCCTGAGGGCACAGACTCTGAGTTAAGAGGCCTGGGCTGACAGCCCTGCTCCCCACTTGCGGGTTTTGAGGACCTGAACAAGCTGCTTTACCTCTTCGAGGCTTGGTCAGCTCCTCACCCTTCCTCGTTGTGAGGTTTAGACACATCGTTGACCAGTACGGTGCCTGCTCTGAGCCAGCCTGCAGTTATTATAATTAGGCAAAAGAAATAGCTTGGAAGAACACTTCTTTGCTTATTACCTATTAAACTATAAAATTCCAAGCAGGGTTTCCATGTAGCAAAAAGTATAAAATAGGTGAACATTTTCAAAATTGTTCCTACTGCCTTATATCTGTGAAGCCCTTATCCATGTCAATTGACTTTTCAGTATTTTTAAAATCACATTATTTTTTCTTTGCAGTAAATCTGACAGGGAGGGTGGGAAGGTATTATCCCCACGTTCCTGATGAGGAAAATCTGTGGTGGAGTCAGGGCAAGAGGCAGTGTTTCCTGATTCTTTTACTCTAGGAGGTTTTGTCTTTTGGTTTTTGCTTGTTAGTTTAGTTTTTTTCGTTTGGTTTTTGATATCTGAAGTGACTTTTGCCCTTGAAGAGCTTACTAGCAAGGCTAGGAGAAGCAGCTTCCAGCAGTTTGCATTTTATCTTGTTTTCTCTTAAGGATGCTTGGGAATAAAAACATGAGAGAATTTTCTAAGGAAACTAAAATGTTTTCAACAAATGATGTACTCTCTGCCCACAGGCTCTGCTAGACTCATCCCCCCTCATCCTTCAAAACTCACTTAAGGGCACCTCACCCCCCAGATTAGATGAGGGGCCCCCTCTGCACCTGCCGCCTCCCCTTTCCCAGCGGCACGTCTCTGGTTTGTATTTGGTGCCAGAATTCCCTGCTGGTCCCTTAGAACACTTCCCCCCTCCTTGGTGGTGCTTGGGCCCTTGGGATACAGAGTCAGCGTCCCACCAACATGCTGAATGAATGGATGAAAACTTACTCCTTGGAAATAAATGTGATGTAGAATATCTGCTTGACACCAAAATGGTCAATAAATTGAACCAGAGGGTAATTGAAATGTCTCATGTATGAAGCACCCACGTTGACTTAATTCTTGGTTTACTTTTATCAGACTTGTTTCGGTTATATACAAACAAGCTCAGGGAGGAAGAATCTAGACTGCTAGTTTATCTTGGCTGAATTTTGTTTTCATTAAGAATAAGTGAAAATGCATAATTCCATTTTTCTTATTCAATGCTATTACAACATTAAAATTTACCAAAAAACGAGCCATAATTCTACCACTCTAACTGTATTTCATTTTTCTAATTTTTTTTCAGTTCTTCTGTCCACATGCATCTGTAGATTTTATCATTATAATCAGTGTCTGTGCAAATTTGTATTCCTCCCTCAGCATATCAAACGTACTTACATTAGTATATATTCCATGTGGCTTTTTAGTGCCTAAATATTTCTGCATTTAAATGATGTGTACTACAGTGTATGTAACAAATTCTATATTCTTAGACATTTATATTGTTTGCAGTTTTTGTTATCAATGATGCTAAAGTGATTCTCTTGGTTTTTATGTTATCATTTATGTATCTATGTACTTAAACACAGGCATGTAGTAGATTGCATGTAGAGAGCTTGAGGGCATGCTTCTGGAGTCACATTGCCTGGGTTCAAATCCTTGTTCTGCTGACTCCTGGATGCCCTCCCTGGAAGGCTGTGTGACCTTCGTGTATCTATGGTCCATCTCTAAAATGGAGGAGATTCAAGTGCTTCCTAAGGTCGCTATGAAGATTAAATGATAAAATATATGTAAATTGCTGAGGACACAGTCTGATACAAAGTGAAGGCTAATTAAAATTTAGCTATTAAAACAGCACTACTTACAATAGGCAAGACATGGAAGCAACTTAAATGTCCATCAACAGATGAATGGATAAAGTCAATGTGGTACATATATACAATGGAATATTACTCAGCCATAAAAAATGAAATAATGTCATTTGTGGCAACACGGATGGACCTAGAGATTAGCATATAAAATGAAGAAAGAAATGTGATATTACTTATATGTGGAATCTAAAAAAAGGATACAAATGAACTTATTTATAAAACAGAAATGGACTCACAGACATAGAAAACAAATTTATGGTTACCAAAGGGGATAGTGGGGGAGATTAAAATAGATAAACAACAAGGACCTACTGTATAGCACAGAGACCTATACTCAGTATCTTGTAATAATCTAATAATTTGTAATAAAATAATCTAAAAAAGAATATATAATGGAATCAATTTGCTGTACACCTGAAGTTAACACTGTAAACTAACTATACTTCAATAAAAAATTTTAGCTATTAAATAATCCACGTTTGAGGGATGGATGGAGGTAAGTGGAAGCATAGGTGAAATAAGATGATTATCAGCCATAATCATGCTGATAATTGACGAAGCTGGGTGTAAAGTACAAGGGAATTCACGATACTATTGTTTCTACTTTTTTATATGTTTGAAATTTTTTAATAAGTAAAAGTATACATAATAAAAACATTTTAGCTTTTAAGTTTATTTTTTGGTTTTGAATTATTTTCTTTGGACATGTTTCTAGGAGCGGGGTCACCAGGTGTGATATTTTCATAATCATTGTTTTGAATATGGCCAAATTGCTTTACTAAAGGATTGTTTGATATATGGTGCTATCCACAAACTCTAAGTAAGCCAGTTTTATCACAATCTTAAACAGCATAAGATATTACCATTACATGTTTGTCATCCAATTTTATAAATAAAATGACACCTCACAGTTATTTCCCCCCTTTTATTTTTTTAAAGATGTTTATTTTTGGCTGCGTTGGGTCTTTGCTGCTGCGCGGGCTTTCTCTAGTTGCGTTGAGCAGGGGCTACTCTGTTGCGGTGCGCGGGCTACTCTGTTGCGGTGCGCGGGCTTCTCGTTGCGGTGGCTTCTCATTACAGAGCATGGGCTCTAGGTGCATGGGCTTCAGTAGTTGTGGTGCACGGGCTTAGTTGCTTCGTGGCATGTGGGATCTTCCCGGACCAGGGATTGAACCCGTTTCCCCTGCATTGGCAGTGTGCCACTAGAGAAGTCCTCCCCCCTTTTAAAGTTAGTAGAAACTTCAAGCATTTTCTTAACTGTGGTTACTGGTAGTTATCATTTATAAAATTTTAAATTATTTACTTCTGTCCTTGGTCCTTTCATCTATAAGGGTTTTACAGGATTCATTTTATGACAGCAGTATAATAGTTTGGTGGAATGAAACTCATTTTAACTGTCATATTTCATTTTTAAGTGAAAGGAGAAACTGTCATCACTATGCAGGTATTGTGATATTTGATTGAAAAAGTCCTTCTTTAATATGTATTCATGGCAAACATATTTTTTGACACTTTTAATGATTATGATCTCCATGTCTTATTTATCTGGAATACGTTCTTGATTTATGGCTGCTATAAATGCGTGGTCAAGCTATGATGAATTGCTCTGAGGTGGCCGCCACCACTGTTCTTTATATAGCGTCCCCTCACTGTGCTGTCATCCTGATTGTGGACCATCTGCCACCAGAGGCCAGACTGCAGATGTCCCTTGTCAATGAAATTTGACCTCAGTAAATTTGCATGTGTCTTTGGAAGGGCCGGGAATCTACCATTCTGCTTTTACGGTATTGTGCGTTTATGATGAACATACTCATGTTTGCTTTCTCTCTGCATCAGTCCCTGCTTTTCATGATACTAATCAGAATTGCTAATTCCAATACAGATCATGATCACAAATTCTCTGTAGCTCTTAAAATGTGTTCAGCTGCCTATCATTAAGATACTGAGTAATGTTTTTACTCTTCTTTTCAGTTTCCTCCTACGGGGCTGGCACATTTCTGTTATATTATTACAACCTACATATTTAAAATTTTAGAATAAGGCCTAATATTGTTCAGTGGTTTATTTAAACTTTACAGTTTTCTGTGTTTAAACCTATAATTTGTAAATGATAGCTTTTTAAAATGGATTTCTGGTGCACTGGAGAGCCACGTTTTATGCCATCTTCGTAACCATAGGGACTGAAAGGTGACAGTGTATGAAGCCCTCTATATTTCATTTTCATATTATTTATTACTTGATAACTGGCAAGAGGGGCATAAAATTGTTTTGTCAGATTTGCACAAGAACTTTCTTACAAAAAGATTTTATAGTACACAACACGTACGTAAATTCTCATATAATCGTCCTTTTAAGATCAGCCTGGTAGTTTTGTTGCTGCTTTTTTCTTTTTTCATTTTTTTGGAAAACTTTTTTTTAGCATGTATCTATATTTATTTTATTTAGGAATAATTGACACCAGGTGTACAACATAATGTTTCGACATTTTTATACATAGCAAAATGATCACCATGATAAGTCTAGGTAACATCCATCACCATACAGTTATAAGCGTTTTTCCCTTATTTTCTTGTGATGAGGACTTTTAAGATCTACTCTTAGCAGCTTTCAAATGTGCAATATTAACTATAGTCACCATGCTGTAGGTTACATCCCCGTGACAATTATTTTATAGCTGGAAGTTTGTAACTTTTGACCCCCTTCACCCATTATACATCCCGCCCGCCCCGTTATTTGTTTCTTTCTGACTTACTTCACTCTGTATGACAGTCTCTAGATCCATCCACGTCTCAACAAATGAAATGAAATGAAAAACTTTTAAGGTTAAAAAAAATCTGCCATGATGGAAAGAGCCTATCAGTTGTTTAAAGTAAAGATGCGAAATTGAAAG
The DNA here is from genome assembly GCF_003031525.2 of Neophocaena asiaeorientalis asiaeorientalis. Classification (NCBI taxonomy): domain Eukaryota; kingdom Metazoa; phylum Chordata; class Mammalia; order Artiodactyla; family Phocoenidae; genus Neophocaena; species Neophocaena asiaeorientalis. The sequence continues at coordinate 4,534,428 of NW_020173770.1, read as the reverse complement.
TAAGACTCCCCCCCCCCCACTTTTTTGTCAGTAATCTTTAGAAAAGTTCAAATAAACTTTAAGCCTGAGTTTGACATAAGATTATGTGATTGGCCAAATGTGGATACTGGTTATGAGACTTAAATGAGCAAAAGCACCTTTTAAAAGATCTGATACTTATAATCAGGAAAAAATAGAGTTCTAAAACTTTTATATAAATCTAAATTGTGTCTACGAATATACGTTTGTGGGTATGTTGTATATATATCTTATAAAACTTATGAAAACAATTCCCAAAATAGCGTTTCTACTTAGATAAATATAAATACAAATGTGGATATAAACATCCTGGTCAAACAAAGAAATAGAAAAAAGGTGAGCTTTTGAGTTTTTCAAAATGTTGATTGTAGTCATTTTAGGAAAGAAGATGTATTATTACTTGTCAAACAGCCAGTAGGTTCATCCCAGAGTAGAGTGAGTCAGGGCTGTCCTCCTAGATATACTTACCTCCCCTTGCAATTCTAGCTTCACAGTGAAACTTGAGGATGATAACATTTAAAATAGAGGAATTTGTTCATGTGTTGGTAGTCAACTCAATTTAGCGTACTTTCCTGATATAGTCCCTGTTCCTTGCCCTGGTACAAACACTCTTCTCAGATTATCAATGAGTTCTTTCTCTAATTGTTTTACCCACATTTGAGGACCTTTCCTCCTCTGCATTCCATGCTGAACATAAAGAGGCACCTGTCTGACTTGCTACCCACTTCACAGTGTCAAGGTGAATGTGGCCAAATCTGCTTCTTGGCCTCCTGTGGTCCTCCTAGACCATCTTATCTTCCTTTTTATGGACCGAGTCCCTGAAGGCAAGCAGCCTCCTGACCCTGGGGCTGAGAGGGAGCTGCCCTCGCTCCCTAGTCCTGCTTGGACATCCCCACACTTCATTCATTCAAACAATCACCTGGCTTTCACTGTCTCCCCTTTCTCTTGTTAAGTTCTCTTGGTCATTTAAAAATATGCTTGGTGTTCAAGCGGGTTCACAGGTCAAACCTGATTTTAAATGAGTGGCTGGAGGAAATCTGGAGATCTAACCAGTAGTAGATTTTTCACTCCACGTCTGCATATGGCATCTCTGTTGCTGAGAGGCAGCCTGTGTTTTAACCCTGGTTCTGCCAGGGACTGCGCTGTGACCTTGGGCAGGTTACTTAAACTCTCTGTCTGAGATTTTTTATAATGGAGATGATAAAAATCCTCATAGAGTTGTAGTGGAAATTAAATGAATGAATAAAGCATTCATGATGGCGCCTGTCAGAAAGTGAGGGCCACGTAACTTGTGCTGTAGTCATTGCTGTTCTCCCAGGAGTGGGCCTGTTACTTGTCGTTTCTGTCAGCTCTCCTGGAGGCTCGGAGCTGACCCGGGGGACTTGTCGTTTCTGTCAGGGCCTCTCTTCCCTTGGCACAGTGATGTTTGCACTTTGGCTAGTGACCTGTTCCTATGTTTATTTTAGAATCCATCCTAAAACATCCTCAAATACGTGTATTAGCTGGTCATGACAAAAATACCAGAATTTTTATCAAAGAGAAAACACAAGCTGCATTATATGGGCACAACGCTGTAAGAGTTAAAACACACCTGTCACATGACTCTAGGTTGGCTGAAAACCAAAACAAAACAAGTTTGCTTTCATCCCCTATTTTTTGGCCACCTAGAAAGCCAACAGCTCTCACCTGATGGGGACATTCACTCGTGGGCTGACCCTCTGGGTCCTGTGTGGCGTTAATAGTTTTCTGCCCAAAGCTGCTCTTGCCTAGCTGGAGAACTGCATCTTGATAAGCTGTGCTTCAAAGTAAAGAAGATGTAGAACATCATTGCTGGTCAGCGTACTGACCTTTGGGGTCTGGGCGAGTAAAGTGGTGCAAAGTGGTGTCTCGGGGTCAGCCAAGTCCGTGCTATGACGGCCGTGCCTTCAGTCAGTTTTCATTCATGGGTGCTGAGCCTCGGAGGGGCTGTGGGTCTGAGAAGCTTGGATCACTCCTTAAAAGTGAGTAACAATAAATCAACTTTCTAGACACCACCGCTTTTCCGGTGTACCAGATCTAGAGGGGATGACGACTAGCAGTGGGGGCTCTGACTCTGTCCTGAGCCTGCAGCTGGCGGTGGACCATCTGTGGCCAGTGCCAAGCTAACAGGTAGAGGTCTCAGGTTATGTGCCTGTATCAATGATTAGTAAAGAGCAGAAGGCATGAGAGACACGTGCATAACTGGGAATGGTATCTTTTTATTCCTCATATAAATTTGTGGTGAACCATTTGGTTGGTCCCTTTGGAGATTTGGCATTCGTTTAGAATTTCTTACCTATCTTAATTTACAATGGGATTGTTATTTTTCTCTTTTATAAAATTGAAGTATAGTTGATTTACAATATCATGTTAGTTTCAGGTATACAGCACAGCAATTCAGTTATACATGTGTGTACGTATATATATTATATATATATTCTTCTTCAGATTCACTTCCCTTATAGCTTATTACAAAATACTGAGTATAGTACCTTGTGCTATACAGTAGGTCCTTGTTGGTTCTCTATTTTATATACTGTATAGTAGTGTGTATATGCTAATCCCAGTTTTCTAAGCTAGATGTCTTTGGAATAGAAATTTTACTCAGCTTCTACTTATACTGAGGGTAATCCACAACAGTCTACCAGTCCTGGCCTTTGAATGGTTTTAGGGGGCTCTGAAAGAGAAAGAAAAGAGTTGCTCAGCGACAGTGTCATAATGTAAGGGTGTGAGTCACCATTATGTTCCCCAGCCAGAGTTGCTGGGACAAAATGAGATGAGTCATGTTGAAAGACCCATGTCTGACACGTGGTATGTGATCATTAATTCCTCTCCCCATGGCGTTGATTAGTACTTGAACACTGAAATAGGTTTCACTAAGAAAACCAACAGCTCCATAAGAGCAATGTATAGTATTTATTTTTGTAGTTATGTCTTAAAAATCAATATTGCAAACATATGAAAATAACTGAAAATCAGCATATACCCCAATGTACCACATAGGTTTCAAATGTTAAAATTTTGCCATAAATGCCTTAAATTCTTAATGGCATGAGACCTTACAAATATAGTGGTAAGTCACCTTCCCCACCTGAGCACACCTCATCCTTTCCCTGACTTCTGCGAGAGAACTCTATCCTGGCGGTGTGCGTTCTCCCCATCAGTGTTGTTAACTTAGACTACATACCTATGATTCATAAATAATATATAGTGTTGCATGTTCTATACAAGTTTACGTAAGCAGTATAATAACGTAGTGCATCCTTTGAACCTGTGATTTTCACATACTCATTTGAGGTTTGAGTGTAGAACTACTTCCTTTTAGCTGTTGTGTAGGATACCATTGCCTGAAATATTCCATAACTGATTTAGATACTTCATATATGTTATTTATTTATCACAAAACACTGTGAGGGGGCTCCCCTGGTGGCTCAGTCCGTACCGAAAAAAAAAAAAAAAAAAAAAAAAACTGCACTGTGAGGTGTTTTTGACTGGGTTTCAGAGCATGTATTCAGACCCAGGTTGCTCCAATTCCATTAAGCCATGCTTTCAATAAACATCAACAAAATAAAGTTGAGAAGAATGAGCCAGCAGGCTGTCTGCTAGTGTGTATCTCTGGGATCTGAACGTAAGGGAACTTGGTGGTTATCTCTCCTCCTGGCCTGGGGCCGGCAAGCTCAGGGCAGCCTGGTCTGCACTGGGGCTGCACTGCCGGAGGGCCCAGGGTCAGTGGGAGTCAGCTGCAAATGTGGTAAAGCAATGACATTTAGAAAAAAATTGATTTACAATGTTGTGTTTCAAGTATACAGCAAAGTGATTCAGTTATACATATATAAATATGTACATATACTCTTTTTCAGATTTTTTCCACAGATAGAGTATAGTTCCCTATGCTATACAGTAGATCCTTGTTGATCACCCATTTTCTATATAGCAGTGTGTATCTGTTCATCCCAAACTCCCAATTTATTTCTCTTCCCCACCTCTACCCCCTTTGGTAACCGTAAGTTTGTTTTCCACGTCTGAGTCCATTTCTGTTTTGTAAACAAGTTCACCTGTATCGTTTTTTTTAGATTCCACATAAAAGTGATATCATATGATACTTATCTTTGTCTGATTTTTTTCACTTAGTATGATAATCTCTAGTTCTATCCATGTTGCTGCATATAGCACTATTTCATTCTTTTTAATGGCTGAGTAATATTCGTGTGTGTGTGTGTGTGTGTATACATCACGTCTTCTTTATCCGTTCGTCTGTCAATGGACATTTAGGTTGCTTCCATGTCTTGGCTATTGTGAATAGTGCTGCTGTGAACATTGGGTACATGTATCTTTTCTAATTAGCATTCTCTCCAGATATCAATAACATTTTTGAGGCCTAAAAGACCCTGAGGGACAGAGAGAGGTTTTAAAAGAAGTGTTAAGTCATGGACCCAGCCCTCAAGGAATTTAAAATCTGGCAAGGGAGACAAAACTAACACGAAACAGAACAACGGGATGCAGAACAGCTCGGTGTGTGCTGTGCCCCCTGCCATCTTTTACAGAAATGGGATATCCTGTATCCTGTATTTTTCCCCGCATCTTGACTTCTCCCTCAACAATACCTTCTGGAAATCCTCTCAAGGTATCTAGCATAGAACTAATTTATTTTTAAAGCCTGTGTAATATTCCATGCTATGGACATATCATCATTTATTTGACTATTCTCTTATTAATGGGTCATCTCCTATTCACTGTTAATGGCTAAAAAACTTTAATAGTTAATGTCCTCGTATATATGTCCCTGTGTGTTCAGATTTCGGCAGGAGAGTTTACCAAGAGTGGCATGATTGGAGAGGAGGGTATATGTATTTTTAATTTTAATTGATGCTGCCAGATTGCTTTCTAAAAAGGCTAGAATTCATATTTCCCCACCATCAATGTATGAGTGTCCTCTCCTGACATTGTCACTTCTAATAGTTACATCTTTTTTTAAGTGTCTGACAGTATATAAAGCTATATCCAATTATTATCATTTTCTGCAACCACTAGGGAATATAAATGCCTTTTTTGGACATTATGTTGGTTATTTTTGCTGTGTTGTCTACTGCTCGTCTTTTGCCTGATCGATATTATTAGCCTTTGGGTTTTTCCTTGGTAAGTTTGTAAGAGCTGTTTATATAGAACAGATATCAACACTTTGTCATCTGTATTACAAATATTTGGACCAGCAATATCATTTGTCTATTGGCTTTGTTTACCAGCCAGATCACTGAAGGATGATAGCAGCAAACTGTTTCATCAGCTCAAAGAAAAATCTAATTAGTTCCATAAGTTAAGTAACCTTTTGGAAGGGTCCATGAGTGAAGTATGATGTCAATGGGTATGGTACAATCTGCTCGTTGACGAATGTGGTAACTCACTGCATCACCCAAATTTTCTATCACTCATGCTTTTCTGATGTTCTTCAAGCCACAGGGAGGAATACTCACATGTGTGCCTGACGTATAGGAAAACACAGTTTGATTTTCAAGTAGCTCTAATGCACTCAGCTGATCTCTCTTCCTTATGGAAATAGAGTCCTGAAATACTGTATCTTTTTTAATTTTTAAATTTTTATCTTTTTAGAAATCACACCATCCTCAAAGCCTCATCCACCTGTTGTGGGCAAAGTGACTCATCACAGCATTGAATTATACTGGGATCTGGAGAAGAAAGTCAAGCAGCAGGGACCCCAGGAGCAGTGGTTCAGGTTTTCCATTGAAGAAGAAGACCCCAGAATGCACACTTATGGTATCATTTATACGTAGGTGCAATGTTGAACTGCTTAACACTTTGCTTTGATTTCTTGATTAGGTGGAATGGTTTCTATTGTCTCCAAGAAGACTCATTTTGAAATTGAAGGAATGAGTCAGCATCTTTTGCATTCATTCTTTTCATGAGTGATGAATTTTGGAAAATAAGGGTGAGCAGTCACTTTGAAATTAAACCTCCTAGACCTTTGAGAGCCCCTTAGGCTTCTGGAATATTCTAATGGTATATTTAAAAAACAAAAAACGTAGAGACATAATCAAAGCTGAGTTGGATGAAATCAGATGAGGTTCCCCTCAGGCTGTTCTGTTCACAGATGTGACAACCTCCCCGGACCTCGGGAAGCTGTTCCCTTGTTAACTCTTTCCAACCAACCTGCTACCTCTCTCAGCCTCCATCAGAACCTGTCTTTTTTGCCTTTTCCTTGAATGCACTTCTTTCTATTTTTATACAGCTGGTTCCTTTACACCATGCACATATTATATCAAATACTGGCCCCTCCTCAAAAGGCCACCTGAAGTAGCTGTTCTTCCACGCAGCTGTCCTCTCTGCCATGACCTTGTTTCATCTGCGTTGTGAAGCCTAGCTCTGCCGGAGTCATTTTACTGTTTACTGTTCATTTTCTGTCTCCCTACCAGCATCTAAACTCCACGAGAAGCAGGTAAGATTCCTGCTTGCTTAAGGCTCTTTCCCCAGCTCCAAGACAGTGTCAGCACATAGGAGGCCCTCAGAATATTTATTGTGTCAGTAAATGAATGCAACAGGAATAATCAAGAAGTCTTTTTTTTTTTTCTTAGCCATCACTTCAATCCTTATTTCTTCCTTTGACAGCTTTACTGCTTGCAAAATGACTTTGTGTTTTAGGAAGAAGACCAGAAATGAGTTGCAGATATGGTTTTATATTAAACTTTTAATTTTGACATAATTGTAGCTTCACATCTGGCTGTAAGAAATAATACAGAGAAATCCCATGTACCTTGTACCATTTTCCCCAGTGGTAACATTATGGAAAACTGTAGGGCAATATCACAGCCGGCATCCTGGCACTGCTGCAGTCAGGGGACAGTTGCAGCGCTTTGCTGGACTTTTCTCCAGGTGGCATTGTGGTAAGGGTGCTGATGTGAGGGTACATACGCAGGCTTCGACTGTTACCTGAACCATGGTATCCCTGCGATTTGATGCACGACTGTTTGTACCTAGAAAAGAAAACATGCATTTACCTGAAGTGTAGTTGCCATATGAAAATAATTCCTGGCCCGACTACTTGAAATATTATTTTAATCATGTCATGTCATGTGTTATTCTCTGGTAAGTAGTTTCCACCCAAAAGCATGAATGATGATATAACAAGTATTTCTGTGGAGAGAGAAAAGGTATTTTATTTCCTATGTTTCTCTTGCACCACAAACCATGCTTGGGCAGGTTAGGTGGGGCTGTCCTGGATGCTCCGTTGTGTCTCCACTTCTCCTTTGCTGGGTGATCAGCCATGTCCACTGGCCTCCAGCCTGTGTGTCTCTGTGTTGTTATGTTTTCCCCAGAGGCCTGAGTGCTGTCTGGCCCGGGAACTCACCTGGACGGTTGCCTGGCATTGCAGAGCCAGCAGCGAGGCCTCAGACCCCCAACTCTAAGCGAGGTTGTGAGATGCTCACTTTCCCTCAGAGAATTAGCACAAACCTTGACACTAGGTGGCGGAGTTAGACTGTGTTAATCTTGACCTCTTTTCTCCATTATATCGCTTTTCCCTAGGTGTATCGTTAAAACTAGCAAATGCCTTTCTTTGAAAAAGCGATTATCTAGACTATCTGACCTTGGGATTGTGGATTTAAGAACTTCGTCTTGACCTGTCAGTTTCTGTTCAGCTTCTCCAACAGCCAGTCTTGAATCAGTGCTGTCGTCTTTGACGTGGGCTCTGCTCACAGCCAGTTACATCTAGTTTTCATGAGATCTCCCATTGCACATCCCTTCTATGCTTTCCCTTGTTAGGTTGTGGCATTTCCCCTACTAGGACGCAAGTAGGATCTGTTTTCTGACTAGTCACTGCTGAATCCCCAGGTCCTACAACCGTCCAGCTTATTTGCTGATTGAATGAATTGGCCATTGCCCTCTCTCCCTTCCTTCTATCTTGCTAGGTTAATTTTCTTTTTAATCTTCCTTTTGTCAAATTGTCTTCGAGGGGTTTCCATTTCTTGAAGAATGAAGGTCCAACTCCTTACACTAACATCTGATGCCCTTCACAGTTTTCCCACAACCTGCCTTTCTTGCTGTTTCTTATTTCTGGGCATAAACCTTCCGACGGAATCTGCTTTACCATCCTTCGAGTATGCCTTGACTTCTCCTGCATGCGTGTTCAGCTGTTTTCTCTGTTCAGACAAATCTCCCCTGCTCCATCCTTTCTTCCACCCAAATCAGATTCTATCTCGACTGAGAAGCTCCCTTTACTATCCTATTATCTACCCCGCTAAATTCCTATGATAATTGGTACCCTTATCACGCATTTCATTCAGTCAGTCAGCACCTACTATGTGCCACACACTGTTTTAGATGCTGGGGATACAGCACTAGACAAACAGACAAAAATGCCTCCCTCGTGATGAGGAAGACAAACGATAAATAAGATGCATGAGTAAAAATAGAGTGTCAGATGGTGGTTAAGTACCAAGTGGAAAGCAGAGGAGAATAGTTGGGGGCTTGGAGTGGAGGTGAAGAAGGCTTCACTGAGAAGGTAATCTGTGTAAAGAAGCAAGTGAGGGGTATCTGGAGCCTCATGAGTATCTGGAAGAACATTCCAGGCAGAAGACACAGTAGGCAAAAATGTCTGGAGGTGGGATCGTGCCTGGCGTTCCAGAAACACGAGTGAAGTGAATGAGTAATGGGATGGGGCCAGCGCGGGGACGGGTCTTGGGGGCTGTCACTCTGTGCGGTGAGAAGCCACTGGACACTGATAAACTGGGGAGGGGTCTGGTGCATATGCTCCGTGAGGGTCACTCTGCCTGCTGAGTGGAGGACAGGCTGTGAGGAGGGAAGGCGGCCAGAGCAGGGAGGGCTAATTAGGAAGCTTCTGCAATCATTTAGGTGGGAGGTAACAGAACAGAGTGTGAAAAGTGGTGAAATCAGGGCTTGTGAAGATAGGTTTGAAGAATTTGCTGGTGCACCAGATATGGGATGTGAAAGAAAGAGGGTAGTCAAGGGGCGTCTGTAGCATCTCAGGATCGGCCCCATTGGGCTGCAGGAAGCAGCAGCTCCGGAAGCTCAGTGGCTCCCAACGGCAGCCGTGTATTTCCCACACGGAACACCTGTGGTGTGTCGCCAGGCTGGTGGAGTGACCTCTGCCTGAACGTGACTACTCATGGTGCCAGCAGAGGCAGAGGTTGGGGCTCCCCATTTCTTGAAGCTTCCACCCGGAATGACACACTGCACCTCTGTTTATACTTCATTGCTCAGAGCGAGTCCTGCCACGTCTGAGCTCCACAGCACTGGGATATAGAATCCTTGGGAAGGCACCAAGTACCTGTGAACAAAATCCAGTCTTCCACAGGTGGCACCAAGGTTTTGGCCTGAGCAGCTCAAACCACGGAGACTCGGGATGCAGCAAACTCTCTCGTTTGCGGACCATCAGGCATCCAGGTGGAGACATCAAGGACGCAGTTGGGGAGGAACCAGCCAGGGGAGAGTCTGGGCTGGAGAAATGGATTTCAGAGTCATTAGCAGGTGGTGGGATTGGAAAGCTGGGGGTGAAACATAGTGGGAGAAGAGAAGTCTGGGAACCTGAGTCTCTGGGCATTTCAGTACTTTGTTATGTTTCATGTTTGCTCAGCTCTTGCATCAGATATTTGCTTTGGCTGATAACAGAGATAATGGTATGCTTTACACTTTGATATATTTCCTCTACTGGAAATAGAACTTGGAGAAGTTCTAAGATTGCTTCATCCTTTGAGCTACCATGCCTGGGCCGTGTAAAGAAGTGCATCTCCAGACGTTCGATACACAGCTGCTCTGAGACGTCCCTGTGTCTGTGCTGCAGTTGGTGTCTCCCCTGTGTCTGCATTATAGTCGTGGAGGACCCTAGTGGGCAGCTGTGTCTCTGGTCCTCTCCATGGGGCCACCTCTACTGATGCTGTGAGAGCCTCCAGCCTCCAATCACTGTGCCCAGTGGCATCTGTTTTCTCAGATGGTTCTGTAATTTATCTTTCCAGGGGTTATGAAGGTGCTGTTTGCTTCATGGTGAGCTTATGATGTTTAGCACCATTGGATTTTATTGGGGGCACTTTTAGTTTTATTTTGGTCTGAAACTATGTTAAGTCTTTGCCAACCTGGCAATTAAATTCCATTGAGGTTTGAGCATTGTAGTCTCACTGAGCTCCTAAAGATCTTTTCAGATGCCACAAATTGAGGGCTCAGTTTCTATGATTCAAATAGCTATAGTTATGCCCCTCTGCTCATGTAACAATAAAACCCACCCACTCACAAGATTACTTTGTGCCAAGCTGATATATTTTAGTTTATCGTTGTTGTTATTTATTTATTTTTAGACCATGCAGCTTTTCTGAACATTTGTCTTGGTTTCAGAGCTTTTTCTTTCATGGTAAATATATTTGTATCTAGTTTTAACACTTCTGTTTTTTTGGCTTCTTAAGGCTGTCAGTATCATTTCCTAATTGTCTTTATTATAGTTTCTTTGTTGTTGGTACATGATGTATCAGTTACCTATTGCTGCATAACAAACTGTCCCAAATTTAGTGGTTTTGGTCAAAGTGTAAAATACACGCTTGCTCATGATCCTACAATTTGGGCAGCGTGGGGAGGGCAAGTCTCTGTTCCACGTGGTCTTGGCTGGTACAGCTCTGTTGGGGCTGAAGGATCCAAGTGGTGTCACTCGTGTCTGATGCCTCTGCTGGGGCAGTGGAGACAGTGGGCGGCTGACCGGGCTCCCGTGTTTTCCTTCATTGTCTGGCATCTTCCAGTGACTCTCACCAGGCAACCTGTCCCTCCAGTGGGGAAGTTGAACATCTTTACGTGGCAACTGGCTTCCAAGGGAGCAAGAGCAGAAGCTGCCAGGCGTATTAGGGCTGGGCCCAGAATTACATAGCATCCCTTTGCCACATCCCATCCTATTTAAGGGGAGAGGAATTTGACTCTTAACGGTGGGAAGAGTACGTGCAACTGCAGGATGGGAGGGGTAGCTAGAGGCCACCTTGACTGACGTGGCTTCTTTAGGTGGAGAGAAATATGCTTCAGGGAAGGGTAGTCTCAGTGAAGAGGGCTGCGTCCACCCTTGAAGGACAGGAGAACACAGACGAAGGTCAGAAGGGCCTCAACGCCACCCCCCCTGTCCCCCGCCATCTTCTTCTTGGCTCTGTTAGAGCTCTGCCCAAGAAGTCATTTAGGTTTTGGTGCCTGGAGTAACTTGTGATGCAGAAAAGGGGGGATCTCCGAGTATTCTGGACTTCATTTCAGCTTAAAATTTTACGTTTTGGATAATCGACAAAGGGAGAGAAACGCAAAGGGCAAAGGGTCTTTGGAAATCATTTCCTGTTTTCAAACATGGTTCTCCAGGTCTCTGAGCTGAGACTCCTCTCAGGAGCACAGATCCAGACCTGCCTGATCACCCGGCACTAGATTTTTCTGTCAGTTACCCTTTGCTCTCACCTAACTATTCATTCCCCTGGAATTCCTTGTCCTTCCAGTCCACGTGGCTTTCTCAGACTGCCTGGATCCTTCCTTCCCCTGCCTATCCTCCTGTCTGTTCTGGAAGTTGCTTGCCCCATGTCTCACTTTACATCAGAGGCCTCTCTGCTAAGGACATGCTTTGGGGCCCCCGCTCCCCTCACTCACTCCTCACGGTAGAGGAATTACTTGTCTGATGGGTGAGTTTGGGAGCTAGAAGGCCTTCTGGGTGGTCTTAAACTATCCTGAAGGGTTCTCCTCCCCCTGGAGCAATGGTGGGCTTGGCTGTCTATGCACTGGGCACTGTGCCTGCATCTTTGGGGAGACACTACTTTTCCAGTGGGTTTATCAGTAATGATGGCAACTCCAGCGCTGTCATTTCAGCCTGATGCAGCTGTCATGCCTCACTGTCCTGGCCTGCCCCTGTTCTTGCACCCATCAGCAGGAGTTGACAGATGCATCTCGGCCCTGAACTGGTCCAGGGCTGCACCCCCAGCCCAGCAGCTCCCAGGCAGTGGGCACTAGATAGGTTTGGTGAGTTGCATGGAAAGGAGTTGCTGTATACATATTTACGTAGCACATCAATGTTTTTGAAAGATTAGTTGTGAACCCCAAAGCATGATTCTGGCCTCTGTACAAGTCTTCTGAGAATGAAGGGAACGTTATAGATAGAAAATGGGAAAGAAGGTGGTAAGCCTGGCCTCCGAGGGGCTGTGGAGAGTGTCCTGAAGGGAGGAGGGCAGGGCCTGGGCTGGGTGTGGAAGCAGGAAAGAAGAAAAGAGCTGGAGGTACTACATCCGCACTCCCTCTCCACCCGCCCTGCACACATACAGATCAAGCCTTTGAGGTGTAAGGAGAGAAAGATTTAGATGAAGGCTTCGAAAAGAGATACATGGAATTTAATGAGATGCTAATAAAGGTTTTCGGCAGCAAAGGGGAGCTGAGATTTTGGGACTGTTGGGACAGACATACAACTCCTGGGACCTTTGGAGACCTGGTATCCTAGAAAGTGGGGCAAGTCAAAACCAGACCCCCAGGCCCTGCTTTGCGGCCAGAGGGCCGGGGTCTCGGCACCTTCACTGGGTCTCAGCGTCTCCTGAGCCGGCAGCACTGCCCGCCTGCGTTTCCTGGTGCTCGTTTTTCAGCTCCAAACGATCCAACTCAAATCTTTCTGCCTGGAGGCCTGCAGGTTTCCATCGCAGCCTCTAATCAGTTTTCTGCTCTCCAAGTGTTCAGCACCTGCTTCCCACAAACGTTTTCCTAGGTGAACCTGACCGTGTGGCGTGATAGGAGAGTCATTTCTGTGCTGCCCACCTCCCCAGCTGCTTGGGGGCTCCGACCAGTCACGCCCTCTCCCTGCAGTGGGATTTTGCCCGCAATAGGTACACAGCGGCGCCCATCCACCCAAAGACCCCACTCAGCAATCACGTATGTGCTACTTGGACTGCCGAGCTTAGCTTTCAATTGTGAAACTTTGCCGTATGAGGACAAAAAAAAAAAATCATGGGTTAACGTGATCGTTTCTCCAAAGTACAAAATCGCGAGCCAGCTGTACGTCAGCCCTGGGGGAGGGGGGCTGCGGCATCGAGGGCACCTGCCGGGCAGGGGTGGACGCCTGTCCTGTCCTGTCCTCCGTGCTCAAGAGTTCAGCCCAGGGTGAGAGACGGACAGCCACCAAGGTCAGCTCTGTACCGGGGGTAGACAGTGCTCAGAAATCCCTTCCACTCGCCCTTCTAATACCTTTCAGAGGACGCTGCCCCGATTACCTGGTGTCATCATCACGTGTGTCTCCTTCCGTCTAGGGGATACGCGACTAAGCATGTCGTGGAAGGTCTGGACCCACGCACCCTGTACAGGTTTCGACTGAAGGTCACCAGCCCCTCCGGAGAGCATGAGTACAGCCCGGTGGTCTCGGTATCTACGACCAGTGAGTATGCAGAACTCGAAACTCATTTGTCTAAAGGTGACAAGCAATGTGAAGGTGAAGGTATTCTGCTTTCTGCTCGGCCTTACCGGAAACAGAAACCGTTCCATTTCTAAGCACTGTGATAACATTGTTCACTGGCCGGGCCTGGCCGGCGCATAAGGGAGGTCGAATTACGCTTGAACAAATGCAAGAGCTGTTTTTGAGCCAGCACTTCCCTGGGAGGGCACGTTCAGGAAAAAAGGATGGAGTCACCTTTCTCAGGAAGTGGGCCAGAAGGGTGCGGGCCGAGCAAGGGTTCCCATGCGGAGAAACAGGCTGCCCCCCGGGCGACCTCAGGTGAGAGGTCCACTCAGCGTTTCGTCCCTTTTGGACAGCTTCAGTGTATCCGTCAAGACTTGACACAGCAAGTGTCAAGTTGATCCCTGGGAACCTGTGGGTGAGGAACAGTGAACAGCGCTGCTTCTGTCCACAGGACGCAGAGAGGGGGCCCACACAGAGGTGGGGACAGAGGCCGCATCCTTTACCCAGGGCAGATCTAAGGGTGCAAATATTTTCTGGGATCAGTATTTTCTTTCTTTCTTTCTTTTTTTTTTTTTTTAAAGAATTTTTGTTTTTAATTAAGTTATTTTTGGCTGCGTTGGGTCCTTGTTGCTGCGCGCGGGCTTTCTCTAGTTGCGGCGAGCGGGGGCTACTCTTCCTTGTGGTGCACAGGCTTCTCATTGCGGTGGCTTCTCTTGTTGCGGAACATGGGCTCTAGGCACGCGGGCTTCAGTAGTTGCAGCACATGGGCTCAGTAGTTGTGGCTCGCGGGCTCTAGAGCGCAGGCTCAGTAGTTGTGGCGCACGGGCTTAGTTGCTCCGTGGCATGTGGGATCTTCCCGGACCAGGGCTCGAACGCGTGTCCCCTGCATTGGCAGGCAGATTCTTAACCACTGTGCCACCAGGGAAGTCCCTGTGATTGGTATTTTAAAACATTTTGAAGGTGTGTGTGTATGAAGTGCCATCTTTGAACTAGAATATTGTGAAGATTAAAACGGTCAGAAGCGTTTTTCACTTCTGAAAATACCCACCCACCGAAAATACAGAAGATGTTGGGGTAGGAGTTTATTAATTAATTAATTTATTTTTGCTGTGTTGGGTCTTCATTTCTGTGCGAGGGCTTTCTCTAGTTGTGGCAAGCGGGGGCCACTCTTCATCGCGGTGTGTGGGCCTCTCACTGTTGCGGCTTCTCTTGTTGAGGAGCGCAGGCTCCAGACGCGCAGGCTCAGTAGTTGTGGCTCACGGGCCCAGTTGCTCTGCGGCATGTGGGATCTTCCCAGACCAGGGCTCGAACCCGTGTCCCCTGCATTGGCAGGCAGATTCTCAACCACTGCGCCACCAGGGAAGCCCCCAGACAAATCTTTTTTTGATTGCACAAAGGGAGTTAAACATTATTTAAAATTTTTGTGAGTTAAACGTTATTTTAAAATTTCAGTCAATGTAGCATTTGGCTTGTATACATATATATATATTTTTTTTTTCTGTGACTTTCAGTTATGTCCTTTAGGCATTTACTGATGGACGTTTTTTGTGCAGATGAAAGGTAATTCAGATTTTGAGTTGGTTCATAACACCTTCCGTTGCAAACAAGGCATTAGGGGATTGGCTCTCAGTTTAGCGAACTGAGAATTTAGTTAACGCCTGAGGGTGGTGATGCCATATGCACCCCCCAAACAGTGCTCAGCTAGCCGTGGAGAAATAGAGTTTCAGAGGAGACTTTTAATGTGAAATGGTCGATTCCAGAGATGCGGGTCAGGAAAGAGGGCTTGGCCCTGAATCTGGTAAGGGTGAAAGCATTTGCTTTTCTATGGGAGATATTGAGCTCCTGGAGTTTTTAGGGGTAAGAAAAGAAGGCAGTGCCTTACTTCTTTGTGTGTTGAGGGAAGGCACAGAGAATGGAGGAGAGGGGGGCAGGAGAAAAGTGGGCAAAGGGAGCCCAGCGTGTGGAAAGAGGCTCTGGAGGGCAGCTCCTCCGGGCCGCCTTCGGGCCCCCTCCCGTTCCCCCCACCCACCGCTGCACTCCTCTGGCTCTGCCCCTGCATTCTGGGGTGCCCTCCCTCCCCACTGCTGGGCCTACCGCGCCCACTCCGGGGCAGAGCTCTGTTCCAGGCCATTCCTCGTGTGGCTTCCCCTCGTTTGCTCTGCACTCCGCTTCGCTCCCACGCAGGGCGCTGTCTCACCACCTCTAGTAACGCTCCTTTGCCTCTTATTTTACGTATTCATTCATCTTCTTTGTCTTCCGCCTACCGTGCGTGCTCCTGAGGGGCCAGGGTGATGGGTCAGTCATGTCTAGTTATAGAAGATCCTTAAGAAACGGTTGGATGGATGGCGAACGAAAAGCCCCCAGTCAGTACTGGGGGGAGGAGGAGGTCTGATTGGCTCAGCTTGCCTTCCTGTCTCTTGGGAGATGGATCTGGTTGCCACTGGCTGGGGAGAGGCCCCCTGAACCTGCCGAGTGAGGGTGAACTGGGCATAGAGCCAGTTGCGGTAGGCGGCCCCTAGGATCCTTAATACCACCTCAAAGCCAGGGCAGGGGCTCCTGGGCCTTCGGCCAGAGGTCACATGGAGTCAGGGCAGCATCTGGAACTCTTCTAGGAAGGCAGAGACCGGCATAGCGCTCGGTCTGTCGGCTGACGAGGGCGGTGCCTGCAGGCCAGGTGCGCCTTCTCCTTGCTTCTGAGAGGCAGCCGCGGAAAATTGGTCCAAAGGTCCAAGGCCTTTGTCACTGCAGTCCGTGGCTTCCGTGGCTCATCAGACAAGACCTCCTGCGGAGACGAGGGTGGGCTGGAGATGAGGCTCCTGGTGATGCCCTGGGAGCCGAGTGTCAGGTCACAGCACACGTGCCTGCAGCCAGGATGCGCTCTCAACCTCAGGACGCTCTCCTGGGTGGGAAGGACCAGGTAACCCTTGCTTCTGGCTGCTGCTCTTATTGTATCCACAGCGGACTCTCTTAAGGAGGCAGATCAGGCTAAACAAAGAATTAAAAATGCGCACGTTCTATAAAACAAGTGAAAATGCTTCTGTGGGTTGATCATTTGCGTTCGGTTAGAAAGTGCTTTAATGAATCACAAAAGCACATATTTTG
>NW_020173770.1:4409895-4517709 GCF_003031525.2 Neophocaena asiaeorientalis asiaeorientalis | reverse complement strand
CCCCCCCCCCCCCCACCAGGTAAAGGACACGAGACTCTTGTTTAAATGAGGCAGCATGCAATTTTAATCAGTTGGGCCCTTAAAAAGAAAGGAAAACAGCTGCTGCTTGTTAATTGGCAAACATTTTTTGCCAATGAGCTCATCATTTATTCACTGTTTTTAATAGAGACTTAAATTCCACCAAGGAAGGCGTTATCACCATATTTTAATATCTGTCGGGACACGTGCAGCTAAATGACCCTCTTGCAGAGCGTGAGCAGTGGTTTCCCAAAGACCCCTCTGCGCCCCCCCCAACTCCTCGCCAGGCGTCCCCTCCTGTGGTCCTGCCCGATGACGGGCATGCTCACCACGGGCAGCATCGGTTCAGTATTTGTAATAATTGTGACACCCTGGTAAACATTAGAAAAACAAACCCACAAAGGCAAAGCCTGCCTTTTCCATATTCCATTGCACTTATTGATAGCAGTCCCTTGGGCCAGGCCCACAATGTCTTGAAGGATTCGGGGGCAGAGGACTGGAACATTCTGCTCACCCTGGAATGTCCCCTCTGTTCTTCATGACTCCTGCCTAAAGTGGGAGTAGAAAGAACTCTGCCCTGCAAACAAGAGCCTCTGCGCTTTTCCGTTCTCTGTCAAATTCCTGTAACCGGTGAGGCTCTGTCGTGCCTCGGTTGATTCCTCTCCGGGCTGGCGGCCATCCTCAGTACCTCGTTGCCTTCCTGGCAGGGGTCTGAGAGGGTTAATGAGTTAATACTGAGAAAGAGCTTTCATGCCCCAATGATAGTTATTGCTTCCCTTTGCTGAAACTCAGCAAGCAGGGAATGATGAACAATTATGTTGTTTTCCTTCTCTTCCGTGAGCTGTCCCTTTGATCCCAGAATAAGTTGGGAGAGCGCTGATGACCCCTCGCAGAAACTGGAATAGGCAATACATTTATTGAAATGATACCATAATATCAAGATACCCTGGTCTCTGCTATGCACGGTCCTCAAGCTTCTAAGCACGAAATGAACTTATTCTGTTTTCTGATATTTGCATGCCACAGAGCTCCCTGGGTAGGATGGGAAGTGCCCGTACCGGGAGAGCCATGCTGGGTAGGTAAGAGGGATGATGTGGACTGAGGTGGTCAGGGCGTAATGTGCTGGGTGCTGTGTGTGCTTTTAGAGCTTTCCCTCAAATCCCAAGAAGTTAGCACTTTTCCGAAGCTTTCTAAGCTTTAGGCCTCCCCTTGCACTTCGCACTTTGCAGGGGCTGGGGGTTCATGTGTGCGTATTTAAGATGTCTGCTTGTATACAAAATTTAGTAAGAGCGGAAGCATAGAACGGATTGGTCAGCTACCTCGACATCTACTAAGCCCCAAACGAAGGAGTGTGGCCTTTCGGAAGACCTCCCTTTGAGCTCTGATGTTGCCCCCTCCTATCTGGGTGACCTTGGACAACTCACTCCGCCTTTCTGGCCCTGTTTTGTGGTCTGAAGGAGATTAAAAGCATCCTGTGAAGTTCTAGAGACAGCTTAGTTAATTGGATCTAGCTAGGATACCATACTTTAAAATTCAGTAGAAACAGGATGAGCTTCCTATGTCCTTCTAGGTGATTCTGTGCAAATCACTTATTTTGGTGTTTTTAGTGGCAGTTGACGTTTGAGAGTCACAGAAGTAGGGGCCGTTTGGTGGGATAATGAAGACTTTCCCACCACACCGTCCTTCTCCTCCTCTCTGGGAAGCGAGAGGGAAGAGGAACTTTCCATGGGTTTCATTTGCCCACTAAAGTATGGGTCATGTTAAGTCAGTATGACTCTAGTGCAGGGATTCTCAGCATCTGCATGGTTGGTGACTGGGGCTGCCCCGTGTCTGTAGGATGTTTAGAGGTATCCCTGGCCTCCAGCCACTAGATGCCAGTAGTACCAATCCTTAAGTTGTGACAACCAAAAATGTCACTAGACTTTACCAAATGTCCTCCAGCGGGGCAAAAGTCTGCCCCCTCCCATAGCCCCTCGCGAAAGCCATGACCTCCCTCAGAAGGCCAGGGACTGCCGTGGGCCTTGTCCTCTGGTGGGTTATCATGATACATTTATTTGAGGCTTTTGGTTTAAAACTATGTGTGGAATGATGAAAAGGAAGTATAATGTAGCTAAGACATCTTGAGGAGATTGGCAAGCTGAAGCAGACAAAATTGTTATTTCAAAACAGTTTTAACTTGGCTTGAATTTATTTTTACCAGAACAGAAGAAAAAGGGTATCAGCTAAAGGTCACTCTGACAGGGATCTCTTCATTCTTCTGCCTCACTGTTTCCCGGTTTGTACTTTGTCCAGCGAAAAATCCTCCATGGAAACCGGGAGAAACTCAGCTCCTGTGCCTGGGAACTGGCATCCCAGAGTTTTTCCACCGTGAGGAGCAGGGAACTGGGAATTTTACTTCCCCGCTGGCTGAGACGGCCAGGGGCCTCTGCAGGCCAGACTGTAAGAGGGAGGTTAAGGGGCGGGGTGAGCCCCAGGGGCTAGTCTGGGGTTGCGGTGGGAGGATAGAGTGGAGGGGATGTTTTCTTTCAGGGTTGAGAATAGTAACAGCTGAAAGTGGGCCCTGCAGTGTGAAGGGCAAGAGAGGGACATGTGTGTCTCATTCTCTCTGGGGCTCCCAGTGTCAAGACTAGGCATGTAAGGTATACATGAACCTTTGTTGGGGGGCACGGGTTTGATCCCTGGTCAGGGAATTAAGATCCCACATGGTGCGGCCAAAAAACCCCACCACCACCAAAAAATGAAACAAATTTGTTGAATAAGTGAATGAGCCTTTTTGAGATGGCCGAAGCCGGGGATTATCAGCTCAATGCCTGTGAAGGCCGGTAGGGTGCTAAGTGTGGGAGGGGCTGGGCACCAGGCAGGAGAGAAAGGTGGGCTGCCCGGGACCAGGGCAGCTGCTGTTCTGTTACTATCACCTTGACAACAGATACTTACGACGTACAGGTGCTAGTCTAGCACTTCACTTGTATTGTTTCATTTAAACTTAATTCTAATCATCCAAAAAGTCAGAACGTCATGGAAGGTGAACCAAGTGAAGCCATGAAGTAAACATCCTGATGGATGGGCTTCTTTCACTTGGTCCTGAGCTCACACACTGCTCATTTTTGGACTCCTGCCCCATTCTCTTCCACGAGGAGTTAGTGCACAAAGGGCTGCCCCTCTTCCCATTGTTCCTTTCCTGTTTCTCAGAACCTGTCGCCTGCTTTTCTCCACTTGGCAGGCTTGCTCCCACAATCAGGCTTTCTCACAATGTTCTACCTCTCTGGGTATGAGCCCTTCTGCCTCCACAAGCTCACAGGAGGCAAGGCCAATGTGAATGTTATGTTCCTGGGAAGGACTGAAATTGTGGGTTTCCAATGTTAAAGCAATCTGTCTTTTATCGTTTGTCATTCACATAGTTTAGTGACTCCTTGGCAAACAAAACCCGCACATCGTGACAGTGGTGGGGCTTTCCCTTGCTCGTAAGGGACATTTATTATGTCTTCTGAAATCTGAAAGGATTATTTTCAAATATCAAAATAACATACACACAGCGGTACTTTTATAACTTGAAAATGTCCCAAGCCTTTAGGACAATCTAAATGTTCTTCTCTTAATATGTGAAAACGAGGTCTGTTTTCAGTAGGAGGGGAGTATGTCATGTAAGAGATACTCAGCGGAATTGCCAAGTGCCTTCTTGAAGGTGAACGTGAACTTCCACTCAAGGCCACAGGAGGAATAGAGCTGGAATGAACCTTCTTTCATTATATTTTGGATGACTGCTTTCCGTCTACTTTCTTCAGGAGAACCCATAAGTAGTGAACACTTGCATAGAGCTGTCAACGTGAACGATGAAGATTTGCTGCTTCGAATACTACAAGGAGGGTGAGGGAGCTCTGCCTTTTAAAAACTTAAATTTTTTTTTTTAATCCCCAGTAAGTGTTTAGAAATGCATGCATGCAGCTTAACTTTATTTTCCTAAAATTGCCCACGGCTTTGAAACGGGCTCCAAAATTGATCTCAGGTGACTGGTGTGAGTGCAGCATGGCTCATAAAGATGACCGTAGACAGCCCCGTGTAAATGATATATTTTGTCATTATTTAATGAACATTGAAAACAGATATGATGAGTCTGGGTGTCATATATTCTTCCCAGAAATAACTTATGACTCTTGCTTATATGCCGTAGCATTTAGGCAAATTTTGCCCCTAAATGCCTGCGTCTAATTCCTGATGAAATTAAGGAATCACTAAATCAGCTGTTTCTAACTCAAAAGGCTGATAAAACCCTAGAGGGAAAATGTTGAATACAGTTGCCGCCAATGAGATACTTGAAGCTGTCTCCCAAATGAAAACAGGACAACGTTATCTAGATCGTTTTAGAATTGATAGTGTTGAGTGCCTTAGAAGACAAGTCATGTGTGAATTGAGGCTCTGTAAGTTGGAGAAGGTTCCCGAAAAACGCCACAGCTTCTAAGCTGCTGTTGAAGAGCTGGGCTTTCTTTCTTCCTTTTTTTTTTTTTTTTGCGGTACGCGGGCCTCTCACTGCGGTGGCCTCTCCCGTTGCGGAGCACAGGCTCCGGACGCGCAGGCTTAGCGGCCATGGCTCACGGGCCCAGCCGCTCCGCGGCATGTGGGATCTTCCCAGACCGGGGCACGAACCCGCGTGCCCTGCATCGGCAGGCGGACGCTCAACCACTGCGCCATCAGGGAAGCCCGAAGAGCTGCGCTTTCTTCTTTGAGCAGCAATGCTTTATGCCCAGTGGGTGCAGTGGGGACCAGGCTGGTGTTGGGTGGAGCTGAGAGCCTGCAGTGAAGCCACTGTGTCCCCCGCTAGTTTAGAGGGGCCGTGTTCTTCATAGAGGATTTTAGCAGATTACGTAATGGTTATGAATTGAAGGAAGTGCCTATTTTAAGTGAAATTACAGCAATTTCCTCTTCTTTCCTTGTGAATTTGAATCCTTTAAAACATTAGGCAGGGCAGTCTAAGACAACAAAAACTTAATGGTGCAGAAGGAACTGGAATTTTCAGGAAAATGAACCATTTTAACCACCTGTGCCCTGAAAGAGAAGTCAGCTGTGAATCCACAGGGAGCCGTGTGGGCACGTTCATCTCTTTATTTTCCCTCTGTGTTTCCCCCAAGCAACGTGAAGGTTGATGTTCCCAATAAGTTTGGCTTTACCGCTCTGATGGTCGCTGCCCAGAGAGGATACACCAGGTATGGCGCTTCCCTCTGCATCCCTTAGGGAGGGGTTGAGCCCCTCGCTCCTCCCAAAGGCTCCTCTCAGGACGGGGACGGGGACGGGAGGGGAAGGGCCGTCGGTGGGGGAGGGGGGGAACCCAGCTTCAGTTCTCTTTCCAAAATTGAGCCATGTAGGGGCTGAACAGAAGCTCAGCTGCTTTTATCATAAAGTCACACAACATGCAGGAGAGGGTATAAAAATGTATAATCATGTGATAAGGAAGAGAGGTAGCCATTTAAATTACATTTTGCAAGGTATTTTATATGTCCTGGGAAAACTGGTTATTAGAATGTGAATTTCTTTAAAAAAAGAAAAGGGGGGGGAGGGATATTCATTCTAGAAAACAAATTTCCCTGATAGGTTGTTCAGATATAATTTCCACTGACACAATCTATTTTCTCTACTCCTCACGGAGATACACATAAATATTGAGAGCTTATTTTTTCCAACATATTTATATTTAACTAAAATGCCATTTTTCAAGAAGTAGAAATGGATTTTCATTAGATTCTACCATTTGAAAATGTATTTCCAATGGTCATTAAAATTAAAGTGAGAGTGAGTTGGTTTCATAGTCTAACTTGTTTCATGTGGTATAGTTTTTTGTTTTCAATGATTAATTCACGTAAAGGGTAAAAAACTGTTTGTTTGTTTTTTGGTGTGGAGAGGCAGTCTCTTGGTTTAGTAATGCCCTGTCTTTAAAGCCAGCTGCCTCTGAAGATGGAGAAGAGAGAGTTGCCAGGACAGGTCTTAAATATAGAGTCGTTCATTTTTACTGGGTTATCGGGGGTTCCTATTCATCAAAGCTGCTTACCCAGCGACTCTGAAATTTGTCTTGTTTAGGCTTGTGAAAATCCTCGTTTCTAATGGCACAGATGTGAATCTGCAGAACGGAAGTGGCAAAGACAGGTAGGTATGGAACATGCCCTAAACTGTTCCCATACTTGTGTCACTAGGCTTGGGTTTTTGATTTACCCAAATATTTTCTTGGTTTTTTTTTTTGACAGTACTGAGAGGTGATAGGTCTCAAAGGAACGATGGCAACTCAAAAACTGACTTATTCACTTGTCCACTTATTCTTCCACTCAACAGGGTATTTGGGGGGATATCCATTATAATGCGTCTGCCTTCCCTAGCTTGAGCCCAGCAGACACGAAGCGCTCAGTAAGTGATAGTTACTGAAGCAGTTTTCTCCAGCCGTGTGCTGGGCATTTGGTTGTAAGTGCCTGTAGCACTTTGTACCTCCCTAAGGGCTCTCATTGCACGTCGCCTGACTCTGTTAACTAGAAGTCTTCGGTGTTTCCAAGGAAGCAAAAGGCATTCACAAAGATACAACCCAGTTACTTCCCTGAGGTGAAAGGGCTGAGTGCCTTGCAGGAGAAGTTTGTGGAAAGAACATGATACTTGGAAACTTGTTCTTACAATGATGAGAGAATGTTGTAGAAAGACCTAAGTTTAATTAATTAATTCAAATCAACCAATATTTATTGAATGACTGCCACATGCCAGGCTCTGTGCTTGGCACTTGGGTAGAACAGTGAATAAAATGCAAAGCCTTTGCTCAAGGAGCTTATAGTCACGTGATGTATGCCGATCAAAGGTTTATGCACTGCAAACTAGTATGTAAGGAGCAGCTACAAAACACTGATCAAATATGGTAGGCCACAAAGAGGACATCAATTTCTAAAACCAGAAAGCCTACCTACCACACTCTCTGGACATAGTGCAGCAATAGATTTTAGTAACCTTGAAAAAATCACTTAAGTTTTAACAGTAATTTTTCAAATAACTCTTAGGTATTTTTGGAACTAAGCCATCAATTCAAGAAGTTTGAAAAAATAATAGTGCCATTTTAAAAAGAAAAAAGAAAAACTTGAGAGGTATGAAAGAGAAGAATTTTTAAAAAGTAGAAATTGATTATAAAATAAAGACTGTTGAGAAATGTAAGAGCTACCTCTTAAACCAAAGCTACACAATAAAATGGACCAATTTTGTACATCTCAGAGGAAAGAAAAAATTAGAAATCTGAAAGGATTCATAACACTATAGAGCAAATTTAAGCATGAAAAGAAAGTGGTACACTTGCATCTAAAATAGATTTGATCAAATCATTGAAATGCATACTTTTTTAGAGAAAATTTAAACCATCAAAATCAACTCAAGAAGTAGAACATCCAAAATAGCCAATATCCATACAAGAAATTAGAAAATTTATTGAAAGATCACCTCCAAAATAGGCTCTGTGGTTGGTCTGTTCTACCAATGAGCTTGTTCAGATTTTCTAGGTACTGATAATAACCTTGAACTTTTCCACAGCAGAGAGGAAGCTGGAAAGCTACAGAGGATAGCCTTATTGATAAAATCTGATAGAAAGAAAGCTATTTGTACATCTTTATGTGAAGACATTTATGTATCTCTTCCATCCTAGCTAAGGGATCATACAGGAGGGTAAGGATATCTAGATCAGGAAATTTCTTAATGCTTCCCATCAGTAGACTGAAGGTGAAAAAAAGCCTGTGTGTGTGTAACTGGTCCTCTGTCTCTTTTTTTATTTAAAAATTTTTTTCTTATAGCAATGACTTTTGAGGAGACGGGATCAATTATCTTAGAGGATGCCCTGTATTCTTGATCTGCTCAGTTGTCTCCTAGGTGTGAAGGAGGCATTTAACTTGTTCCTTATTTCCAATAAAGTGAAAATTAGGTTTAAAGGCTTGATTGGATTCAGGTTAACACTTTTAGCAAGAGCACTTCAGAGCTGGTGTTGTGGCTTCAGTTTGCCCCTGTCAGGCCTGTGATGCAGGTTGCCCCCCAGTTGGTGATTCTACTTCTCATCCTTTGGTGAGCGTGTAACAGCTAAGTCTTTCCTTTGTAAAGATATAGCTTCCCATTGCAATTAGAAAATAATCTATGGGTTAGAAATTCAGTACAGTGTGAATATCCTGTTCTCCATTAAACTTTCATCCAAAAATTTTAGCATCTACTGTGATCCTTGCCTGAATCAATTATTTAATTGGGACTTGCCACAAAGTGATTTTCTAATTCCCTGATTCCTCCCATATTTATTAGCTGTGTAGTCTTCTGTTAACAAGAGCTTTCCCTCATCAACTGGGGATGGACTACACTGTATTCTATAAAGACAACATAAATGTTTATTTAAGTACCAATATTTAGAGTAAGGAATTGGTTTAACAGTTATCTCTAATAGTGTCCGATGAGATTTTTTTCTTTTTCTTTTCTAAATATCATCATGGACTGGTAGATGTCTTTAAATCCAACATTTTACTCTATTACAGCGATTATTCATTTTTCGGAGGTATAATTCACATACCATAAAATTCATTCTGCTACAATGTACAATTCAGCGTTTAAAAATTTATGAACAAAGTTGTGTAACCACCATCACTGTATAAATCCGGAAGATTTTCATCAACACAGAAAGAAGCCCTATATTCATCAGCAGTCACTTACCATCTCCTCCTTCCAGCTTCAGCAACCGCTAACCTGCTAGTTCTGTCTGTATGGATTTGTCTATTCTGGACATTTCATATAAATGAAATCATACTATGTGGCCTTTTGCACCTGGCTTTTATTTAGCATAATGTTTTAAGGTCCATCTACATTGTAGCATATGTCAGTACTTCACTTCCTTTTTACGGCCAAATTATATTCCATTGTATGGATATACCACAATGTGTCTATTCATCCGTCGATAGACACATACATTTTATGTGAATAATTTTCGTGGCTTTTCCACCCAAATTAGGATTTCTCACTTAGGTTTAAGCCAGGGAGGGTAAATGTAGACCTGAGTGTGGAGACCCCACTTACAGCCAAATGCTCCTTCTGCTGTGTGTTGCAGTCTAATGCTTGCGTGCTACGCGGGACACCTAGATGTTGTGAAATACCTCCGAAGACACGGTGCTTCCTGGGACACTAGAGACCTAGGAGGCTGTACAGCTCTGCACTGGGCTGCAGATGGAGGCCACTGCAGTGTGATTGAGTGGATGATAAAGGACGGCTGTGAGGTACGGATTGTCTTTGTTAACTACACACGTAAAGAACCTAAATGCTGTTCCATAGGGTTTAGGACAAGCAGGGCCTTATGTGGATGTCTTTTGATTAGTTGAACCTAGAAATGCTGGAGAAAGTTCTCTGACTTAAGAGCAAGAAAGTTCCTGAAGCCTTTTGGGAAAAAAAGATCGTTACAGAATTGTTACGATAGTGAGGCTTCAGATTGTCACGGAGGTTCATCGCGTGTGGGGGAAAAAGGAACAGTGCTGAATCCAGAGCTGGACCTGATGCTTCTTCTACTTTGTTGATTCCTTTGTTCATTCCCTATGCCAACAAAGCTTGATGGTGCCTCTACAACACACCAGATACTGTCGTAGGTGCTGGATGCACCAAGATGTTCAGAACTCTTATAGCCATACTGCTGCTTATTGCTTTTAGAATTAGATTATTTTTATGCTTGGGTTTGCTTTAAAGATTAGTCATTAAAAAAAACTTCCGAAGAGCAAACACTGTATCAAGAATAGAGCATTCCAGGGGCTTCCCTGGTGGCGCAGTGGTTGAGAGTCCGCCTGCCGATACAGGGGACACGGGTTCGTGCCCCAGTCCGGGAAGATCCCACATGCCCCGTAGCGGCTGGGCCCGTGAGCCATGGCCGCTGAGCCTGCGCGTCCGGAGCCTGTGCTCTGCGGTGGGAGAGGCCACACCAGTGAGAGGCCCGCGTACCGCAAAAAAAAGAATAGAGCATATTCCAGCTCTCGTGTCTTTGCTTTGAAGCAGGCATGTTGGTTTGCTTCTGGTTTCATGTTATCAGAAAGCACAAATTCTACTTGGCAAATGGAAGTAGAGTTGTTTGGACTCTTCTAAAGATATTTGAAGATGGGCAAATAGAATTAGCTCCATTAGGGTAATTGCTGCTAACTTTGAAAACTTTAGAAGATTTCAAAGAAGTTAAATAAAAATTTCAGGGCATGGAAATAAGGAATGATGAACAAAATTCTCTCCTAATTGTGATTGCCAGATGGTGTAGACTACTGAGAAGTTAAACTGATGACCTGGAAAATAAACTCGAATGGAGAAGAGTTATGTCTCCCGGAAGATGTCTGTAGATTTGTCCTAGTTTGTCTCTGAAGTGGGATTGAGCAAAAGGAAGGCTTAAGTTGTGGGATCTCACTGGTTCCTGCTGCTGCTTTGAGAGGGCTGAGAAGAGGGCCCCTTGGAGGAAGAACCTCAATCAAGATAAATCCCTTTTATTACATTTCTTGTTTTGTTTTAGACACACGCACAAAAGGTCAGAGGTATCAGCCTTCGTGCCTTGGTGGTTAGGGCCCACACCTGCCTTGGGTGGTGGTGACAGCTACATTCCTCTTGTTTGGTTTATGATGAATTCTGCTCATGCTTTGGACCCAGTAAAAGTCTGTAGCTGAAAATGAAGTTTGACCTGTGCTGAAAGAAGGGCAGGTCTCTGCCATCAACATGTAATGCTGGAATTTTGGAAGTGTAGTCTCTCTGGGCTTCAGTTATGGACACACTCATTTGGGGTGAATTCCATCTTTTTCTGTAGCACTGGAACTCCATAAATGTGTCCACAAAAGGTTTCTGTGTGGCTGGTAGATGATATCAACACGAGTCCCTCTCTGTTCTTGGCAGGTGGTTGATCTGATGCTTCGGAAGACAGTGGGTTGGATCTGGGAGCAAAGTGGGGCATTGTCACCCTCTTCTCGAATCGAATGATCTATACTGAGAGCGAGTTATTTGCACGGGGAACCATTTCTACATTTAATGAGCCATGTGACCTCAGGGAAGGTATTCGACTTCTGTGAGATTTGGTTTAAACATTTGTAAATCAGGAATAAAAATAGCTACCCCTGTTTAACCCTCAGGACCAAAGAGAAAATGTGTGTGGAAGCGCATTGGAAATGCATAAAGTACCTTGTAGTACGAGGTGGTTATTTTATTATTATTTAAATATAATGGAGCTTGCTGCCCAAAGGTGGTTATTTGCAAGAGGAAGAGCTGCACGTCTTAACGGTGTTGCAGTGGCTAATCTCATACACACAAATCACCTGCAAGGTCCTAAGGCCCTACTGGCAGTTCCTTGTTTGTTATTCCGGTCTGATGCTTCATACTAAAGCTGCAGAGAGCTCTGAGTAATTCTTCTGTTAAGTAATTCTTCTAAATTAGACCTGTGTGTGCGTCCATGCGTCCGTCTGTGCACATGTGTATATGTCTACTTCGGTACCACTCTTCACGGATGGATGAGGTCCTTGTTGGGATTGGAGGAGGCAGTATCTACATTTCATTATTCTAGAATATGTCTTAAAAAGCATGAAACTGAAGGATCTTAATGTCGGGCAGATTATTAGAAATGGCCCATCTTACTACCAGGCAAACTACATTTTGGACGAGGCATTAGTTAGTTGGCTGACTTTTCAGACTGGGTTTCATGTAAGAGATCTGGTTGCTTTGTATTTACTCCGGCTGTAGTTCTCCTGCTTAAAATTAATACCTATTGGTAAGTATCAGGGTGGGCGTTTATATTACTGTCTTGTTCCAGAAGGGATTTAAAGCCGCTTACAAAGACGCTTAAAAGTAAGCAGCAGACACCCTTTAAAAACCAGACGAGGGAAGTTAGGCACGAGAAAATAAGGCAGGGCTCACATGGGGCCAAGGAGGAGGTGATTACATTTCATTTTTCTGTTCCATTTGAACAAAATGTAAATGAAGATGCCCGTGTGTGGGGAGGGGCCTCCTGGGGCCTCTCAGCACCCTCGAAAGTGGTCCAAACACAGCTGCTCACTGTGTAAATGTGAATTGAAATCACGGTCCAATCAACTCTCACCAGGTCTAGAAAGACTGCTATCTAAATTGTGGGGGAATTTGGGCAAGTAGACATTTCTTTATGTTTCTGATGAGTGATTTTCAGGGAAAGAAAGTGGGCTAAGGGCCACTCTCCCTGTGGCTCTCCAGGTGGACACCACGGATGCTGGCTCGGGGTGGACCCCGCTCATGAGAGTCTCTGCGGTCTCGGGGAACCAGGAGGTCGCCTCTCTGCTGATTGACGCGGGCGCGGATGTGAATATGAAAGACAAAGACGGGAAGACCCCTCTCATGGTACGCCTTGCTACACACAGCAGCCTGGCTTGACAGGTGGAATTAAGGTCAGAGCTGGCCCTAAAACAGATATTCTTGAGAGTGCAGCCACATAAGAGCACTGGGGGGCTTCCCTGGTGGCGCAGTGGTTTAGAGTCCACCTGCCGATGCCGGGGACACGGGTTCGTGCCCCGGTTCTGGGAAGATCCCACATGCCGCGGAGCGGCTAGGCCCGTGAGCCATGGCCGCTGAGCCTGCGCGTCCGGAGCCTGTGCTCCGCAACGGGAGAGGCCACAACCGTGAGAGGCCCGCGTACCGCAAAAAAAAAAAAAAAGCACTGGGTTTTGGTTGCATGTGTATTCCCTATCGGCCTGTGAATTAAGATATGGCGATGTCACCATAGCATTTTTTGGGGGGTGGGGGGGTCACTCTAGCATTTTTGTTGTCTTTTGGCAACTTTCTTGAAGGATTACAAACCCCAGTCCCTGGGGCCATTTTAGGATCAAAACAAAGAAGTGCTGTTCTCTGTCCTGGTTTGGCCTAGGACTTGTCAGGTCATCCCACATGGAGAAAAGCAGATTTCCTTTCCTCTTCCCTTGCAGCTGCCATGGCGGTGCAGCGAGGTCCACACACCCGTCCTGCAAAGCCACAGCGGCCCCAGACAGCTCTGACTCTTGAGTGTGCTGCTGGTGGGTGTCCTGGACCTGTCCCACCAGGCACCCGCTTCCGCTCACCCCCACTGTTTGTTTCCTAGGTGGCCGTGCTGAATAACCATGAAGAATTAGTCCAGTTGCTTCTTGACAAAGGGGCAGACGCAAGTGTGAAAAATGAGGTATGTAACTCCATCTCCATCTAAGGATTTTTTCCTGGTGAAGAGGAGAGAACACAGATACAAAAGAATTTTTCTTGTTTTCTCTTCCAGTTTGGCAAAGGTGTCCTAGAAATGGCCAGAGTTTTTGACAGAAAGGTTGGGATGTTCTTTCTGCCCTTTGAGGCGCATTTTGCAGCACTTAAAAAAAAAACCCAAACCTTGGATTACATGCACCTGTTTTTGTTTATCTAGAATGTAGTCTCCTTATTAGAAGAAATGAAAAAAAAGCAAATGCCGAAGAAGTCATCTATTCGCTGACCGGGGCACCTCTTACCTCCCTCCGAAAGCCAAGTGAAACGAAGCAGAACGGGACTTGAACTAGAGAGATGAAATTCCGCATCTTTGAGGGCTATGCATTTGATTAACTATTTGGTGAAGATTCACAGTACTTTTGTAACATACAACTGTTCTCACTTTGAAATACATCCTTTTACCTAAGTACGCGTGGTGGTGGTGTCTCATCGGGCATCTGTAGAACGGGGATGTTTCCTTGTGCTCAGGCCTTTTGGAGTTAGACGTGAAGCAAAATATTTATGTCCCGGAGCTGCACAAACATACACGGGCCTCCCACTTCCCGCTCCTGCCCTCCAAGCTGTCCTCCGAGCCACTCCAGGACCCGATGGAAATTCCTTCTCCCATGTGTTTTTAATTATGTCCTTCCTTCCCAACCTGAGGCCTTCCAGGCCGTGTGGTCAGGCTGGTGCGCCCTCCTGAGAGACGCTCCTCCTGAAAGCCCAGGAGGCCACGTGAAGAGTTTTCCACTCAGCCGTTGGCCTCACATCAAAGCACAAGACGCGTATTTCAAGACTCCGATTCTGCTCCATTAGAGCAGTCCTTTTAGAACAGACCTGTCTGAGGATGTGTTTGTGTACACTCAGGCCCTGATAATGAAAGAGCCGGCCTGCTGGCCTGTTGACAACTTTGCCAAAGAGGAGTATATTATTACATCGAGTCCTCAGAGCAGAAAGGGTTTCGATGCTGATCACTCAGTTCTAAGACAAGTAGGACTGAACAGGTCTGCTGGTTGGGAGCTCAGACACAAACGTGTTCGAGCTTTAGTTTGGCAGACACACTTAAAAATCGGCACAGAGGGGAGCGAGCCGACCACATGCATTTCGCGTCTCCAGAGACAAGCTGGTTAGCTTGACCCCAGGAGAAGACCAGCTACAGAGGTCTGCCTGGGACTGGAATTTTCTCTGCAGGGAAAGAGCAATTAAAAGGTTATTAATGTGCCAGAGCTCTGGGGGAAGGGCATAGAGAAGAAACACACAATCAGTCTTTTGATGTTGGCAGTTCTCAGCTTTATTCCATACAGCTTATAGACTGTCCACCTTAGGAACTGGATCTGTGGATCATATGCAGTTCTCTCCTTAGATATTTCACTAGCGTTTTACCTTTTGTACAAATGCTTATTCCTTTAGATTTGTTGAAATAGGTTTTTAAAATCTCTCTAGGGCTTCCCTGGTGGTGCAGTGGTTGAGAGTCCGCCTGCCGATGCAGGGGACATGGGTTCGTGCCCCGGTCCGGGAAGATCCCACATGCCGCGGAGTGGCTGGGCCCGTGAGCCATGGCCACTGAGCCTGCGTGTCTGAAGCCTGTGCTCCGCAACGGGAGAGGCCACAACAGTGAGAGGCCTGTGTACCGCAAAAAAAAAAAAAAAAAAAAAACACAAAAAAAAAAAAAAAAAAAAATCTCAAAATCAGAGCATCGTCACGACGTTCCAAAGCTCCTTTCCCCCACCATGTAATGGGGCTGACTTTGGTCAATGAAACGTGAGTGGAAGTGGCTCCTGTCCCTCCAAGAGGAAGCTTTAAGAATCCCCAGGTCCCTCTTGCCTCTGCCACAAGACAGCCGTGATTTGGATGGTGGCCGCTCCATCAGCCCAGGGTCCTGAGACAAGAGCGAGAGCTCACCCAGAATGGACATGACATGTGAGTGAGAAATAGCCCTTTCATGTCCTAAGTCACTGAAATTTAAGAGTGGCTTGTCATCGCAGTGTAACTTAGCCAAAAATGACTGCTTGTAAGGTCCTAGCTTGTATCTGTGAATTTAATTTTCCACTGAAGCACCTCTCAAGTCCTTTGGTTTCCAGTCTTATTTTATTCAGACTCTAAATTTTTATCTACCTACCTTTCTACCTATCTATCTATATTCGGACTTTTTAAAATTCAGGAATGGATATTGAATTTTATCAAATGTCTTTTGTAGCATCTCTGGTTATCATAATATGGCCTATTTCCCTACAAGCTATTAATCTGCTGACTTGGACTACTCGATTTTTAAATATTGAACCATCCTTATATTCCTGAGATGATCTCATTGGGTTACAGTGGGCTGCTGAGTTCTATACGCTCAGGTGCTATGTGTGTTTGCTTTTTAATATTTTTCCTTAATAAGATTAGATGGTGGTTTATCTTGTGTTTTTAATTTTCCCAAGGAAGCAACCCATGCTTTTATTAGCTTCATTTTTCCCAAGTAATTTATACTTTTTATGTCTGAATGGGAATTCCCTCTGGACTGGAATCTCTCGGGAAAGGGCATGAGCAGTGGATTGTCACCAGCATCCCAGGTGAGTGCTTCTAATTCCAGGAGTCTGAGAAACATGGCTGTAGTGTGTTATCACAAGTGGTTTCCTTTGCTATTTGCTAGATAACCTGCTATTCAGCTTTGACTCGCGTCATTGCATTTCTAGGGCACAGGTTGTTTTTCTACTTTTAGTGCATTTTATATATATGTATATATATATGTATCAACTGAGCTACGTTATTAACTATGAGGTCTTCTATGTACTTATTTTTTGCCTGCTTGGTTTGTCATGGGTAGAGGGTGGTAAGAATAAGGACACTTGTTACCATTCTGTAAATCTATTTTTCTCGGTATTCACTGCAGTTCTTTATGAAATTGGATGCTAGTTAAAAAGAAATTTGTAATGCATTCCCATTGCAATTAGATTTTTATTCTGGATATGCCTGATGTAAACGTTTCTAATCCTGCTTGCTTTCTTTTTGAGTTTCTCTCTTCTATAAATAAGGTGAGTTTTAAAAATTTATTTGATAGGTTATGTATCACATCATTCAAAATAGTAGTAGGTTCCCCCCCGCCCCACAGTGTGTGTGAAAAGGCATAAAGGCAACTTCTTCCATCCTTGTCCCATCACCTGACTGGCTCATGTGGACTGCAGCATGCATCCCCCGACCCTCCAGCTCACCATCCTTCTTAGTTTCTTATGCATCTATAGATGAATGAGAATATAGATACATTTTTCTACATGGGAGTTCCCCCTCCCCCATTTTGGTAACATGCTCAGTCATGAATGAGACACATCTTTATATTAACCTGTATACCATTTATTGGATATAATATGCATAACATTGACTTTTTTCTATGGAAAAGCAGGTTGTGTTACCTGTAGACCCCCAATATGAGAAATGTGTACAAAGGTAACAGACTGTAACATAAAAAGGTATGTGAAAAAAATTAGCAAACCAAAGCATGATAAATGGATGAAACACTATAAAAATGAATGTACTGGTTTAGTAGCTGTAACTTTGTACTGTGCCGAATAGCCTGTAGCCAAGTTTTACAGAGTTATACTTATGTGCCACACGTTCAAACAATGCACCTTCCTTAAAACCTCCCCGCTTCACCTGCTAGACGGTACAAGAGCGCAGTGAGCTCTGACGCTACTTGTCCTGCTTGGACTCTTAGAAAAAATATATCAAACTAGAAAGAGAAAACCCTCTATCACTGTCCTTCCTACTTACGTACTTGCTTATATAGGCCATGAACATAGACATCATTCCACTTCTTTGTAAAACTAAAATGATCGCATGAGATTTATCCTTTTTTTTTTCTGGATTTACAGTGTGCTAAATTGAGAACTAAAAAATTATCTTATGGAAGGAGAATCACAGGGAGAATACAGGACATGTTTTTTGGAGATGATGTGGAAACATCAGGGTTGGTTATAGAGGATTGAACCTGGAAGGGCCAAATCACATTGAGAATTCCTTTAACTGTGTGTTAAATCTTATGGCTGTCACGATCCATTATTGAGTACTATGACAATTTTATATGCAGTGTTTCTTCTCCTAATTTTTCTCATATAGAACAGGCTCTTCTTAATGGCTGGATTCTAAGCCACCACTGCTGTCCCAAAAGTAAAGAGGGGGTTTTCTTTAAGACAGGCAGGGGAACGGTTTATTCATGTGCAGGTAAATGGCTTCTGGAAGCATCACTGCACAGAAATGGTTCTCAGCCTGGGGCTCACGAATCTTCCTTAGCTTCTTGTTACTGGTATGACTATCAGAGTTTTCAAATAGGTTTAAAAGAAAGAGGTGTCAGTGGGAACTGTAGAGTGAGTCGAGAGAATTTTGTAATTGGAGGTGAACTGATTTTCTCTGGCCAACTCCCCCTTCTAATAGATAGAAGTCTTTAGCATCCCTCCTGGGGGAGGGACGCTGCCGGATTCCAGGCTGGTGGGGGAGCTGGCAGCGCTGCTCCAAGCTGCAGTGCTGGAGGAGGCTGGGCTTTGGGTGTCCGATGGGTGGACTTGTGGGGCAGCCACCACTTTGGCTGACCTGAAGTAGCTAAAAACGCCGAGATCTGTCAGAGATGGGAGGGGCCTCGGTGCTGGGTTGGGCCTGGGGAAGGAACTCGTGTCTGGGTGATAAGGAGTGACCAAGAGACGTATTAGCCTAGGCTGCCTGTGTCCAGATGCGTTCATGGCCTGCTCGTGAGTTGTGGGAAGGAGAAGAGATGGCAGCTGGCAGCCAGCCATCGTGCGGGGGACGCACAGCCTGAGTCACCCCTGGGGGTCAGCATTGGCACCGGCAGACTTCCGGGTGTAACGTTTATCTGGGTTACTTGTGTCTGGTTGGGGTCAGTTTGATAACAGTGAGGAAGGAGCTCCAGACCGAGTCAGCCCTAGGCTTCCTGCTAGGGAACACCTGGGGAGCCCTCCAGAGCCAACGTTTTAAGTGAAATAAGCCTCATGCTGAAAGCCTGCGAAGGGTCAGGTTGCTGCCCAGGCATCGTGCCCTCTCGGGTGTCGGGGTCTCAATGGCTCAGAGTGCTTTGTAAACAGCAGTGGAGAGATGGCAGGGAGATGCTTGAGAATTCCCGCCGGGCCAGCAGCAGGCTCTGTTTAGCACCATGGAGATCACAGGCTCCTAAGCACGGTCTGCCCCAGGGCAGAGTTGGAGCTGCTCTTCTCTTAGGGGTTACACTGATGTGTTGTACTGATTTGCCGGAACAGTGGACTCTGGTTTCAGGCTGAGAATTCCTAATAAAGTTAAGAAGGCATAAAAATGTCCCCTTTGAGACTAGTCAGGAGTATTTATTCTCATGTAGTTTAATTTGTTGCTCTTGTGGTTTTCTGTGATGTCATCCCACATGTGTAAGCTGGAAAAATCCACACTGGGAAGTGTAATCTCGATATGCATATTTTGACAATGGAAAATGTTATGTATTGTTTCTCTTGGTTGCTACACATCTGATTCCATGTGTCAGGAAAACAAACTGTTACACAAAATTTCAGGCGATAAATTTTTCAGTAGGATGCCTGGAAGATTAGCCATCTACTTCCCAGCAAAGTGGGGTCATATAACCTACAACAACTCTCATAAGATGGAGGAAGGAAAGTGACTACCCTTAGGGCCTGCTCTGTATCGAGACATGCTGACTTTCTCAGCGAGGGCCTTCTAAGCCCCTGTCAACTCTATTATTCCTGCCTATACAATTAAAACAATATTAAAAATAGACTGCCATTGAAATATAAGCATTAACTTTTGTTTCTATCATCTATGAGGATATAAAAAGGGGGAGGAATAGCTCCCACCCCCCAAAACAACCTGGTTATTAGCTACTTTCCTAAGTTATATTAAAATGAAAGTTATTGTTTAATATGCTTCGTTTGACAAATATTGCATCTGGAAGTATTGTTCCTCTAATAATATTCTCTGTGTATTGTAAGGGGATATTAGGTTTAACTGTGTTCTCTTCCAGAAATAAATTGCGTGGCTCTAGAGGAGCACTTAGTACTGTAGACAGATAAGAATGTGTCATCAGCCGTGGCCCCTAAGCGGCCACTGATGATGAGATGTAAGATCACAGCATTAATCTCCTTTAATATTAAACTATTCCTGGTTCTCTGAAATAGAAGCATAGGAATTATAATTAAGGACAGACAAAAAAAAAGTTCACATCCTCTTCCTTGCACTAGGAGAAGGGGCTACACTGCCAGATGCAAGGATTTGGGCATCTACGAAGACAATACCCCCGTGATGCACCATAAAAATTCTGTAAACTTTTCAACAGCGTATGTTTCGGCCTCTTAGCTACCAAATACGATACCAGTTATAGTAATTCTGTATGTACGCCTCAGCAGTAATAGTTTCTAACATGGCTTTATAGTTTTAAGAAATTAATAAATGTATAATGAACAGTTGCATGCTATAAGAGTTGGAATGGATTAGAGCCGAGTTCCCTTGTGTGTGTGTATGTGTGGGGGGCATGGATTTTATTGAGTTTATCCATGATCGTGAATACTGTGTTGCTTGGATACAGTGGGAACACGGGGAAAGTTAAATGCACTCTTGTTTCTGGAAGGCAAACCAAGATTCTTGGTACGTTTTGTCTTTCTGCTTCAAGGCGTGGAAAAACCATTGAAATGACCCCAGATGAAGTCCGTATCATAACACAGTGGATTATGGAACTGCTGTCAATTGCCTTCTAACGTGAAAACCAGTCACATGTGACCCCACTAGAAGACAGACAGAGGCATAATGGCACTTTACCTTGTCTGAGTCATTTTGTAATTTTCATGCCCTTAGATACAAGCATCTTCAAGATCTCCTTTTGGAAATGGCTCCCCAGTCAGACATCTAGAGTGAAAGGCTGACGAAGCTGCCGCCCAGGACTGCACTTCGTGAATATTGATCAGGACTTTGATTTCCTTATCCCATTTCTGTGACGCTCAACAGGTAGGTTGTAAGTGCTTAAGAAATAGATTCCGACTCTGTGCCAGAAACACCTTTTAAAGATTTCCTCAGCCAAGTTGGGAAAATAAGATGCCCCAAAGAGAACTTGATAGTAACTTAGGGTTCTTCGTTCAACATACACTAACAAGGATAGCAGACCCTAACCTGTCCCAATGAACACAGCATTCCATTTGGTTGGAATTTTTGCAAGCCTAGGGATTCTGCCTAATTTTTAATAAGTTGAACCTTGCGGTAAAAGGAGAGTTTTATCTACAGAATTGATTCACTAGATCTGGTTACTGGTTCACATCTGAAAATAGCTGTGCTCCACGGAAAGCCTCATCCATCTGTCGGAACACAGAGTCGTTGTATTATAGTCAAGAACACAAGGTGGTAATTTGTTTAGCTCCAAACAGTACAGGGAGATGGAGGTTTGCAGTGCTTGGGCAGTAGCTGTCTTGTAGAAGCACCACCTTTCCCAATCTAAATAAGGTGCTGACGCCAGCACTCCTTAAAGGGCAGCCAGGGAAAGAAGTTCTTGGTGTTTCTATAAAGCAAACTTCTGTGCCTGCTCTCCAAATGCTCTCAGGGCTGGTGAGCTCAAGGGCAAGTTTCTGGCTGGCCTCGTGTTCCCGTCTCTATACTGGTACGGCCACACCTTAAAATTCCTTTCCGCAACCCAGGTTCTCTCCAAAGCTTCCTGGCCAGAAGCCAGGTCCTTCCCTGTTACCCTGGAGCTTCAAGGGCTAATAACCCTGGTGGGCCAACCTATCAGCTGTGACAGGGCCCAGGTTATCCCCGCAAGCCAAGCATAGGCTGGACCAGGAGCCAGGCTCTGGCCTGAGAGCAGGGGTTCCAGAAAGTCACTCGAGGCTCTACCTGGGGTCTCTTGAGCTGTGTCTGGTACCATAACCACAGCCATGGGTAGCTGGGGAACTGCTGTCCAATAGAGCCTCTTTCAAAAAGTAAACATCCTGTCCAGAATCCCATAAAGCACGATATTTCAAGTTCACTAAACTATTCAAAGCACAAAAAGCCTTCCTTCCATGGAAAACTCAGTGATGGTTTTAAAAAAAACACACAAAAAACGCCCACTACAGCGCACTGCGCTGTAGCAAGCATTCTGCATAAATTAATAATTTACAAGTACCTGAGCAAGTAAAAGTATACACAGCACCACAGCACAGCACCGACGGCAGTAGCTCAAAGTTCTTCAAATCATGGTGTTTGAAACATTAAAAAAATTCTAAAAATTGGTACAAAAAAATAACTCCAACTGGAGTTGAGAGATAGATAGTGCAAACTTCTGTCTTCATTGTTGAACAACGGTGTTGGCTTGCTTCTCACTTTGCATAGGCGATGTGGGTGGCTCTGGGCACTTGATGGGGCTGTTTGGAAGCAGGTCTGCAGGAAGAGCAACCAGAGAGTAGGAAACAAAACTGTAGTTAGAGGCCCTGCCAGCGATTTCTGCAGACACAGACGCCCGGGTTGGAGATGCCTTTTCTTGCACTGTGACGCGCTTCCAGGGTCAGACCCCACCCCCTGCTTTCAGCAGGAATTGCAGATCCCAGAAGGGACCTCGCCGAGGGCTGCAGCAGCTTCAGCCGTTTAGGACCCTTTCCAAAGCTACTGCTCCCGTCCGTCCACGGGAGAAGAGTGCCATTCAACAGAAAAATGGTGCAAGCCACAGAGGTGAGCCTCACGTGTAACTTTAAAATTTGTAGCTTTAAGTCTTAAGTAAAAATAGATAAAACTAACTTGAGTTATGTTTCACTTAACCCACTCTAGCCAGAGTTATAGTATTTCAATGTGTCACCAACATACAGAATTATTAATTATAGTTGACATGTTGGGGTACTGACTCTTCAAAATCCACTGTGGGGAATTTCCTGGTGGTCCAGTGGTTAGGACTCCGTGCTTCCACGACAGTGGGCACGGGGTCGATCCCTGGTTGGGGAACTAAGATCCCGCATGCTGCGAGGTATGGCCAAAAAAAAAAAAAAAAAATCCAGCGTGTATTTGCATTGCCAGCATATCTTATCTTCCACCAGCCACAGTGTGCCCAGCGGCTACTGTATTAGTGCAGCTCCGGAGCAAAGCTGGGCATGTGGGATCCCTCGGAAATGAACATACAGAGGGTTCTCCTTCCAGGAGGAGACCAAAGCCAGCTTGCACTGATGTCAGCAACTGGCCGCTGCTTGAGATCATTTAAAAAGAGAGCCTTCCCCAGAGGATCTAAACAGACATTTCTCCAAAGACGACACACAGGTGGCCAAAAAGCACAAGACAAGATGCTCAACATCACTAATTATCGGAGAAATGTAAATCAAAACTACAACGAGGTATCACCTCACACCGGTCAGGATGGCCATCACCAAAAAACTCTACAACCAATAAATGCTGGAGAGGGTGTGGAGAAAAGGTAACCCTCCTGCACTGCTGGTAGGAGTGTAAACTGGTGCAGCCACTATGTTAAAAAACTAAAAACAGAGTTGCCGTATGATCCTGCAGTCCCACTCCTGGGCATATATCTATCTGGAGAAAACCATAATTCGAAAAGATACATGCACCCCAGTGTTCACTACAGCACTATTCACAACAGCCCGGACATGGAAGCAAACCTCCATGTCCGTCGACATAGAAATGGATAAAGAAGATGTGGTATATACGCGTATATACACGATGGAATACTACTCAGCTGTAAAAATAAGTATGAACTAATGCCATTGGCAGCCACATGGATGGACCTACAGATTATCATACTACGCGAAGTAAGCCAAAGACAAATATCATCTGATATCACTTACGTGTGGCATCTAAAATATGACACAAATGAACTTATCTACTAAAACAAAAAGACTCACCTAGAGAACAGACTTGTGGTTTCCAAGGGGGAGGGAGGGTGGGGGAGAGAAGTGGGAGTTTGGGGTTAGCAGATGCAAACTATTATATGTAGAATGGGTAAACAACAAGGTCCTACTGTAGAGTACAGGGAACTATATTCAATATCCTATGATAAACCACAATGGAAAGAATATGAAGAAGAATATATGTATAACTGAATCATTTTGCTGTAAGCAGAAATTAACCCTAAATCAACTATACTTCAATAAAATAAAAATTTAAAAAGAGAGGCCCTTCCCCTCTTCATGTCCATGTCAAGTGGTGTTTGTTTTTTTCCTTTTGAACAAGAAAAGTAACTGCAAGATTAGTGGACAAACCACAGTGAAATAATTAGGATGTTCTGGAGTTTTTCTGTACTTGTGTAGTCGGGAATTAAACCACTGTCCTGACCCTTTGACCGGCTTTATCTGAGCTATATTAGGCAGCTATCTCTTTCGTGGGCCAAACATTTTTCCTAAGAGCTGTAATGAAATCATGAGCGTGTAGCATTTCCCTTCAGAGATGCTGAATTACTGAACCCAGGGCCTGGCCAACACCTACCTTTGGTTCTTTGCAGCTCACAAAGCAAGCTGCCTGCTCAGGGGGTAGATGTTTTGGCTGAGGGTTTAACCCATCTGTGTGCTGGTAAATGTTTAACTACCCACCACTGGGGGGACGGAGGAGGGCCTGATCTAGAGCATTTGCTGATTTCCATGGTATAAATACTCATGCTCCCAACCTGATGTGACTGAACATGGAAGAGATGTGCAGTGGCCACCATGGCATGGCATCTTCATCACATAGGAATGACAGATACAGTAATCTCAAGAATGTGGGTTGCGAGAACTACCCTATGACCCAGCAATCCCACTACTGGGCATATACCCTGAGAAAACCATAATTCAAAAGAGTCATGTACCACAGTGTTCATTGCAGCACAATTTACAATAGCCAGGACATGGAAGCAACCTAAGTAAGTGCCCATCAACAGATGAATGGATAAAGAAGATGTGGCACATATATACAATGGAATATTACTCAGCCATAAAAGGAAACGAAATTGAGTTATTTGTAGTGAGGTGGATGGACCTAGAGTCTATCCTACAGAGTGAAGTCAGAAAGAGAAAAACAAATACTGTATGGCTAACACATATATATATGGAATCTAAAAAAATAAATAAAATGGTTCTGAAGAACCTAGGGGCAGGATAGGAATAAAGACAGATGTAGAGAATGGACTTGAGGACACGGGGAGGGGGAAGGGTAAGCTGGGATGAAGTGAGAGAGTGGCATGGACATATATACACTACCAAATGTAAAATAGCTAGTGGGAAGCAGCTGCATAGCACAGGGAGATCAGCTTGGTCTCCCTAGAGGGATGGGATAGGGAGGGTGGGAGGGAGACACAAGAGGGAGGGGGATATATGTATACGTATAGCTGATTTACTTTGTGATACAGCAGAAACTAACACACCATTGTAAAGCAATTATACTCCAATAAAGATGTTAAAAAAATGTGGATTGCTGTAAAATATAGTAAAAAAAAAAAAATGGAGGTGAGAAGCTTTGAGCATTTCTTACCTTTGTTTTCAATGTAACTGGTATCAGTGCCAGCTTATATAATTTTTAAGAATGGCTAGGCTTAACACCTAGCTTGCAAAATTCCTAAAAATTTAATAGTTCTTGCAAAGCAGTGTGGGTTGGCTCCAGCACACCACTGGGTTAAGCCTTGCTGCCCAAGCCCAGATTCAGGGCTGTGCCCTCAACCCCTTGGGGAGGGCGTAGGACATGACCGCAGCTGAGTCTTCAAAGGTGATTCCTTGTGCCAGCTGAGGGGGAAGCTCCCAGTTACCCCTGCCCAGCAGCTTCTTTAGCCTGACTTCTTACATTCCCCTTATTTCATCCATGACCCTCCAACCTCACCTCGTGTCTCGGGATCCCAGGGGTTGGGCAGAGGCCATCAAGGTCCAAGTGGGATTTCTGGAGGTAAGCGTCCAGCTTTCATAATATCGCACCACTTGCTGGCTTTCTCTCCCTTGGGGGACATGACGCAGCCCAGATCAACAGGCACAGCTTCGAGGGATCTGTTCTACTTGATCTTGAGTTGATCTCATGGGTAGGCTGGGATCATTGCTAAGAGTGACATGTGATGCCTACAATTATAGCTCCCAGCTGCTTCCTGCTTATTCTTTAGATTCGCCCTCACGTCTGTTTTATATTGTTCCCGGGGGTGGGGAGTGCAGGACGCACAGCCGCCAGCGCCACCCCCATGTCCTCCTGTGGCTTGAGAAGCATGGCTCGGTGCAGCTGCGCCCACATAGTTTTGGGGAGAAAAAGAGGGACATGGATGCATCACACCAACCTGATGGGCGCCCGGCGGAGCCCAGACTCCTGCTGTCCCAGGGTCCTGGAAGGCCGGGTTGTCCTGTTTAAAGGATCTGCAGGCAGAGGCTTCTGAGGAGGGTTTGGCTTACGAGTTCCCTGCAATAAACCACAAGATTATGTCTGATCACCAGCTCCGTGAACTCGGACAAGACGCTGACCTCAGGAGCTGTTAGAGTCCCCTGGAGAGTGGGATAGAGAGAGCAGAGTGGTTAAGTTGCTACACAGCCCAAGTTTCATTTACTGTAAACTCTTTGAATACGATCATCTAACCGCACAGGTGTGGTGGTGGTGCGTGCGTGTGTGTGTGAGGGTGGGTGACCTGTGTTAAAGATTTAACCATAGCATCATTTAGTTACAGTCACTCAAATATGGGTCTTCAGCTGCCATGCTGTTCCCAGGCCTTGGAAGTATAGTTGATGCTGGTGCTTCTGGGCCAGTGTTACCCAGGGAATGTAAACTTTCCTGTGCTTTTAGGCTTCTTTTCAATTTATAAAGGCCTAACATGAGAAGATGGTGAAAATCTTTTCAAAGAACACATTCATTGCCTCAAATTTGCCAGAATCCTGTAACAGAACTTGTTCAGCTGTGGGCGAACCAGACAATGAAGGTGACCATCCTTCACCCATCAGTATGGGGTCAGTAACATCCCTCCATGAAATACACAAAGGTTCTTCTACCAAAATATTTTCTAATAATTCATTCAGAGAGTCACAAACTGGCTTGGAAAATGACACCCAGAAGGAAAACCCAAGACACAGTGGTTTGAGGGACAGATATTGTTCTGTAAGGAAGCTGATGGGGGCGGTGCTGTATTGACCAGAGGCCAGTGAGGGAGTTGGCAGAAGGTGGGCAGAGCATGAACTTGGAGTATCTGCTCTGGGTTTTGTACAAATACCAATACTCTGGGACTCGTGCAAGTCACTTGACTTCTCTGAACCTCAACTTCTCTGTCTGTAAAGTGAGAGAAAACAAGACCCATCTCATAGCACTGTTATGAGGACTAAAGTAATGTATGGGAAGCTCCCAGAATATAGATAACAATGATTCTTCTTCCCTGGTGACGCAGTGGTTAAGACTCCGCGCTCCCAATGCAGAGGGCCCGGGTTCGATCCCTGGTCGGGGAACTAGATCCCACATGCATGCTGCAACTAAGAGCTTTCATGCGCGACTAAGGAGCACACCTGCCGCAACTAAGACCCGGCACAACCCCCACCCCCAACGCAAAAAAAAAAGGCACTTGTGTTCCTGGGGTCCCTTCCTTGGCTACTGTGAGAGTGGGGCTCACTGGAGCCAGGTTGGAAAGTCAGTGAGAGTTGATAACACACTCTTTTGGGCCCAGGGTGAACATAGGCATCAAGGCACCACCTGTGCTGGTCCTTGGAGCATAGAAGCACTCACACATATACAGAAAGTCTGTAGGAAATGGTGCTAGAAACTCAAGGAAGACAGGACATCCTAATAAACAGATGACCTCATACACTCTCATGGAACTCAGTATTCCATACATCCAGAATACTCAAGATGATTTAAACACATACGAGTTGAATTTCTCATAGTAATCATCCCACTAAAATTATATCTCCGCAGCAATCGGAGCTCAGTTAAAAGAAGGCGACAATATAGTCACAATTTAACATAGCTTTATAAAGCAAAGGAAGCTACCACAGGAGTCTGTCAACCACAGCTGTATGGAAAATACAGCAACTTGAAACAATGGGGAAACTGGGATAGGAAGGAGCCACCGAACAAGGAACAGACTTACAAGTGCCATTTCTACATCAGCTCTCACTAATGGAAATATTAACAGCCTGTTGAATGTAAAATAGAACACAACGGTCACTGGAAATACAGACCATACAATGAGCACA
The DNA here is from genome assembly GCF_003031525.2 of Neophocaena asiaeorientalis asiaeorientalis. Classification (NCBI taxonomy): domain Eukaryota; kingdom Metazoa; phylum Chordata; class Mammalia; order Artiodactyla; family Phocoenidae; genus Neophocaena; species Neophocaena asiaeorientalis. Next base: position 4,490,380 of record NW_020173770.1, on the reverse strand, counting down.
AGCACCGAAGTCAGGCTGTTTGTATATCCAACCAGGCTCTGTGCTTACAAGCTCTGAGAGCACACAAGTTATTTAACTTCTTTAAGTTGTAGAGAGGAGATGATGTGAGGGTTCAGGGAGAGCTTACCTGTTAATCTCTTAGCATAGAGCCTGGCACACAGCGACCAATACGTGTTGGCTGCTACTGCTTCACAACTACTATTATTGAAGGAGTGAATTCAACCATCTGAAAGCGCCATAATCCTCCCAACAAACGCTGGGTGATAAACCATGGCACTAAACCAAGCTCCATTTCCTATAAGGTGGCAGAAAATAATGAGCACGCTAATATGTGGATGTAAAGATGAATGCACGCACCCACGTCTGAGGATTAAAGAATTCACTACTAAATGATACCAGCTTTGCCGCTAAGTATGAATAAATATCTAGTCTTGGTAGTAAAGATAATGTCAGGTTTTTATTACACTACTGGAGAAAAAGTGAGAGGTATGTTACAGTGTATCACAATATATTTGCATTTATCACGGAACCTTAGGAGATAGGCTGGCCATTCATTCTGGTTTTGCCTGGGACATTCCCAATTTACAGCTGTGTTTAATTTATTAATCATAGACTTTCTCATGTGCCCTGGTTTAGAGGACAAATTATATGGTCACCATAGTGATAAAAGCCCAAACAGTGGAGATATTGATTGAAAGTTCTGATTCAAACCTGGGCTCAGCAGAGGCACCAAGCCCCCTCCCTCCTGCCATGCCCATGACATGGTTTTGATGGAAACATGAAACAGGTAGCTGCCTAGGTAAGATGCCAGCTTCCCACCGGGCCCAACTGGGACAAACTGGCATCATGGAACAGCGGGGTTAGTCAAAGATGATGTATCTTCCTTCCTCAGGGACCAGACATGGAGCCCATGAAGCATTTGCACAGAAGCACAAGCTGCATGTGCCTTGACCTTGCAGAAAGGGGTGGGACTTCCACACTCCCTTTTAGGCACTGCTTTTCAAGCTGCCTTTGCAAAACCTGAACCTGGGCTTTCCCAATGACGTCCGATCCAGCCTGGCCACAAAGAGCCATGGCAATGGAGCTGAGGAATGACTCCAGGCCAAGTTGCTCACACTCAATAAACATTTCTTTAGACTGATTTTCATTTTAAACAAGGAAATGAGTTCAGACCCCCATTTCTCTGCCTTCTCAACGTCTAGGTACTGGAGAAAAATCGAGATCTGTTATTAAATAGAGTTGTCTCATTTCTCCATTTTCTGCTCATGTTTCAGCAAAAGCCACATATTTCAAACTTTTTAGAGGGATGAGAACAAATTTTTAGATCCAAATATAGCCCCTTGCTTTGACCATCACAGAGAATTCTCAGCTGTTATCTCCTTCTGCGTGATCAGCAAGAATAAGCGCGTCCTGCTTGTCCCGAGGGATCTCCCCAGGAAGACTGGGTGTTATCACAGGAAAACGCCAGAGATGCCACAGAGATCCCTGGTGAGCTCGTGCAGGGCCGGGCGGGGGGCAGCATAAACATTGCTCACCATCTGGCCCATCCCTGGCCCTGTAGAAATACACACTTCACGATAACACCAAGGACAACGGATTCTCTGGGAAATGCCTCAACTTCTTTTTACTCTTTATTCAGAAAAAGCAGAGGTCCTTTAAAGAGCACTTTTCCACCTAGCTGGAAGATGTCCCTGGTCCCTTCTTTCTAAAACCACCTGAAAACAGTCAAGAAAATGCACAAGAAGGAGCAAAACTCCACCTCTGAGAAAAATGTATAGCCCCACATGAATATATGAGAAAAGGATGCAAAGTGTCCAGCAGGCTGGGCTGAGGAGAGACCATGGAAGGGACACCTACGTGGCCAACCTGGTGAAATGCAGAGGGGGAGACATCCACCTTACCTGCCGGGGATAAGAGTACAGAGTGAGCAGATGATGTATGTGTCTCAGGGCTGAAGGAGCAGCAGATGAGCCCAACCATCTGTGCACACCTGGAGCAGGGGAGGGGACCTGGCAGGGTCTCTGCCGAAATCAGGGGAGGCCAAACCACCACTATCCCTCAAAGCCCTCTGTCCCATGGCCCCCCGTGAGGTGGGCAATTTGGAGGTGGCCCTGAGTTCTGACCTGGCCTTTCCCCCAACTGTCCTGCAACTGGTTGTTTTTTCCAGGAAGACCTCGCTTCGTTTAAAGAGGAATTTAGATACATTAATCAAAACTACTGAAAGAAGGAAGGAAGGAACCATGATAAACAAAAGGCAAACTAAGAAGCCACTGGCAAAAATGTATACATAAGGTCATGAAAAAGGAGCTGGCAAAAGTCAAGTGAAAGGGGAAAGGAAAAAATAAAGCAACAATGCAAACCAAGGACCAAGATGGTACTGAACATAGTCAGCGCTGTGGGGACCAGCTTGAGGGAAATGAGAAGTTCAATGGTAAATGACAAAGAGCATAGACAAAGGTGATACAACATATACATAAATGGTGTCACTTACGGGATCTGAACAAATAGTAAAGAGAGAAAAGATACCCAGATTTATTTTGTAAAAACTTTTCTGAAAGAGTCAAGCCTATGGATTGAAAGTGTACACTGTTTCCCTGGGTGAAATGAATCAGACTTATCAGAATTAAGACATAATTAATAGGATACAGAGTCATGTCACTTACAAGGAAAAAAGAAATAAGCCAGCTTCTGATTTCTTCAGAGCAGATAGAGGAAGCATGCATCTAAGAGTTTCAGGGAAAGAGAGTGTGATCCATTCATTTTATGCCTAAACTGTCATTGAAAAAATAAAGCAACAGCCAAGTGTCTTTGAACATACAAAATTCAGGGAATATACCTCCTAAGAGCTCTTCTGGAAGGAATTCTGGAAGTCCAATAGAATGAACTTCAGCCAGCCAGGAAAAGAATGGCTCAGTGGTAAGGAGATTAAGCACTAAATCCCTTCAATGTAGACCTAAGGGTAACAAAATTGTGGGAATTATGGCTACAAAACAGAAAGTAAATGTTATTAGCCATAATAATATAGATAGTCTAGAACTAACCAAAGTTGGGAGGTGGATCATCCATTTCCAGATATATGGCAGGCTGAGTTATTTTGACCTACCTTCTCTCTAAAATTGTTGGATAAAATGTATTTAATAGAAGAAATGGACAAATTCTTAGTAAGGTACAATCTCCCAAGACTGAATCAGGAGAAGCAGAAAATATGAACAGACTAATCACATGTACTGAAATTGAAACTGTGATTAGAAAACTTTCTACAAACAAAAATCCAGGACCAGATGGCTTCACAGGTGAATTCTATCAAACACTGAAGAAGAGTTAACACCTATCCTTCTGAAACTCTTCCAAAAAATTGCAGAGGAAGGAACACTTCCAAACTCGTTCTATGAGGCCACCATCACCCTGATACCCAAACCAGACAAAGATACAACAAAAAAAGAAAATTACAGACCAATATCACTGATTAACATAGACTCAAAAATCCTCAACAAAATACTAGCAAACTGAATCCAACAACACATTAAAAGGACCATACACCATGATCAAGTGGCATTTATCCCATGGACGCAAGGATTTTTCAATATCCACAAATCAGTGATACACTATGTCAACAAACTGAAGAATAAAAACCATATGATCATCTCGATAGATGCAGAAAAATCTTTTGACAAAATTCAACACCGATTTATGATAAAAACTCTCCAGAAAGTGGATGTAGAGGGAACCTACCTCAACATAATAAAGGTCATATATGACAAACCTACAGCTAGCATAATACTCAATGGGGGAAAGCTGAAAGCATTTCCTATAAGATCAGGAACAAGACAAGGATGTCCACTCTCACCACTTTTATTCAACATAGTTTTAGAAGTCCTGGCCATGGCAGTCAGAGACGAAAAAGAAAGAAAAGGAATCCAGATTGGCAAAGAAGAAGTAAAACTGTCACTGTTTGCAGATGACATGATACTATACATAGAAAATCCTAAAGATGCTACCAGAAAACTACTAGAACTCATCAATGAATTTGGTAAAGTTGCAGGATACAAAATTAATACACAGAAATCTGTTGCATTTCTATACACTAACAATAAAAGATCAGAAAGAGAAAGAAACAATCCCATTTACCATCACATCAAAAAGAGTAAAATATCTAGAAATAAACCTACCTAAGGAGGCAACTACTCCAAAAACTATGATGCTGATGAAAGAAATCGAAGATGACACAAACAGATGGAAAGATATACCATGTTCTTGGATTGCAAGCATCAATATTGCCAAAATGACTATACTACCCAAGGCAATCTACAGATTCAATGCAATCCCTATCAAATTACCAATGGCATTTTTCACAGAACTAGAGCAAGAAAATTTTAAATTTGTATGGAGACACAAAAGGCCCTGTACAGCCAAAGCAATCTTGAGAAAGAAACACAGAGCTGGAGGAATCAGGTTCCCTGACTTCAGACTATACTACAAAGTCATAGTCATCAAAACAGTATGGTACTGGCACAAAACAGAAATACAGATCAATGGAACATGATAAAAAGTCCAGAAAGAAACACACGCACCTATGGTCAATTAATCTATGACACAGGAGGCAAGACTATACGGAGAAAAGACAGTCTCTTCAGTAAATGGTGCTGGGAAAACTGGACAGCTACATGTAAAAAAATGAAATTAAAACATTCTCTAACAGCATAAACAAAAATAAACTCAAAATGGATTAAAGACCTAAATGTAAGACTGGATAGGCAGAACACACTTTGACATAAATCACAGCAAAATCTTTTTTGATCCTTCTCCTAGAGTGATGGAAATAAAAACAAAAATAAACAAATGGAACCTAATTAAACTCAAAAACTTTTGTATAGTGAAGGAAACCATAAACAGAATGAGAAGACAACCCACAGAGTGGGAGAAAATATTTGCAAATGATGTGACCAACAAGGGATTAATCTCCAAAATTTACAAACAGCTCACGTGGCTCAATATCAAAAAAACAAACAACCCAATCAAAAAATGGGCAGAAGACCTAAACAGATATTTCTTCAAAGAAGATATACAGATAGCCAAGAGGCACATGAAAAGATGCTCAACAGTACTAATTATTAGAGAAATGCAAATCAAAACTACAATGAGATATCACCTCACACCAGTCAGAACGGCCATCATCAAAAAGTCTACAGACAATAAATGCTGGAGAGGGTGTAGAGCAAAGGGAACCCTCTTACACTGTTAGTGGGAATGTAAATTGATAGAGCCACTATGGAGAACAGTATGGAGGTTCCTTAAAAAACTAAAAATAGAGCTCCTATATGATCCAGCAATCCTACTCCAGGGCATATATCCTGAGAAAACCATGGTTCAAAAAGATACATGTACCCCAATGTTCATTGCAGTGCTGTTTACAATAGCCAAGAAATGGAAGCAACCTAAATGTCCATCAACAGATGAATGGATAAAGATGTGGTACATATTTAAGATGGAATATTACTCAGCCATTAAAAAGAATGAAATTTGGACGAGGGGATGATGGCGGAAGAGCAAGATGCGGAGATCACCTTCCTCCCCACAGATACACCAGAAATACATCTACACGTGGAACAACTCCTACAGGACACCTACTGAACGTTGGCAGAAGACCTCAGACCTCCCAAAAGGCAAGAAACTCCCCACGTACCTGGGTAGGGCAAAAGAAAAAAAGAAAAAACAGAGACAAAAGAATAAGGACGGCACCTGCACCAATGGGAGGGAGCTGTGAAGGAGGAAAAGTTTCCACACACTAGGAAGCCCCTCCGCGGGCGGAGACTGCGGGAGGCGGAGCGGGGAGCTTCGGGACCGCGGAGTAGTGCACAGCGACGGGTGCGGAGGTCAAAGCGGGGAGATTCCTGCACAGACGATCGGTGCCGACCGGCACTCACCAGCCCGAGAGGCTTGTCTGCTCACCCGCTAGGGCGGGCGGGGCTGCGAGCTGAGGCTCAGGCTTTGGTTGGAGCACCGGAGCACCGGGAGAGGACTGGGGTTGGCTGCGTGGACACAGCCTGCAGGGGGCTAGTGCGCCACGGCTAGCTGGGAGGGAGGCCGGGGAAAAGTCTGGAGCTGCCGAAGAGGCAAGAGACTTTTTCTTCCTTCTTTGTTTCCTGGTGCGCGAGGAGAGGGGATTCAGAGCGCTGCTTAAAGGACCTCCAGAGACGGGTGCGAGCCGCGGCTATCAGCACGGAACCCAGAGACGGGCAGGATACACTAAGGCTGCTGCTGCCGCCACCAAGAAGCCTGTGTGCGAGCACAGGTCACTATCCACACCCTACTTCTGGTGAGCCTGTGCAGCCCGCCACTGCCAGGGTCTCGGGATCCAGGGACAACTTCCCCGGGAGAACGCACGGCGCGCCTCAGGCTGGTGCAACGTTGGCCTCTGCCACCACAGGCTCGCCCCTCATCTGCACCCCTCCCTCCCCCCAGCCTGAGTGAGCCAGAGCCCCTGAATCAGCGGCTCCTTTAACCCCGTCCTGTCTGAGCGAAGAACAGACGCCCTCCGGCGACCTACATGCAGAGGCGGGGCCAAATCAAAAGCTGAGCCCCTGGGGGCTGTGAGAACAAAGAAGAGAAACGGAAATCTCTCCCAGCAGCCTCAGGAGCAGCGGATTAAAGCTCCACAATCAACTTGATGTACCCTGCATCTGTGGAATACCTGAATAGACAACGAATCATCCCAAATTGAGGAGGTGGACTTTGAGAGCAAGATTTATGATTTCTTCCCCTTTTCCTCTTTTTGTGAGTGTGTATGCTTCTGTGTGAGATTTTGTCTGTATAGCTTTGCTTCTACCATTTGTCCTAGGGCTCTATCCGTCCATTAAAAATTTTTTTTTCTTAATACCTACTTTTTATTTTAATAACTATTATATTTTATCTTACTTTATTTTATTTTACTTTATCTTCTTTCTTTCTTTTTTTCCTTCCTTCCCTCCTTCCTTCCTTCCTCCCTCCTTTCTTTCTTTCTTTCTTTCCTTCCTTCCTTCTTTCTACTTTTACTAATTCTTTCTTTCTACTTTTTCTCCCTTTTATTCTGAGCCGTGTGGTCACAAGAGGGAAGAGATATGGGAACGTATGTATATGTATAACTGATTCACTTTGTTATAAAGCAGAAACTAACACACTGTTGTAAGGCAATTATATTCCAATAAAGATGTAAAAAAAAAAAAAGAATGAAATTTGCAGCAACATGGATGGAACTTGGGACTATCATACTGAATAAAGTCAGAGAAAAACAAATAACATGATATCGCTTATGAAGAATTAAAAAATTACACAAGTGAGCTTATTACAAAACAGAAACAGACTCACAGGCTTAGAGAACGAACTTACGGTTACCAGGGGGTAAGGGTGCGTGGGGGAAGGATAGATTGGGAGGTTGGGATTGACATATACATACTACTGTATATAAAATAGATAACCAGCAAGGACCTACTATATAGCACAAGGAACTCTGTTCAATATTCTGTAATAACGTTAATGGGAAAAGAACTTGAAAAAGAATAGATACGTGTATATACATGTATAACTGAATCACTTTGCTGTACACCTGAAACTAACACAACATTGTTAATCAACTTTACTCCAACATAAAATAAAAAATCAAAAAAATAAAAATAACACTAATAACTCATTACATGTTAACATAAATAATACTTCTTAATGAAAAATTATAGTTTTTGATATAAAAATAAATTCAGTGAGAAGAAAACAATATTAAAATGTTTCTTAAAAGCATCAAAGAGCTACAAGATAGCAAGATGTTATCAGGCCAACATCTAAGTGAAAGGAGAAGCCCAGAGGGGTCAGTAGTACACTGAAGCTATAGGCATTTGCCAAATTAGGGAAACCTGGGTTTTGGTTTCGATACCCTTTTAAGGTGAGGGATGCAGGAGTCGAAGGTCCACACCTGCCTCAGTTCAGTAGGGCACCATTCTCTTCCTGACCTCTCCCTGATAAAGTTGGGCCCTGCAAAGGACTGTACCTCAGGGTAAGAATATTCTAGAAGCAAACACATACGACTGTCCATCCCTAGCAGACACAAGAAGAGTTCTCTTGGTGCTGGGCAGACCAACCTATAACCACAAATTGCCCCTGAGGACCTGAAGCTGACCTCACATCATCTGGGTGGCTCATAAGCCCTGAACCATTTCAAGGGGCCTCAAGCTGGTGCTGCCCTGGGCACCTGACAGAGGCAAATTACACCCTCTCTGGAGGAACAGACTTCATCCCAGACCTGAAAGAGCTCCCAGAGAATTTTCCAGAAAATTTAGTAGCTCACAGTAAATGACCAAGCACCCAAAGAAGCAAGAGATCATGAGAGAGGGAGAGGGAGAGATAGTGAGGGAGGGAGAGAGAGAGGGAGGGAGCAATAAAAAACTCAGCAGTAACACACCCAAAGAGTTTAGATTTGGGAATTATTGGAACAAATTTTCTTACTGTATTTAAAAGACAAGCCTCATGTCTGAATAAGGACCAAAGAGAATGTCCAGAAACAAAAAGTAAAACACAGCTGAGTTTAAGTACACATTTTGTTATGCTTAGTTTAATACCATTTATATAAACTGAAAAACACAAAATACTATATATTTTCACGTATACCTATTTATGTAAAAATATTTGAAACGTGCTATAGAAAATCAACACCAAACTTAGGACAGAGATTATACCTGGAGGGGGGCTGAGGTAGTCTATATTGTTTAATTTTTCCTTTTTTTAAAAAAAAGAAATGTATGCATATTATATATCTGAAATTTAAATAGGTGTATACATAGAAAAACAGGTAACAATGGTTATTTCTATGTAGTATAAATATGGGTGAATTTTAGATCATTTTTACTTTTATATATTTTAAATACAGGTATTCCCCAATATTTGAAAGTTCGCTTTACCTCACTTTTACAAAAGACCTACATTAGTACCTGTTTTCACTTAACTGAAAGAAATCCAAAGAGGACCTTTGCTTTTACAAAAACAGGCAAAAAGCAAAAAAAGGCTTTCAGCATTTTTTTGGGCAGCAGCCACTGTAGAGACAGCTCACCCTGAGCAGAGGGAGGGGCCCCACTAAGGTCCTTCCCTGTCAACTACACTCAGCATCTCAGCATCAAGCTGCCAGAGCTCTGAACTGTGTCTGCGAGCATCTGTGCTTCATCTCGATTTATTTTTTGCATCCCTTCGCTTCTTTACTTTATGCCATTTTGGCTTATAAAGGGTTTCACAGGAATGCTCTGCTTTCAGATAGCGGGGAAATCTGTATTTAAAATATTAACAATAAAAGAACTAATTTTCTTTTTTGTAAGTTTATTTTTGGCTGCGTTGGGTCTTTGTTGCTGCACATGGGCTTTCTCTAATTGCAGTGAGCGGGGGCTACTCTTTGTTGCGGTGTGTGGGCTTCTCATTGCGGTGGCTTCTCTTGTTGAGGAGAATGGGCTCTAGGCGCACGGGCTCAGTAGTTGTGGCACGTGGGCTCTAGAACGCAGGCTCAGTAGTTGTGGCATATGGGCTCAGTAGTTGTGGCTCGCGGGCTTAGTTGCTCCGTGGCATGTGGGATCTTTCCGGACCAGGGCTCAAGCCCATGTCCCCTGCATTGGCAGGCAGATTCTTAACCACTGTGCCACGAGGGAAGCCCCAGAATTAATTTCAATCTTTGGGCCAAAGGAAAAAACCAAAGAGAAAACATAGACTATTGAAAAATTATAAATATGGAAAACACTACAAGTTAGAGTAAGTACAGACAGAGCAGTGTTTGGGAAATTCCTAGACTTACATGCCATGTAATCAAGTATGAATAAAAGTATGAATAAAAATGAAATAATGATCTAAGAAGTTAGAGAAAGAAAATAAACCTAAAAATGGAAGTGATAAAGATAAAAGCAGAAAATAATTAGTAAAATAAAAAATTAATTACTATCATTTAGCAAAGACATTACAGACATTCTAATAATGTTAGATATTTTCATTTAATTATCACAAAGTCCAATGAGAGAGATGTTATCTCAGATTTGTAGAGGGGAAATGAAAGTAATGAAAGTAATGTTTCTGTGGTCTAACAATAGTAAAAGGAAAGTCATATATAAAATCTAGAGCTGGTTCTTTGGGGGTAGGAGGAGTTGAGGAGAAACCAGGTAAATCTAATAAAGAAAAGATAAGCCAATAATGGACAAATAAGTACACAAATACAATGAACAATGTTGAGGGTTAGTTAGGTGGTCATCTAGAAAAATAAAGTTGGATTCCTACTTCGTTTTATACACTAAAGAGCAGATGGATCAAATATTTAAATGTGAAGAAAAGATCATGAAGGTATAAGAAATAGAAAAACATATTTGTAACCTTTGGGTAGACAAGCCTTTCTAAACATGACAATAAAAAGTGGCAGGGCTTCCCTGGTGGCGCAGTGGTTGAGAGTCTGCCTGCCAATGCAGGGGACGCGGGTTCGTGCCCCGGTCCGGGAAGATCCCACATGCCGCGGAGCGGCTGGGCCCGTGAGCCATGGCCGCTGAGCCTGCGCGTCCGGAGCCTGTGCTCCGCAATGGGAGAGGCCACAGCAGTGAGAGGGTGGCGTACAGAAAAAAAAAAAAAAGTGGCAAAGGAGGCGACAACACAGTTTATGAAAAAGGGAAAAAAACAAATGGATTTTAAACCTGTGGAAAGATCTTACATCTCATTTTTAGGAAGAAAAATGTAGATACTTTTTTTTCCAACCTATCACGTTGGCGAAGATAAAAAAAAAATCTCTGAACGCACTATACTGGTGAAGACCTGGGGAACAGAAATTGGGACGACTCCTTTAGAAGCATTTCTGCCTCATCTACCAAATTTCTAAATGCATATGGCCTTTGAGCAGCAACTGTGCTCCCAGGAATTTATCCCACGTACATCGTCATGCATCGGCCCAAGGTACCTGGGCAAGAATATGCCTGTTTGAAGTAGCAAATGATTGGAAACCACCCATGTGGCCATCAGTAAGGGACTGGTTAAAGAATCTATGGTGTGGTTCTACCATGAAATACTACACAGCCAGTGAAAAGGATGAGGTAGATCTGGAATAACCAAAGTGGAAAGAAGTACGGAGTGTGCTGCCATTTGAATCCACAACAAGGAGCTAAGGTTTGAAATAAGAGTGAGAGCAAGGTGATGGTTGCTGAAGATGCGTGACGGGCCGCCAGGTTTCACTGTACCTTCCTCTCCAATTTTGAGTGTCTGAAATTTCCAAATTTTCCATAATCTCTCACTCTGCAGAGAGAGGCAGGTGGAAGAGACTTTTCACTGTATTCTAAATTACATTTTACAAAAGCCTAGTAGCAATGATTGCTTCTGGGAAGGGAGCCTGGTGACAAAGGTGGGAGAGAGACTGTTTTCTAATAACCCTTTACACTGTTGGAATTTTTTACTTATAGGCATCCATTGTTTGTTACAAAATGTAAAGGTAAAGTATCAGGCATCCATTTTGTTCATGTACAATCTGGGTGTTTATAGTAACAGGAAGTGAGTGGAAAACAAACATGTCATTGATTACTGTAATGAGTTAAACGGCTTCCCTCTGAAGTTATTTCTCTCCAGGGAGATACGGGTGCTTCCACGTGCAGTACCTTTAGAGACATCAGATGGGTTTGTCGTGTAAATATTAGTGTAATTTCTACAACATTGCATTTCTTGTGGTTGTTACTGGTATAAAGTCAAGTGTCTTCAATGCTAAAGGCTCAGAAATTTTTCTTAAAACTGATTTCATGTCCTATGCAAGTGTTTCCTACAACTTGCGTGACGAGTACTTTGTAAAACTTGTTTACGCTTCAATTGTACATAGTGTTTTTTAAAGTAATATATTTTTATTTAGATACCTTCAAAGTTGAATTCCTCTGTGTGAAGCATTGTAAAATGATACATTTCTCTTTTGAGTGTCATTACGGTTGTACAAAGGTTTTCACTGGTTCTGTATTTCTACAGTTACTGACAAGCACGTAACACTGACTTTATCCTACATATAGTTGGTGTTTCAAATAAATGGCTTGGATAGAGAAAAAAAAAAAGTCAGTGTATGATATGAAACCCAACAAATTTTAGCTGAAGTTTCTGGAAGTACTGGGCAGGCAGAGGTTAGCAGGAGTCCAAAACCTTGGTAACTACACTTTACATTTATAGGAGTAAGTGGCTTCAACTCCGGCTAACCCATGACTCACTGATATGGCAGCCCCTCCCCCCACCCCACCCCGGGAGTAAGTGAGCCGGTGACAAGGCTTATTATTTACTACTGAAAATTCACATCGATTCAGCATATTTCCTACACGTCTACTGTGTTCAAGGGCCTGGGTTGAGGTGTACCTGGAGATGAATAACTCAGTCTTGTGCCTTCTGAAACGGGGCAGGACAGGTGTCCGGGTAACTCTGGGCTCAGGTGGCAGGTGAGTAAGGAGACCCCTGGGAGGACTGCAGAAAGGCTCAGGAGCGGGGGGGGGGGGTGTCTCAGAGGACACCTGGGCAAAAGGGTGAAATCTGGGGAGCACAGAGAAGGCACAGAGGACGCTTCCCAGCACGTTTTCTCAGTTATTAGCTTTAGGTCTCCCTAAAGTAACGAAGGCTTTTATAATGATCAGTTTTCTTGTATTAACATCTCACTTCTTTGGGAGAACATCTTGGTGAATGGACTCTTGTGAGTGCTGGTTTAAGGATCGGACACCCACACGGGTCACAAGGGTGCAGATCCTCTTTCAAATCCATTCAGATACTGAATTCATTCTGTTGAAGATGACTTTGAAAGTTTGGGCTCAACCTCAGAGCGACCAGCTATCACCTGATGGTTCCTCAATCATGGTCTAAATTAATATTTTTGGCTCCTATTTATATCCTTACAAAGCACTTACGAATGAGTAGTTATTCTCACGAATAAGAGCCTGTGTTAATTGTTCATCACTCTTTGTGTGGTCTGGGAGAGGGAAGGCTCCTTGAAATAGCTCTCCCCCGCTCCCTCTGAGGCTACTTAAGCCAAGTCTGATTGCTCTACAGTCTTAGAAGAGATGTACAAGATTGGCTAGTCTTGTTTTACAAAATACGGTGTGTTGTATGTTCTACAGACACAGGTAAGGTGTGGATGAGGAGAAATGTCATGTTTGTCAGAAACGCTGACTGAAAATCTCCACCTCTACAAAAAATGCATGGAGGATTTTTCATTTAAGATGCCGCGAACGTCCGGAATGCAATGCAACCACTGCTATGGTTCTGAACAAGGGCTGGTTCCAAGAAAGACAATATTAGACAAGAATGGCTGGAGTATGACACTGTTACGAGCAAAAGCAAAGAGAAATGCAAGATTTTCTTGTTATAGTCTGAGGCTCTGCACGAAGCCAGAAGGTACCCCCCCCCCATCGCCCTTCACCTTTATCTCTGTGGCAAAAGTGGGGAAAATGAACGAAAGATCATCAAGGGAGTTAGTGATCTGAAACGTGCTCATCATGCCAGTCCTCCTGCAGTTTCTGCCTCCCTCCCCTCTCTCCAGCCACCTGCTTGTGCACCCATTTTAAGACTGCAGGTGGAGAACATGGGCTTGAGCCCTGGCTCTCCTGCTTTGGGGGGTCTTGCTATTTGGCTTCACTTTGCCTCGTCTCCTCCTCTGTCCGATGGGGCTGTTGGCGCTGTCTGCCTCATAGGCCTCCTTGAGCGCGTTAGAAATGCCTGCCAGGTGCTTAGCCCGGGAGCATCAGCCACATAACTGGCGCTCGATACGTGCTTTGCTGTTTCATAACAATTCAAAACACAACTGAGAAGCTCCTTATACCAAAACACTTAGTAAAATAACTCAAACACACGTAGGCATGTATAGACCACTTGGTTATAAGAATAGAAATTAATCCTGCCATTGCTGAAATTTCTGCAGTGCAGACCAGTGGTGCCAGAAACAGGGCTGGTAAACATTCTCACAGGCCCATCTGCCGTCTCAGGAAAGGACTTTAATTCAGCAAAAATCTAAGAGACAGATTTGGTCGTCGTTTTTTGCTTCCTATTGTTGTAGTAAAGAAGCTAATCTGACTGGAAAAACAATCTTAACCAGTCAGTTCAGTAGCATGACTCACTGATAAGATTCCACGGAGAAAAAGCACGTCCTGAAGTTTTCCAGGAAACTAAGGGCTTAAAAAAATAAAACAGTCCAGATCAAGTATGACCACACATCAGCATGTCTAGTTCAAATGCCATTTTAAGGGGCAAACCTTAACAAAAATACAGATAAGTGCTAAGTGATGCTTTCATGTGATTTTTACGTGTTAGAAGAATGGCCCATCTATGGGTTGAAGGTGCCACTTACACTCCCATTAGAATCATGGCACATTTCAGACTGACAGCAGAAAACTGTTTTGATCTCCAACTTCTTAGCACAGCCTTCTCTAGACGTAATTCTGTGAGCAGGGAAGTCTATTTCGTAGATGTGACACTGAACGTGTTTTTATTTAAACTTTAAATGAATGAATGAAGCCTATTAATTATAATAAACTACGTAAAGGATTTCAGTTTGCCACACCCTAGGAATTTAACGAAACTCCCAGAGTTTGTCCCCGATCCTTTCCTTTTCTCTTAGGCACCCTGGTGTTGGTGGGTAAGAATGTCACCTGAATGTCTTCACATTTTCTAGTCTTTTGAGTCACACTTATTATTAAATTCATGTTTAGTAACCTGAGACCCTCTCTTGTGTGATGGTATCAGGGTCCCTGGGTGGTGTCTGTGTCGGGCGGCTGTGCCTGCCACCTCCCACCCTGTGCTCCTCCAGGCTGCTGTCTGGGTCCTCTCCCCGCAGCTCAGGCCTGACTCTGCAGGAGGCCGTCCTCCCCCTGCACACATGCCCCTGGTGAGACTGCAGCCTCTCCTTCATCTGCCGACCAACTCAAGACCGGCACGAGGCCACGCTGGTTAGCCCCCTGCGCTGAGGTTTGGGGATGTACGGGCAGAAAAGGGAAATGTAAAACTCGGTGTTCAATGTTATTTCTCCTAGAGTCGCTGGCTCTCCCAGTGCTTCTTGGGCCCCCTTTCCTTCCGGAAGTCAAGTCGGTTGACTTTACAAACGATGTCTGGGGTGAGAGAAAGTGATCCTTTCGCTCTATAAAGCACAGCTCTTGAGCTCACGTGCCCCCATCTCTCCCGCTACCTGGGCATCAGAGCTCAAGCCTGCTGCCCGAAGATGCCCCTCCAAAATTCTGCTCAAGACACGTGTTCGGTGTGCATGTGTATTTCCTCCCCTTATTATACATTACTCTTTAAAAAACGATCATACAGTAAAATTGACTTTTCTGGGGTACAAAACTGGATGATTTTGAACACTTTTTTAATCAGAGAAAAAACACCTAAAATACCTTAAGATTAACCATCATCAGAAAGCCTCTCAAAACCCTCTGGAAACCTTCTGTAGCCACTCCTGGAACTTGCCCTGTTTTCCTTTCCTCCTCTTTCCCTTCCAGAGCCTGAGATAAACGCTCTATCCAGCAGCTGTCAGTGCAGAAGACCTCCCCTGGTGCTTCTGTCATGGCTTATAAGATGGAAATGGATGCTGGTTTGTCTGATCTCCTCATTTAAGTGCCCATTCCTGGTGGATTGCTAACCTAATATACAAGGTAAGGCAAGGGCCAATGCAATGCCAAGCAGAGCAAAGATAGTCTATCATGCTCCCTGCCTATGCACACAATTGTAGGTGCCCACACACCCCTGTGACCTCTTATTTTTTTCATCATTTTTCTAGCCATTTCTCAAGCCCACACTTTGCCTTTCATGCTCAGGCTGTGGTTCAGGAGAACTTGGCAGCAGTCAGCTAAAAGCTAGATGAACACACTGAATTATTTTCCTCTAAAAGAGCTGACAGGATGAAAAGGAAATGAAAGTTCGTTTCCTCCATCAAGGCTGAGGAGTTAGTTTGAAAAGCTTGAGTTCCAAGGCTCATTTCCCCAAGAAGGAAATGGTAGCCCAGAAAGGCCCATTTGTGGACAAGAGAAGGAGTTGATTCAACTGTCCTTGATTTTTAAAAATCACACAGAACATTTGATGGAAAGATCAAACATTTTCTATAAAGAGCTAACTTACCCTTCAGATGTGAGGCTGACCACTACTGTGGTGTTTATGATAGCATTTTCCTTCCAGAAAGTGTAGATGGTAAGTCTGGATGAACAAAGCAGGGCTGGCCACGTAGCCGTGTGTCTGTCATGTCATGTGGGACAGGGTACTAGTAATGCTAAAGTACAAAGTGTCAGTGGATTCAATCCGCGTTGCCAAACCAGAGCCACCTCCGAATAGGCACCGCACTTGCATGGAATTAATGCCAGTTCCCTCTGTGTGATGGGAGGGAAAGTGCGAGCTTCATCTGTATCGTATGTCTCGGAAAAGCTCCAGACAGACAGACACCAGCCTGGAGTGAGAAGTGTGGATTTTTCAGTTACTAATGTTTAAAGGGTAACGTTTCCTCAGTTTCATAAAACAGAATGAAGACCTTTTTCGGGGCCTGCTTTAAAGGAACTCTTGGAGGCGTCGCTTCTGTAGGCATTCACTGCTGGTAGGAAAAATGACACCAGCAAGTAGAAATATCCTTCCTATTAGAGACAGTCCTAGTTTCACATGGTACACAGGCAAGCGGCTTAAACAGAGACAGGAAAAGCCTCAGTACCAGGGAATCCTTGGGGAAGTGGCTTATGGGCTCTGTGACTATCTGAAATTTGCATACAAAATATTGAGTAGTGGTGCATCTTCTGACGGTTCATAGCCTTCATCAGATTCTCGAATAAGTCCAGAAAAGTTTAGAAGGTGCCCACCCCTTCCACCCATGTAAATCCAAGACAGGTTCAAAAACCAATGTTGACAGAATGGTCACCAGACAACAACATAAACAGAAGTTATAGGTGGATCTTAACTGACTGAAATGGGAGAGGACTTCGTAAGCACAAAAGGAATGGGCGAATTCACCAAAGATTAATAAATTAAATATTAAAAACTGGAATTTCTTTTATACCAAAAAATAGCATAAATAAATAAAACTGAAAGACAAATTAGGGAGATGTTTACAGTAAATTACTGGAAAAGGGTAAATATTCTTAACCCATTAAGCAAATGAACTGTAACAAGAGGGAGGAGACATGGGGACGTACGTGTATGTACAGCTGATTCACTTTGTTATACAGCAGAAACGAACACACCATTGTAAAGCAATGATACTCCAATAAAGGTGTTAAAAAAAACCTAACAAATCAGAAAGAAAAACTCTCACAGAGAAAAAAATAGGCAAAGGATGGGAACAGACAACTTACAGAACAAATACAGTTAATAGCAGCTGTATGCTGGAGCTAGCTGTAACCGGCTCATGTCAGCTGATTCTCTACTTCTTGTTCAGTGACATCACATTAATAACTTGAAATTGATCATGGGGGAGTTTTTACAGCAGAGAAGTTACCTACAAATCAAGGCTTTTTTTTGGACAGCCAATTTACCAGCACACCATTTGTTAATAGATATACAAAAAGCAGCTTAAGTGTCCTGGCAATCAAAGAAATGCAAAAAGAAATGAGATCTGGACAAGATGGAATAAGCACATTTCACCCTATTCGTCCTGAAAATTATAACAAAAAATCCTGGAGAAAATTCATAAAGCAGCTGACACTCTAAAAGTTGCAGGAAAGTAAATGGACTGGCTAGGGACCTCAGAACTCAAGGAATGACCCAGTAGTGAGCCCTTGTTTTTGTTTTCCCCTCCTTTATATCTTGGCCTGGGCTCTGGAGAGGCCCCCATCTGGAAATGCCAGTAGCAATACACACACACACACACACACAAGCCGGAGGAAAGCCTGCTATCTTTAGCTAAAAGAACAGGAGAAGGGTGACCCAGTAAGAGCAACATTTGACCATACCTGACCTTACTCTACCTCTGGGTGGGCACTAGGAAAAAGCTGGGGCTGGCAGAGCCCTGCTTTCCATCCCTCCTTGCAATAACAGACCTCATCTCTTCCCTGGAAGAGAGACTGTGGATGGAATTTTTCAGTGGATTTCTCATCACCATAAAGACCAGAAGGAAGCAGAACAACAGTTTTCAAATGTTGCAAGACTAAAACAGTTAACCCAGAATTCTATATCCATTGAAAATATTCTTCAGGAATAAAGGTGAAACAGACATTTTCAGATGAAGAAAAACTAAGAGAATTTGTCACCAGCAGACCTGCTTTCGAATGGCTAACTCGAATAGCCGAAGGAAGTTTTTTCAGACAGAAAGGAAATGATAACAGAAAGAAACCTGGAACATCAGAAGTGAAGAAAGAATGGGAAGGGTGACTATATGAGTAGATACTGTAAACCATTCTTCTTAAGTTTAAAAAAATCATGCTTGATGTTTGAAAGCAAAAATGACAACATCTGAAGTGGTTCTCACTACATAAAGGTAACACTTAAGACATCCATACCTTAAAGGCAGAGGGATAAAGGGACCTAAAAGGAGGTAAAGTTTTTACATTCCACTTGAAGTGATGAAATATTGATACTAGTAGACTGTGATAAATTATGTACCTATATTGTAATCTTTAGAGAAGCAGTTTTCAATCAGGGGTGACTTTTGTCTCTCAGGGAACATCTGGCAATATTTAGAGACATGATTACACATGCTACTGCCATCTATAGTTGGTAGAAACCAAGTCGCTGCTAAATATTCTATGATACATGGGTCAGTCCCATACAACAGTCATCCAGCCCCAACTGCCAACATTGTTGAGGTTGAGAAATCCTGCCCTAGGGCAGCCATACAAAAAAGTGCAGACAGACGATATAAACATTCCTAATGAATCAATATGGAATAGTGAAAAATGTTCAACAAACCCACAGGAAGTCAGGAAAGAGGAGTATGATAAAAACATTAAAATGGTAGACTTCAATTCTAACATATCAATACTTACATTAAAAGTAAATGGTCTATACACATCAGTTAAAAGACAGTGACTGACAGAACAGATGAAGAAATACACGACTCAACTATATGTTGTCTCTGAGAAACTCATTTCAAGTAAAGTGACATAGGTCGATTAAAAGTAAAAAGATGGAAAAACACATACCTTGCAAACCCTAATCAAAAGAAAACTGAGGTGAATGTATTTATGTGAGATAAAGTAGATTTTAGGACAAAGTCATCAGAGCTAAAGGACATTACATAATGATAAAAGGGTCAATTCACCATGAAGGCACAATGATCCTAATTGTTTTGTACCACGAACAACAGAGCTTCAAAACACATGAAGTAAAAACTGATGGCCGAGGAGAGACGCATTTATAGTTGGAAACTTCAACATCCCTTTCAGTAATTTATAGAACTACTACACAGAAAAATATTTTGTTTTATGTATCAAATGCGCAAAGCTTTGAAATGTTAATACTTAGTACTAGTATGCTCTGTACTAGTATGGGAATATAAGTGCGTATCCATCCTGAAAAAATGTTTAATTTATACATTAAGACGCTTAAAATGGTTATACCATTTTTCAACCCAGTATTTATTTTCACTCTTAGGAATCTCTCCAAGGGAATAATTAAAGTGGTCCAAAATTTATCTATCTAGACCTTCATAAGAGAGCTATTTATAATAGCAAAAATTGGAGACATCCAAACATGCCCAGTAATTGGCAAGCACTTAAAAAAGTATTCTATATACACATACAGTGCTGTCGATAAAATAACATTTTAAACAATTTTTAATGCCATGGTAAATGGGAATGACTTTAAGGCAAAGAAGTAGTATATATATAAATCAATATACATATAGAATAATCTAAGTTATGTTAAATAGACATTTAAGTAAACAAAAATTGATAGAAGAAAATATAACATTGATAGCAATGAAAAATGACCAGTGATTATATCTTTGTGCTTTTCATTTGGTTGCTTTTACTTTTTTCCCCACCTCCAGTTTCCTGTTGTTCATGTCATAACAAACTGTTACTTCCAAAAACAGCATAAAAATGAGGTCATATACACAAAGTGTCTTATACACTCTTGCATCTGGTATGGAGAAACTAAATCGGTGGTAACATTTTTGTAAATAATTTTTGAAGGTGAAAAAGGTAAGAAAGTATGCCCATTATCATTCCTAAAGTGATCATCTCTGTTTCATTGCCCAGGCCTAATTATTCACAGTGCCACCTGTCATTCTCAAAAGTGTCATGGTCTAGATGACAAGTTGAATGGGCACCCTCACTATTCTGAATAGAAAAGATAAAAATATTCCTAATAATAACTAAAACACATTGCACCATAACTAGACACCAAGCACTGTCCTAAAAGCTTTACCTGGATGATCCTCTTTATCCATCTCAGGAGCTGAATTATCTCCACTTCATACAGGTGCTGAGAACTTAAGCAACTCGCCCAAGTTCAGACTGTAGCGAGTAGCAGAGTCTGGGTCTGAATGACCCGCCATCAAATTAACAGCTGAGGGCGTACCTGGGCCTGTCTGAGTGCAGGGTTGGCCGGCAGGGGTCTGGCAGGGACGCAGGGCACACGAGGAGCCGGGTGCAGGGGCGGGAGTCCTCGCTGAGAAGAACTGGGCAGAGGGGCGGCGTTAAGGGCTTTGAGGGGTCTGCTGATGTCCACATGCTGACACTGCGGCAATCTCCTGGGATTGTCCTGCGGGGTCAGAGCAAAGAGCCATGATGTGGTCGTTACTGTGTAATCCCTGGAGGGACAAGCAGTGCTAACTCATCTGCTCTAGTTGCAGGGGGAGGGCAGGTGGAGGAGGGGAAGAAATCAAGGGCTTACAGCAGAGGGAATCTATAATTATTGATGTCAGCTTCCGGATTCTAACAAACCACCCTCCCCTACCCCCAAACCTGGAATAGTGGGGTTGCTTTCTATCTAATTGTTTAAAAACGGGTTTAATTCGTTAACAAGTAGGTGCAAGGCAACCTTAGGAAGCACCAACACACATGAAGACACAGACCAGATCTTAAGGAAATTCCAAAGGACTTGTGAAAATGAGACGTAGTTCAGTGTGCACAAGGCTCGATGAGAACTGAGGAAAACTCCTGGGGAAGGAGCATCGGGGCGGAGGTGAGGGTCTGGGTCTGGAGGACCGTCTCCTGCCTGGTGGCCTTGTTTTTAGCGACAGATGAGAACGGACGCAGTGTGGGTCTCGTGCCCCCTGCCCCTCCCTGCCTCCCTTTTTTCTTCCTTTCTATAAATAGCTTTATTGAGGTTTCATTGACTATTAATTGCATATATTTAAAATGTACAATTTGGTAAATTTTGACATAGATTCACACCCATGAAACCATCACAGTAAGTAAAGCGATGGACATATCCATCAGCCCGTCATCCTTCCCTCCCACCGCCCCCCCCCTTTCTCCTTCTCCCAGCAACTATTGATCCGATTTCTGTCACTATAAATTGGTTTGCATTTTCTAGAATTTTATATAAATGAAATCATCATTTTTGGTCTGGCTTCTTTCACTCATCATAATTACTTTGAGATTTATCCAAGATGTAGTGTGTATCAATAGCTCATTTTTTCTAATTCTGAGTAGCATTCCACGGTGTAAATATACCGAAGTGTGTTTACCCTTTTACCTGTTCATTGATATTTGGGTAATTTCTGGTTTTTGACTCTTCAAGATAAAACTGCATCTTTGGCTCTTGCAAATGAAGCTGTTTGTCCTGTCTCCCACGGTTAGGGGTGAAAGGTGATAATACTTATTAGGAACAGCTGTCTCCCCTTTGGAACCCAACCCATAGGTACATCAAAAACACTTGGTGGGGGAGCCTAAATATCAGAGTGAACACTCGTCATGATTCACCGAGGTAGCAGGAAAGTGAAGAGACAGTAGGGAACCATGAGGTACTTTGGTTTGAGGGTCCAGCTCTTTGAAGCCATAGGTTGGACAGAGCTTCTACAGCCCAGGGCTGGAGCAAAATGGGCCTGACCAAGGGGTCAGTGTAACTCTCAGAAATACCCTGGGAGTAGCAGCGGGCCGCAGAAGCTCTCCCAAACCCAGTCAGTGGCATTCTCAAATCTCAGAAGGGGTCCCGCTGCAGGAGCCTGCCTGGTCAGCATACCCGGTGGGCCTCCTAGGACCGTGGCCACCTGGGTGACTGGAGGGATGATGACTATGTAGCATGTCCCACAGGGCACATGGTCTCCATGGGACCTGGCACCGTGAGCCTCTTCCAGTGCCAGCCGTCACCTCGGGAAGCCCCTGTGGTCCCGAGGGTGCTGACCCGGTGTCTCACAGCAAGAGGCTGCAGGGTCTACTGCTCAAGCTCTTATTGAAAAACCTGCTTTTTTTGCGGTATGCGGGCCTCTCACTGTTGTATCCTCTCCCGTTGCGGAGCACAGGCTCCGGACGCGCAGGCTCAGCGGCCATGGCTCACGGGCCCAGCCGCTCCGCGGCATGTGGGATCTTCCCGGACCGGGGCACGAACCCGTGTCCCCTGCATCGGCAGGCGGACTCTCAACCACTGCGCCCCCAGGGAAGCCTCGCTCCTTATGTTTGTTCAAAACTCACCTTAGGTGTGTTGGAAGGTGGTGGCTTCCTCATCGGCCCTTTGCTGAGGTGGGTAAGGTGAGCCTGACTAGGCTGGGAGCCACTGGACGGCCGGGAAGGGCGCACACACCTGCAATGCAATCCCAGACACGCTTGGTGAGGGCGCTGTCCCCCCTGCCTGACTTGACTTTTTCTGTTTTGTTCACAGGGACACGCAAAATGCAATTCACTTCTTTTAACTTAGTGTGGTAAACATGCAAGAGAAAAGTTATCTAACACTCTTACAAGATTAAAACATAAATACTGAGTTTCGTCCCCCCAAGCCATTGTTCTGTTAAATTAGTTCTTATAATCTAAGGCACACAGCTTGGGACGCCTGGGAGACATTTCGCGTGAAGCTGGCATTTTAGTGTTGATGTCCTGGAATATATTTGGATCGAAAGCTACCCCGTCTGATAAAAATGTTTTAATATTCCACCTTGTAAAAAGTACCAACGTAAGGGTGGGAAAAATACACCAGCGGAATTCATCAACACCCTGCTTATTTATGTAATAAACTGCAAATAGTTTGAAGGGAAAGTGAAGGGGGCAGCTGGTCTGGCAGAAATGTTAAAACACCAAAACCAACAGAAAATCTGACCTCTTCTTTGCTACGGAAACACAGTGCGAAGCAGCCCATCGCACATTCTTTCAAATGCCGTTTCTTGAAAAGATGAGCCTAACCCAGGGTACCTTAGCTTTTCAATGGTGGTTTTCTTATCTGTAAACAGCAGTCGTATCAATGTCTTCCTTTTCAGATAAACCACAAATCCGGCAGCAAGAAGACACAGGATGGTCACCAGGATTCCTATCGTTAAACCTTGGTTACCTGAAACAAAGCGCATTTGACTCAGAGGAGGAGGCATATAACTAAAAGATGGGGAGTATCAAACTGTGACATTTACGGCAAAATGAACTTTGAAGGAAGGACCAGAAATGGAGTGAGTAAATCCCTGGATGGTGCACTGATAAATTAGTGTCACTTCACAGGTCGTGTCTGAGGTGCAATCTGCCCCGTCAGTATTCATTTCTGACAAGTCTGGAACTTGCTAAATGGGAATACAGGCTGGCCAGTGGGACCATCTCTCTGGTCACACGGGCCCCCCAGGCATGACAACAGCAGGGGAATGGTGGCGAAAGTAACAGGTAGCTGTCACTGGAATCCCATCAGAATTAAAGTGGTCCCCAACCTGAAATCTTCCCAGCCCCCATTACAAACATACTCCTGCAGGCTCTTTCCTTCTCTCATTCTTTGGTGTTGGCGTCTGTTTTATTTTTGTTTTTTGTATTTTTTTTTTTTTTTTAGACCAAGACCTTACTTCTGGATATCATCAAATTAGAAGGTGAAAAAGCAAACTCAGTTTAAATGCCCTTGGGTTCTGTTTCGTTATGTTAGGGACTTAAAAACTCAGCCTGTGGGTGGGGGGCAAACCCCTTTCTCTGGGAGGATGCTGTTTAGTTTATCTAAGGAAACATCCCCCCTTTCTGTGATATGATCCCATTTTGTTTAGTGCAGAGACACGAAGACTCCTCAAGGGTGTGGAAAGGAAGGGAAAATCAAACCATCCCGCTGGTTTCTAACTGCAGCTGCGGGCAAGGGCCGTCTGGGGAGGGCTCTAAATGCCCGGATTTGGAGGAGCTGTATTTGCAGTTTCACCAGGGCGGTGAATTCCTTGAGAGCACAGGTCTCAATTCATTTGTCTCTGTTCTCCTGCCAGCAGCCATCAGTCTGTGTGCCCCCTGGTAGGTGCCCTGCAGTCCTTTCGGGCTGCTGGTGACAGCTGTGGAGGTGGCTTCTGTTACCAGGGCTCTCCCACCCCACCTCCAACCACGACATCCAGCTGGCTGGGAACCAGAGTAGCAGCAGCTCCCACCCGGGGGGAGAAAGCCTTCACACCCTCTCTGTTTCTGGACTTCATCCCCAGCTGACGAGTCCTAAGAGGGATGTGTCTGAGTCTAAGGCAGACAATCAACACGGGACCGTCTTGATTCACTTGTGTTACTGGAAAAGCCTTGCTCTGGTCTCCTGGCCCAGATGTCCCTCTTTCGAGACCGTGGGCTGGCGGCCGCAGGTGCTTCTGGTGAGGATTCTGTTGTCTCTTAACACAGCTCGTTAAAAAGTGAGCAACATGCTTCAGCCATACTTTCTAGTTCCATACTTCCAAATCCCTACGTCTTAAAATGACGAGTTATCAGTCAAACACTGACTGGGCCGCACACTGAGCTCGCTCCCCCTGCCCCCCAGGCTGCCTGTCTCCACGAGCCGCTCAAGCCAGAACCCCAGGCAGTGCCATCCCCGCCTCCAGTGCAGGCGCCGCGTCCCATCGAGCCTGCCCCGTGGCCCACCTCCCTGAGTCTCACTGTCACCCCGCCCATCACTGCTTCTCGTCCGCGCTGTGCCCACCGAGCGTCTCCCAGGACCCGGAGGAGCGGCTGGTGCCCGGCAGATGCTGGAGAAATACTTGCGTCATGAACTTCTGGGCCGCAGGCAGGCGGACTGGGGGCCCTGAGGCCCAGGGCGCGGCTATGCCCCTTGCAGCCATCAGCCGGCTTCTCGTGGCCTCTCTTTTGTAGGCGTTTCGGGGGGAGGAGTGTAAACTTACTTTCTTTTATGATACGACGGCAATGGTGGATGAGTCCGGCTCTTCAGTTGTTTGCATTTTTAAAATATTCTTACTTGGTACAATGAAGAATTGGCAACTCTGTGGGTTCGCCCCAAGTTTAGGAAACCCCGAAACCTGAGTCCCCCTGGTGTCCACACCAAAAAGGGACCCAGAGCACGTGGCCGGTCTCCCGCCATCCTGTGCAATTCCTCGAGTGCCACCTGGCTCACTTGAATGCAGAGGATGGAACAGGTGGCAGGGTCCCCGATGCATTAAAAAGTAAAATGCTATTTTTTTAACAATAACCTCTTGATGGCCAATTAGAAAATTGACTACGTTGCAGCAAGAGGCCAGCCATCAAGGCGGGGATGCTGGGCCAGGCCTGGCTTATTACCCCCGGGATGGATGTGTGCTAAGAGGAAAGACCTTGGGGCCCTTTTTCCACTTGCTGCGGGGCCGGTCTCGGGAGCAGTGTTGAGACACGTCCGTCCCTAAGCAGAAGGGTGCCCAGGAGCTCACCTCCATTCCTCACAACACTGTTTCTCCAGATGTGCCTGCCCAGAGGGTCTCTCCCTCCTGGCCCTGTGCCCCCTGCCTGGTCCTGTAGAGCAGTGTTGTGTCTGTTGTCATGGAAACAGTAGCCAAGCCACAGATTCAACCCTTCCAGTCACAGCGGGACTCAGGACGTATGACGTCCTCTGTAGTGGCGTTAGCCACAGTCTGAGCGTCCAGGGGCTCAGGTGGGCACCGAGGTGGCAGCACAAGTGTGCGCGGGACATTCCCGCCTGCCCACACCCCACTCCCCCACCTCGCGGTGGGCTCTCTGCACTTTCACTTTAAAGTGGGCATCACTCAGGCCTGCCCCTCAACTGGCTGACAAGAGCTCCGAGAAGACGGTCCTGCGCTAGCAGACCACTTCTCAACGTCTTTGAGGAGGAAAGAACTGACAGTCCCAGCACAGCCACCCTTAGGGGCTTCTTCACGGGTAGACTGTGCCTCCGTCTTAGCTGTGTGACTCTGTGAAAGTTACTTAACTTCCCTGAACCTCGGGTCCCTTGTAAGGAAAGAAGGATTCGATGAGCTAATGCATATAAAACGTGAAGCACGGCAGGTAACAGCAGCTCAGCAAAGAGAAGCTGTTGCTATCTCTGCTGCTGCTGCTGGGACCCGTCCCTTTATGAAGAGGAGGGTGTCTTTCTAGCAAGAGCTTTAAAAGGCATTTGACTTCACACCTCTTAGCCCTCGTACACCGAGGCTGGCCTTGACAAATTCCTTTGATCCGACAATGAAGTTCATACCCACTTGGCAGTCTGCGGTAGAACGACCCTAGCTAAGAAAAGGTCACAGGCTAAGACCCGGCAAACTCAGCCTCTGAGTAAAGCAGAGCGACGAGTCTCGGCAAAGATGAGGCAACGACTAGAGAGGGTCTGGAAACAGAGAGGCCTCGGGCTGTGTGAGGTCTGCGTGGGGTCCTCAGTGGGTTTCCGGCTGTGCACCTGCCCGACGGCTGGTGAGCCCTCAGTCTCGCTTGGAAGGATCCCCCAAGGGCCTGGCTTCCCACTGCCCCCAGGAGCTCAGCCCACTCCCTGGGACGCGCCGTCACCACTAACCTGCTTGCCGGATGGGGCCGCTGTCCTTGCTTCCTCCAAAGCCAAACTTGTCACAGAAGGGAGGGGCCCAGTGGGCCTCGCAGTGACAGTTCTTCCTATTGTTACACACCTTTCGGGCAGCAGAGGAGAAAGACACCAAGAGGGAAGCAGGGTTAGGACGCACGTCCCCCTGGGGCAGCGCTAAGTCTCTGAGCCCTAATTGAGCCCAAGAGCAAAGCAAAGGCCCTGTGGTCAGAGCCCCCATCCCACCGATACAGTCAGACTCCGTACATCCGGCTGTGAGGATAAACCCTCAACCCCGCACCACACAGGTGAGCCCAGAGCCCAAGGCTGTGGATTTACATAATGTGCCGTTGTTACATCAGCAGCTACTGAGAGAAGGATCGAGGCAGTTAGGGCTCACCCACTCCTTTCAACCCCTTTTTCTTCTCCATCTCCATGTCCCTCTTTTTAAATCCAGGAAACCCTCCTGATCTGGCCGAGATGAGAAGCCCTCTCCGTGGTAAGGAGGGGCCCCTGCTTCAGGGACATGGAATCCATGCCCTTGGGCATCACGGGCCCGACAACCCCGGGCACCTTCAGATGGGAGGCTCGGGGAGGCTGTCACACATGGAATTTGCGGAACTACGACCGGAACCAGTGGAGTACGAGTGTGAAAACAAGAGAGAATTATTTCTGTGACAATGAGGCTGAACGCTTTGGGAACGCCGGATAAATGCAAGTCACTAAAAAGAACTTTTGACAATGGGCGGAACAACTGACAAATGATCAGGAAAAGCCGCAAAAGACAGGAAGGTTGCTCTCGTTGAGTGTCTCCCTTCCGCTTAGAGAAACAAACGGTACGTCACAGATGGCGCACTTTGGATAATTTGTGTCCTGAAGTCAGGGCCGAGCTACGGATGCGGCATGAAGCCAAACACACACTTTTATATTTTAAGACACGATAAATGTTCCGGGCATTTCTCTCACTTGTGATGTTCCCCTGCTTTCACAGACTCTTGTTTTCTGAATCAACCACCTGCCCCAGATGCTTCCAACAAGAAGGCCAACAGTCAGGAAAGCCTACGATAAGTGAGAAAGCGTGTTTCTACGAAGCTGACGCTGAGCAGAAGTAACTACCGTGCGGCATAGCCCACGTTGCCTTGAGTCTGCGTGTCCTGCCTGCTTCCTCAGAGATGCTGCTGCTGAGGTACGACTCCCTGGGGCTCAGGCACTGTCCTGCCCGCCCTGGTCTCTCCTGCCGCCAATCACAGTCATGTGCCCTCCTGGCAGCTTGTGGCAGAGAGATTACAGCCCTAACACCCCACTTGGAGGCGCTGCTGGTGAGCCCGGCCTCGCGAGGGAAGGACCGGGGTCCTTACTTGTTCCCAAGTCATGGCCTCTCCAGTGTGTGGATGTTGGAGAGGGAGGAGTCCAGGGTCCCTGACACAGCCTTGCTACTAACTGGTCATGTAACCTTGGACGTGTCACTATCCCCACTGGGGCCTGGACTGCTTCATCAGGCAAATAGTAAGGCTGCGCTAGGTCATTTCCTCCAGTCGTTAGAAAGAAATCTATGATCCAGTGGAGACATCCAAAGATTCCATTTTATACTGACAGTCAGCTACACTCACCATCAACAAACCCGTCTGAGGTGACACTGCAATCCTTTATGGTTACAGCCCAAGAGTAATTTTATGGAAACCTCCGTGATTCTACGTTACAATCATTGGTGAGTGTCTATTTTAAAAATAGAATTTGGAGCACAATATCCGTAGAAAAGGTTTCAGAAAAACCAATGAACCACTGGCAGAGCTAGTCAAATTAATATGATTCCACTGGAAATAATTAAGCCCATCAGAAAAAATAAACTAGGTTTTAAACAATTCGAATCCTCTCCCCCCACCCCCCAAAAAATTCTCTGAACTAAAATAACAGCCTTCTTCAGTTGACACCCATTGTATGTGATTTCAAGAACATGTGGTCGGTACGTTCTGTCTTCTTTGTTTTAATTCCTTTTGGAAGTATTTCAGTTCAGACACATATTCTGAATCTTGGCTGTAGGAGGGACAGCTCTGTTTGAAACGCTAATGAAAAACTCTTCATGACGGAAGGTTAATGTTAAAATTACTTTGAAGATGACAAAGTCCCTTTTAAAAAAGAATCCAGAATGTTAATTTAAAAGATAATTATCACTCAATCTGATTTTCTTTGTTAAATAAAAATCCCATTTCTTATGCTACGTAAAGGTCGAATAAAATGAATGTCTTCAGAAGAAAATACTGAGGAGACACTGACTGCTATATTTTTACAAAGTTATAGATGGCAAAAATCCTTTACAAAGGAATGATTTAGTGCTGAACTTGCTGTGGGCCGGCTATACAAAGGCAGTTCACCTACTCACCCCTCTGCCGTGGCATTGCACCGCACATTCGTGAACACCGAAGACACTTACGTTCTGACACCGACGATTGAGGCAAATCTGGAGAGGAGGGAAACACAGCAAATATCTCAGTCTGTCTATGACCACACGCACGTGCATCTAGCTGTGTGTTTAAGAACAGAGGAATGGAAAAAGAAGACGTGGTACATACATACAATGGGATGCTACTCAGCCATATAAAAGAACAAAATAATGCCATTTGCAGAAACACGATGAACCTAGAGACTGTCGTATTGAATGAAGTAAGTCAGACAGAGAGAGATAAATATCATGATATTGTTTATATGTGGAATCTAAAAAAAAGGTACAAATGAACTCACCCACAAAATAGAAATAGAGTCACAGATGTAGAAAACAAATGTATGGTTACCAGGGGTTAAGGAGGAGAGAGATAAATTGGGAGATTGGGACTGACATATACACACTACTATATATAAAACAGATAACTAACAAGAACCTACTGTACAGCACAGGGAACTCTACTCAGTACTCTGTAATGACCTATATGGGAAAAGAATCTAAACGAGAGTGGATATATGCATAACTGATTCACTTTGCCGTACACCTGAAACTAACAAAACATTGTAAATCAACTATACTCCAATAAAAATTTAAAAGAAAAAAGAAAAAAAAAAGAAGAGAAAGCAAAGGAAAGCTTGGGGAAGACCATCTTTCATTTAATATGAATAATGCACTTTGCCTTGGACCCGGATATGGATCCTGATGCCTGCCTCCAAACTCAGCCCATTTCAAGACTCACATCAATGTGGACACTATGGAAGTCGTCTATCTTCATGGCATTTTATATGGTTTTGGTCAATCCTGCAATTAGGGTAACTGACTTTCTCATGATTTTTGTTTAGAGCTTGCAATGCAATCTACATATTGCAGCATTTCCCCCCTCCATTAAAAGATGTAGGAGAGAACAAAAGAGACTAGTCCTTTACCTGGCCCTATGCAGACTCAAAGACTCCAAGAATCCTTGAATCTGGTAAGGGAGATATTAAAATATGGGAAATTTTCCAAAATACCGACTGATAAGTACTATCGTCGATGACATAAAGCATCAACAGAAATGCTCAGCAGAGTAAAACAGACGCTTCCCTTGTATTTCTCAACAATTCGCTAAATGGTACTGGGCTGGTCGAAAGAGTTTAGTCTTATTTCAAAGGTGCATAATACAGTCCAGACTCAAGGGATCAGGTTCTTTATCTCCCATAAGATGTTACAAATTAGTGGAGTCAAAGGGAGAAAAGTCTAATTTTTAGATTACAGAAGCGTTTTTAATCAAATAGGACCTTCCTATGAGACATTCACCATCTGACCCCAGCAGTTTATCTGAGGCAAGATTAACGCCCTTTGAAAAAACGTGCTGGTCCAAGCAGCTCTCAGGGCTGGTGGGAATCTTGGCCAAGGGGACCGTCACATGCCAGCTAAGAAAGGAAATCGTCTGGGGTTGCAATGAACACAGCAGGACCCCAGGCAGAATCACAGCATATGGGTGCTGCCCTCCCCCAACCCACGGGCTAGGCTAAGGACGGCTTTCAAAGAACTAGTGTTCTGCAGGCAGGAGATCAAAGCACATTGAATCCTGCACATGAAGGGGAAAGCTCACTGATAAATTGAGTCCTTGGAATTTCAGTGTTCAGAGGCACCTGGCCTTAGCTATTCAGACCACAGTTTAAATGGTGTCAGTCTAATGTCAAGGCTTGAATATAAGCGAATGGGTGTGGTTAAGGAGACACCCAGAATGTATAACATGTTTCACTTATCATCCTGTTTCCTTAAGGATAAAAGCATTTGTGGTGTATGGGGGAAGGGGGAGGGGGTGGAGTGGAGGGAACTCCTGTCCTGGTGGGGACTTGTTCTCACCTGGACAGAATGGGAAGTCAGATGTAGTCTCAGAGACCCCCATACGGGGACTCTGCTACAGGAGATGACTCAGCACCTTTCCTTTCTGCTCTGTGACCTCCACGTCAGTAATGATTTCATAATCATTTTGAAAAGGAGGAGCCTAATAAAAGCATCTTCTTTCCTAAAGTGTTTTATTAACTTGCTACCATTCAGTCCGATGAGAAAGTTTGGTGGGAAAAAACAATGTGGCAGAATATAAAAATCTCAAAAAATTTTTTTTTTCGTTTTGGACTTTACTTCTAACTGCCCGCCTCCCAACCCCCAGTATCTCAGTCTACCTTTCCCCCTGATCTCCAAAAGAACACCCTTTGGCTTTAAGCTTATCCCGTCTCTTCCCCTCTCCTGTCCCTGTATGGGGTTCTCTGAAACTACATCTGACTTCCCATTCTGTCCAGGTGAGAACAAGTCCCCACCGTGCCAAAAACCCAAACCACATTTCCAAAAACAATATAATATGTTGCTGTGTTCCCTTCCAGCGTAATTTCCTGGCTGGAAACTCTCATAACATCCAGAGTGTAGACATGACTTATTAACACTAAAGAGCTGAGAAAACAAGCTTGATTTTCCCAAATCTGCATCTCAATGGTCAGACCAGGATCTAGGATTTATTGACTTTTTCTTCTAGGTGCAAAGAATGGAATTTCAGAGGCAACATTCTGAGAAGCGGATTTAGGAAAACAAACCAACCCTGTAACTCAGTTCTCCAACAGGACGTTTCTCAGTGGGCCCCCTTCCAGACTTACATTTGTGATGCAAGGGAGCATATGGGTCTTACTTTTCCATCTGCACACTTTGTGCCGGCAAGCACAAGCCCTGGGTCCGGCATGTCATCGCCCAAGTACACGTGGGTCCCACGGCACAGAATCCGACCTCCTTCCTGCAGGGGGATATTCGTTTCTATGGAAACGGCATTTGTACCGATGACTGGTCGGCTGGCACCTCCTTGACACTGGATTTTTCCACATTTAGCATCTCTGGAAAGGCAAGAACAGACAGTGCTCAAAGAGGGAACGTCTGGAAGCAGCCCTAAGTGATCTGGGAAGTTCAAAGCCACGGCGCGGTCAGGAGGCGGACCCCACCTCATCTCGCACTTGGCGAAGGAGCTCTTGGAGTCTTTGCCGCAGTTGCCGTAAGGGTCGCCTGCAGAGTTGACTCTCTCGAAGCAGATCCCGGGGGCAGGTTTAGCACCTGAAACAGAAGCAAAGCGGCACTTTCACCACCTGCAAGCGTTCTGAACATTTTTCTTGGAACAGCACGAGGCTTTCAGGTTAAGGGAAGATATGTTCAGCGTCCCGAGAAATCACACCTGGCATCTTTGCTGATGCCTGATACAAGCACCCCTCAGCTCACAGCAAAGCATGCATTTCATCACTCCCTCTTCTGGAGGGCTGCTAACCGGGCCCATGGCACGTGCGGCCTCTCCAGAGATGAGGCCTGGCTCTGGGGCCGCACCCGACCCAACCCCAAAGCGGGTGGCTGGCCGGCTGCGGGGGAAGGGGAGGCTTGCTCTCTTGAACAACTCCCACACGACTCCGGTGAGAAAATGCAAGTTAAAGCAGGTTCCAAGGAATAATGATGACTAATGTGAGGGAGCAAAGAGAGAGAGAGAGAAACGAGCAACGCGGAGGTCTTACCCCACATTTCCAGCCCCACGAAGCTCCCTACTGGAGCAAGCACTGGCTTCAACGAGTGCCTGCGTTTGCAAGGCAGAGACTGCTCTCAGAGGCCGCGGAGGCATAAAATCTGATGGTCTTTTTACACAGCAGGACAGTGCCCGGTACAGAGGGGCGTGGAGCCAGAGAGCTCAGGAAATGGCCATTTTTAGCACATCTTGCGGTCAAGGAACGAGAGAACATGTACCTGGGGTTTGCGTTGCCAAAGTTCTGAGGGCTCTCGAATCCTATCATAGTGGTACCTGTTGAAGACTATGTGAGAAATTCAGGAAAATGTTCTCCATTCTTCAGATAAGCTGTGCCCTGTGTGGTGCCCTGGGACTGCCTTCCTGCCCACACCGGTGTCCTGTCTGGGCTCTTCCTCTCACATCAGCCAGGATGCCAACTTCCCCAAGCCCAGCTCTGCCCCCTGCCCTTCTCTGCACCCTGCTCTGGGGAGGCTCCGCGTGCCTTCCAAGGCGACAATGTCATGAGGGGCAATGCTCGCCTCCTCCCATGGACCAGATGGTGTTCTTATTACTACAAAGTCCATCTTTCTGCAACCTGATTCCTCATCAGACACGTTCAGCATCTCATTAAACAAACAAAGAAGCAGACAAATCAAACCAAACAAGATCCCTGCAGCAGTCGAGGCCAGCAACAGGTTCAGCCATTGACCTCTGTGCTAAGTTGCCCCCCTCTTGGACCTCTTATTTTCCCATTCTCTGTTTTTTGAAAAACCATTTAAGACCCACACTCCTCCCATAGGGCATTTCCCTGAACTGGACACAAGTCTCTGTCCTAACGAGATTAAAAAATGGGCAAAAGAACAGTTAAGACATTTCTCCAAAGAGGACATTCAAGTGGGCGACATCACTACACATTAGGGAAATACAAATCAAAACAGCAATGAGCTATCACCTCATGCCAATTATGGTGGCTGTTATCAAAAAAAAAAAAAAGATAAGTGTTAGGATGTGGAGAAAAGGAAACCCTCATACATTGTGGGTGAGAATATATACAGCCACTGCAAAAGACAGTATGGAGGTTCCTCAAAAAATTAACAGTAGAACTATCACATGATGACCAGTTCACCTTCTGGGTAAATATCGAAAGGAATTGAAATCAGGATCTCAAAGAGACACCTGAACTCTCATGTTCATTGCAACATTATTCACAAGAGCCAAGACACAGAGGAGGCCTAAGTGTCCACTGACAGATGAATGAATAAAGAAAATGCTAGTATGTATGTACAAGGGAATATTATTCAGCCTTTAAAAAGAAGGAAATCCTACCATGTGTGACAGCATGGATGAACCTGGAGGACACGATGCTGAGTGAAATAAGTCAGATACAGAAAGACAAACACTGCATGATCGTGGAATCTAAAAAAGTTGAAGCCACAGAAACAGAGAGTAGAATGGTCATTGCCAGGGACTGGGGGGAATGGGGAGGTATGAGTCAAAGTGTGCAAAGTTTCAGTTATGCAAAATGAATATTCTAGCGATCTACCGTACTTCTAGTTGCTGACACTGTATATCTAAAAATTTGCTAAGAGGGTGAATCTTATGTTTAGTGTTCTCGTCACATACACACAGAAATAATAGTAAATAATAAAGAGGGTGGGAGGGATATGTAGGAGGTGGTGGATACGATTACAGCATGGATTGTGAGGATGGTTTCACAGGTGTACACTTACCGCCAAGCTCATCAAGGTGTACACACTAAATACGTACAACTTTTTGTATGTCAATCGTAACTCCATAAAATGGTTAAAAGAAGTCTTTGTTTTCCACAGCACACTCCCTTCATGCACAGCTTATTTATTTATTTTTTGCGGTACGCGGGTCTCTCACTGCCGTGGCCTCTCCCGCTGTGGAGCACAGGCTCTGGACGCGCAGTCCCACCGGCCACGGCCCACGGGCCCAGCCGCTCCGCGGCATGCGGGATGCTTCCGGACCGGGGCACGAACCTGCGCCCCCCGCCTTGGCAGGCGGACTCTCAACCACTGCGCCACCAGGGAAGCCCTTATTTTGATGCTGACCCTTTTATTCTGTTGTGATGCTGTCAAGGGGAATCTTATTTTTAGGCATAAGTACCCACTCACCCAACAGTGAGTCTTTTGATTTTACTTTTTTCTATTTGCTCAGTGGCTGTATATTCATGATCTCCACAACCTAATCACCCATCCTGTTGCTTGCCAAAGTGAGCTTTTCAAAGCTCTTTTACCAGAAAAAAAAAAAGTGGAGGCAGGAAGGCACACCCTAGGAATAATAATTAAACAAGTGATAAATGTTCTTGTCTTTTCTCAAACCCAATTTTGTCAGTTGACCTCAATGAGCCTCTAAACCAGCATTGACAGAGGTTCACGAGGTCCAACGTGCTTTCTCAGCTGGACTGAGATTCAAAAGACACGACGGAGAGATTAAGAGGTTAGTGCTACTCAGCCATAAAAAAGAATGAAATAATGTCATTTGCAGCAACATGGATGGGCCTAGAGATTGTCGTACTAAGTGAAGCAAGTCAGACAGAGAAAGACAAATACCATATGATATCACTTATATGTGGAATCTAAAATACGACACCAATGAATCTATCTACGAAACAGGAACAGACTCACAGACATAGAGAACAGACTTGTGGTTGCCAGTAGGGAGGGGGTGTGGGGGAGGGATGGATTGAGAGTTTGGAGTTAGCACCTACAAACTATTATATAGAGAATGAATAAACAACAAGGTCCTACTGTAGAGCACAGGGAACTATATTCAATATCCTGTAATAAACCATAATGGAAAAGAACATGAAAAGAATATCTATATATGTATAACTGATTCATTTTGCTGTACAGTAGAAATTAACACAACACTGTAAATCAACCCTACTTCAATAAAATACATTTTTCAAAAAGAGGTCAGTAGTTAAACCATTCTTTCCGATGCCGAATCTTTTGGGAAAACTGTTTTATGTTTGCGCGTGTATGGGATCTAAGAAAAACAAAAGCAAACGTTTATCAAGTCTCAATTCCTTTTGAAAGGCCTCCTCCTGTTTGATTTCTACTATCGGTGGCCATGCTGCAGCACTGGAAGAGCCGGGGCTTTGGGACTCACAATAATGGGCTGATCTGGTGTCAACCCTACACACTAGGAGACCCTGGTCAAGTTATGGGAACTTTTGAGACTCTGTTCCCTCATTTCTGTGATGGGGACAAGGACAGCACCTGACCTGAGGTTCAGTGAGTCCCCCAGGCTCTCAGTAAACCTGAGTTACACTGAAGATGGCCACTGATCACGGGGAAGGGGACAGCTTGGCCCCTGAACATTAAGGATGTGAGGGGAGGGGAGCTCCTTGGAGCTGACCTTGTTTGCAACACTTGCCGTGTTTTAACACTGTAATAGTTCAGGATGGTGTCGGTAAGGGCTTCACACCTGTTTCCTTCACAGAGGGGCGTCCCCAGTGCCTAGCACATCACGGGAAGCCAATGAAGGCTGCTGAGTGACTGGGTGAGGAACTCCTGGACCCACCTTGGGAAACGAGAGGGAAGAAAGAAAATCTCCTCGTTGGAAACCCTGGGAGGTTCTGCACATACTTTGTATATTAAATAAAAAGTACAGTCATCGCTCAAGGATCTCAGCTTCCCTGCCTCCGTCTCCTCCTTACTTGTTTCAGTGAGTGAGGCTCCCACTTCCCTGAGTCCTGTGCTCATTCTGGGTCCCCCTCCCGCCCCAGCCAGGCTGGGCTGGTCCTCCAGAACCTCGTCACACCGCGCAGATGCTGAGCACCATTTTGAAAGAGGCAGTGGGAGACCTCAAGGAAAGACACTTGAGTTTGACTCCTTTTTATTCCGCTGAACTCTGGGAACAAAGAGCATCTTCCCTGTAATTCCTTTCCTTGCCCTTAAACCAAGAGACACGATTTAGATGAATGGGAACGTTTTGGCTCACTAACATGCCATTTGTTGGGCATCCCCACTATTAGTTACTGTGCTGGGCACGGCATGCAGTAGCAGTCAGTCCATAAAGAGACAAAGCTGAGTGGGGTCTGACCAGTAAAATTTACTCCAACTGGTATTAATTTGCCCAGTGGCTTGAACAATGCAGGGTTCTGAGGGTTAACTTTCTGTCTCTTGCAAGAAAGCAGTAACTGTCTATTTCCAAGAGTTTTGTTCATTTCAGCTCTTATCCAAAACTCAAGGGAGTAGGAGATGCCACATCACATTCTACCATTGATGTATCGGCAGGACACGCACAGCAATGACACTGCTGGCTACAATGTGGCAAAGGAAACTCACATCTCGGTGAGTAGCAGCTCATGATTTCATCGGCTGCATACTCTTAGGGATAGGCTAGATAGTTATCTCTGAAATCAAAGACCAGAATGCATACCTGATCCCTTGTCACATAATTCCTTCATTCTTTTATCTGGAGGATTAAGGGAAAGTACACTATGATGGGCAATTCATGGTTAACCTTGATGCACAAGCTCTTTTGCCTCTCCATCCTCAAGTACTTAGGGATTGAAAATTTTCATCAACTTCGATCAACTTTCATCAATACTCTGAAACTGCTGTTGTTCCGATGGCACGGGGGAGGTGAGTGACAGAAGTGAGAGAAGGATGCGGCAGAACCCCACTTACAACGGCCATTCTCATCCAGTTGACTAACATTTTCTTACCCGGAAGTCTCCACGTTGGGATGAGAAATCTTGCATGAGAAATATGGTGTTTAAAGACCAAGGGGTTTAATAAATTAAACTGAAAATAAATGAAGAAGTATATAAGCAGTTGAAACTTGATCCAGAACACAATATGCCCTATTGCTGCCTCACCTCCAATTTCAAGCAGTAGGACACTGTCACGCAGGGTTTCGGGCCACCTCCTGGGGCCAGCAAGCTCCCAGCTAGAGGTTGGGCACTGCTCAGCCCCACCTGGTACCACCAGCGGCCCATTGGCCATGCCCTTCCTAGCAGGTAACCTCTCTTTATAGGAGAGCCTGTGTGTGTGTGTGTGTGTGTGTGTGTGTTTCCTCTGGTGGTTTGGAGCAACCGTAGAGATTTGTGAAAAGGAGGTGCAGAGTAGAAGGCTTGTGATTATTCAATTGTTTGTTTTGTCTAATACCTCTCCCATATCCCTTTTCCTAGGAACAAAACCTTTTTTCTTATGGGAAGCCTAGTTTATATGGTTCAGGTAGGGTTAACGTTCTCAACAAATGCCAAAGGGATGGGCATGAAATTCAAGTCTGGCCCATCAAGTGTGCCACGCCACCGGTCATAAGACTGGGTCATGATGGATACATGACCAAAGCCGGGTGCATTGGCATCTTCCTTGGAACCCAACTGCTCGAGCTGGTTGGATGAGGGGCCTGGGCTGCTGTGTTATTAGCCATCACTGGCTGAGTCCTTCAGGGTCTCCCTCCATCACCACCTTCCCTCGAGCCTGGGGACCCTGCTGCTCTCATTTATCCTGGTGGGATGCCCCCTCTGTGCATCTATCACACTTGCTTTTGCCTTTTGTGATGTCTCGAAGCCCCTGCCTCACTGTAAAAACCCCTGTGGACTGAGATGGTGCCTCAGGCCTGCACAGAGCAGGTGTGTTCCAAGAATGGACGAGTGAAAACCACAGGGAAAGCAATTTAGGGAAAGCACATCCTGTCTCCGCCGCCCTCCCCAGAGGAAGCCAGTTGTGGTTTCCGTAGAACAAAGCATCTTGGGTAAATGAACACTGTCTCCTGGTCTGCCTTTTCTGTGACTCTGGGTGTTCACTTATTCATTTACATCACATGAAGTATTACCGTGCTGTCTTAAGAGGAAAGAAGGTATAAAGTCACAAAAAGACAGACATTTTACTTCCTGGACAGGAAAACTGTCATTCCCTCAAAGTTTAGACAAAGTAAGAAATCCTATAAGCAAGGAAACCAGAAAGGGGGTTCCATGCTGACCTCGGGAGCAGGGACAGCTCTTGCAATAAAAGAAAACATCATTATAGGAAACAGACTAGAAGATGCAAACCCTGAGTGCCCTGGCTGTCAGGACCTACTGGTGCCAGGAAGAACAGCGGAGGAGGGTCCAGCCAAGCGTTTCGCGTGGCTTTTGTGTGTGAGCAGCCAGCTGGCGTTTATCTTAGAGACAGAAGGGTCAATAATCTAAAAGGTGTAAATGACTTCTGTCCACTTGTAAGATGTTATAAAGGTACAGATCTGGCTTCAAATCTGCTGCACTTAAAGGTGTCTGTCTTCATGAAGACGAGAGACTTGGTGTCTGTGTCATGAAAAGAAGTGACAAGTTTTCTTATCACCACTATATCAATTTACAGCCTTTGAATTCTTAATAACGGAGCTCTTAGATGTTCTGCCGTTATCAAAAGATGAAATTTAGCCTTTCAGAGGGAATTTTGACATCGTACCGTATTTTATAATTCTATAAGAAGCGATGGAATTTAATTACCAGGTTTATCTTCAGAGTTATATAACAATTATATTTATAATTGTAGTTTGGGAGTTCCCGATGTCATTATGTCCTTTGAAAGAGAGATGATGACATCTTGTACTAAGCCCACAATTTACTTGATCTAATCTTTTCCTTAAAATGCACGTCCGTTATGCAAACGCACGTCCCCAACTCAGTCACCTCAGCTTCTCCCCCATCACTAATTTCCCCAACCCCTGTCACTAATGTCCACAGACAAAGGCATCTTCACAGCAACTGAAGCCTGCTTGTCCTCCCCATAATTCTCCCTCTGTCTTGCTTTTCCACATTGACCTTCACATCCATCGGAAAATGAAGTCCAAGCAAACACATTCTATCATTTCTTTCTCGCACAGTGGGACAAAAAGGAGACTTCCCTGCCTCCTAAACATTATGACTCTTGGCAAAAATCCCTTTTCTTCCCATCTGTAGCCACCAGAGTTGTGGATGATCAGTAACTGGACTGCTCCAGGTATGTCGTCATAAAGCAAACTCATTTAAACTAGCCTGGCAGATAAACACTGAATATGCCCGTAAAAATCGTCTGGCCCGCTCACACTGCATCAATCAGGTGACACTATTTTCTGGTGAGTGATAAAATAGATAGAACTAAGATATTTCAGGACTTCCTCGATGCAGACTGTGATTCTAGACACACGGTTATCTGTAAGATTAATTTCCAACCGTTTTCAGCGATCATGCTAGTGGTTTGGATAAATGACGTTGGCAAAAATAAATTTTGTG
This sequence comes from Neophocaena asiaeorientalis asiaeorientalis, assembly GCF_003031525.2. Taxonomy (NCBI): domain Eukaryota; kingdom Metazoa; phylum Chordata; class Mammalia; order Artiodactyla; family Phocoenidae; genus Neophocaena; species Neophocaena asiaeorientalis. The sequence goes on along the minus strand of NW_020173770.1, from coordinate 4,450,432 downwards.
CCTGAAGAAACATATCCAGCTGTGTTTTGGAAGGAATAAAGGTCATGTCACACTGACAGAAAATCTTTGTGGCTATTAAGACTGAAGTGGACAGAGGGCTAATTACAAGGTATGGTGTGAGTTGCACATAACGTTTAAGGGTTTGACATCACCAGATAAAGTCTTGAGATGCAAGATTTGTGGAAGAAAAATCACTGAGAAAAAAAAAAAAAGTCAACTCCGGGCCAGCAAGAATGTCATCAACAATAATAACTAGGAAAACAAGTAGATGAACAAAAGTCCCAAAAGGTATTCTAAAAGTATATGACTTTGCCAGTTACGAGTTGCAGGCATATGTTCTGAATTTTCTATCATTTATTTGTAGAAAGATTTGGAAGCAGGATTATTTTATTGAAATATAATGCTGGATTGAGAAAAGTCCATCTCAAAAGGGGATAGTTAGCTGGAAGGAAGGGCTTCATCTGGTCAGTGTTTGGGTAGCCAGATTTGGGGAGTGAGTAACTAACTGACTTCCTGAGTGTAACGGAGGATTCTGGCCAAGTTGCCAATGGCGAGGGCCGGCAGAGCAAGAGCTCGGCGACTCCTAGACTTATGAGTTACTGTCTTCACAGGGGGTCAGAAATGACCCCAAAGCAAATGTGGCCCTGATCCCAGAGCGTTTGCTAAAGGATGGTTTCGAAATGAAAGATTGCAAATGTGTCCTTGACAATAAGTTTTCCTCTTCCGAAACATGAAAAGCTAATTCAAAGCAACCACTGTAACACAGCAATACGCTGCTCTCAGCCTGGCACATCTAGCTGGCTGGGACCTGGCCGAGGAAGTGACCTCTGCCCCTGGAACTGTGACAGTCACATCCCGACTCTACTGCAGAGGTCCAGGTAAGAGTGCACTGGGACTGTGGGAAGTATGTCACTCTGGCAGACCAGGGCTCTTGGTCAGCATCTCACAATAGCAGGACATCGTTGAATCGTTAGCAAATGAGAGAAGCGGGTAGCAGACGGGGTTCTCTGTGCTCCAGGTCACAGCCCAAGCTCTGGACAAGCAGAAGTGCCCGCAGTTCCCTGAGATGGCCCCCCGTTCCTGTGTACCTTAGCCCTTGCTGTTCCACATGCAGGAAGTCCCCTCCTCTCCCACCCCGGCAATGACCACTCCAAGGCAACCTCGGCTTGGAGCCTTCCTGCTTGGCTCCCCTACACCTTTCACCCCAGGCTGAGCCCCCTCTCTCTTCCCATCAGATCTCAGCCCTCCCCATGGCCCCAGGCACTGCGCAAGCTGCATGCCACTGCATGTGATATATACGTGTAATATACTCACATATGTGAAATAGATAATAAGCTATGTTGGAGGGCAATGATATACCTGTGCGGTAGACGTATTACTCTCCCCACTTTACAGACGGGGTACAACAAGGTTGAGTAACCTGCTGAAGGTCACCCTGCCAATAAGTGGTCTGTTCACTGCCTATGGTAGCCGGAAAATGGCCCCCCAAAGGGGTCCATGCCCTAATCCTTGGAACCTGTGACGATGTGACCTTACTTGGCAGAAGGGACTTTGAAGACGTGATTAAGTTATGGATCTTGAGATGGGGAGACGATGCTGGGTGATCTGGTCTAATATAATCACGAGGGTCCTTACCAGAAGGAGGAGGGAGGGTCGGAGTCAGAGAAGGAAATTTGACCACAAAAGCAGAAGTCAGAGAGAGACAGAGATTTGAAGATTCTGTGCTGCTGGCCTTGAAGGTGGGTGAAGGGGCCAGGGGCCAAGGAACTGCAGGCGGCCTCTCAAAGCTGGAAAAGGCCAGGAGACAGATTTTCCCCTAGAGCCTCCGAAGGTAACACTGCCCTGCCAGCATCTTGATTTTAGGACGTCTGCCCCCAAGAACTAGAAGATGATAAATTTGTGTTGTCGTAAGCCACTGAGTTAGAGCATAGAGGAAACTCACATGGTGCCCTTGAACCTGACAGGGAGGCTGCCACACTGATACAAGGAAAGGAACACACCGCATTTGCAAAGGGGGTGGGTGAAGGCCCTTCCAAGAAGCCCCCTGGTACAGAGGGCCACTGTACCAGTGCCACAGCTGGTGGTGGCACTAAATTCTCTGCTCTCCCGAGGAAGTCTGTGCGGTGATTGCAAGAACTAAGAAGGGGTTGGCCGAGGTAGACGGAACCCCAGGAAGTCACCAGCCTGAGGGGCTCCCCAAGCCTGGTCCCCGTGCTGGTTGTTTCCAGGAACTCGGAATTTCTGACGTCAGAGATGTTTCAGTCTATGTGCCATGGCCCCCTCACGACAAGCCCACTGTCGCCCGGGTGAGGATGGGAGGGGAGAGAAGGGGCCGGCCCGGAGCCCCGGGGAGGCAGCCCCTGCTCCGGGAGTGGTGCGGTCCCCGGGGTCCCCACCCTCGCTCACAAGGATGTTGAGGGTTCCAAGCAGGTAACTCCACTGCTTTTGAAAAGCTCAGCCTGTGAGCCACGCTGTCAGTTTGTCCGCCTGTCTGGGTCTGTCTCTGGTCAGGCAGCTCGAGAAGGACTAATCGGATGAGATAATGAATACCAGCCTTGGTCACCATGAATCAAAGGCGCACAGCCAGCTGAGTCACTCAGTGGTGGGAGCTCAGAGAGGACGGCGGGGCTCCATCTGACTCACTCTGGAACTGGGGCCAGACGCTCTAATACAGCAGGGCACCAAAGACCACATTTCACTCCAAAAGCTCCAAGTGCTGTGTGCTCTGGCCATGGAATGCTCCTCGGAAGGGAGTGTTATAAGATCCCTTGTAACTCGAGAAGGGGAGATTACCGAGTCCGGAGAAAGGCTGGGAAGGGACGGCCACTAGGGATGCTTCAGGCCATGAAGCTTTGGCCTGCAGCAGGAGTCACTGTCCCAAAGTGACCCCACTTGGCTAAAAGGTGTCTGAAGTCACTAAGCCACTCAGAGCCCATACAACCATGTGACGTGTGTACAGTGAGTGACTACTTTGTGCTTGTCATTGAGAAGCTTTGGAAGCTGTAAGCCCTACCTTGCCTGGGCCCTCCTGCCTAGCCAGGGAGGAGGGCCAGGGCCCAAGGACAAAGCACTAAGGCTCCAGGCACCACCAGCTTCTCCTTCCACCTGCCCAAGCACATCCGTGAAACCTGAGGCACTGGAAGAACTCTCCAGAGAATGGGATGAATGGAGGCTGTGTTAGCCCTTGTTGCTGCATCCAGGCTGCTCTCTCTCTTCCCTCAGAAAGTTCCCAGCGCACAAGGGCATCTTTGGCTTTGGGGGGTGGTGACTGGGCTCCCCAGCCCCAAGAAACATCTGCCCCGTTCTCCACGCTTGGGTCATGGCTTTCACGTCACACTGAAAACCCAAGTTCTGAGGTTAAGTCATTGTTTTCCGCCCTCGTTTACTTCCTTCATCACCCCTAGACCCAAAACCTCACCATAAAGACTGACAAAGGCCCGTATCGGACTTCTCTCCCCTGCAGAGCCTGGGCTTGCCTGGCCCTCTGCCTGGGCCCGGCTGGTCACAGTGCCCTTGCCACAGCTGGGGCCTCTGGCCAGAACTGAGGTCACCCTGCCACCAACGGGAAGAGGGAGAAGAATGACAAGACAGTTGGGACCACAGTCTTGGAAAATACCCTGTGGGATTCACTGCCAGAATCCTCAACGCAGGAGACAAGCGGCCAACCCTGGGGTGACAAGCCCGTGCCCTGGGCTGCCTACCAGGCCCTGGATCTCCGGCCCCAGAAGACGGGGCAGTGGAGGAGAGAGAGACACAGGAGACTCAGTCTTTCCCGTTTCACGTCTGTGCATCCATTTAATTCTAGAGCACCTGTGGGACTTTCGATCACTGGCTCTTTGGGGTGACGGCATGGTGTGAGAACTACACCTGGGCTCTGGGTCACAAGGACCTGGGTTCAAATCCCAGCCTCATGACCTTGGGAAATAACTTCCAGCCTCTGAGTCTGAGCTTTGCCTTCCGTAAAGCTGTAGTCATTGTCTCTCCCTCAGGGGTCATGGGAGAGTTACAAGGGCCAAACCATACAGAGCCCAGGCCCAGCGGCCCATGCCCGGGAAGTGGTGAACAGTCTCTAAGGGATCCAATCACGCAGCGGCCGCTTCCTGGCCACCTTCCCACCTGGGTGCTTTTTCTGGGACACACGTGTCTGTCACTCTACCTTCAAGAACCAGAAAGGGGAGCTTCCCTGGTGGCACAGTGGTTACGAATCCACCTGCCAATGCAGGGGACACGATTCGAGCCCTGGTCTGGGGAGATCCCACATGCCATGGAGCAACTAAGCCCGTGCGCCACAACTACTGAGCCTGCGTTCTAGAGCCCATGAGCCACAACTACTGAGCCTGCAAGCCACAATTACTGAAGCCTGCGTGCCTATAGCCCGTGCTCCACAACAAGAGAAGCCACCACAGTGAGAGGCCCACGCACCGCAACGAAGAGTAGCCCCCTCTCACCTCAACTAGAGAAAGCCCACGCGCAGCAACGAAGACCCAACGCAGCCAAAAATAAATAAAACAAAATAAATAAATTAAAAAAAAAAAACTTGAAAAGAACCTCAAAGGTGTTCAGGGCCCTTAAACGTCTGTCTCCGTGTTCTTCCTCTGGAGCCCGGGCCTCCCACTCTGGGCTACCCCTCCGCACATCCTTCCCCATCACAGACTCACACATCAGGTCTGCCCTGGGCCTTCCCAAGGCAGCCCCCCGGCCCTCCAGCAGCACTGACTTTCTCTCCAGCACCCTCTGCCCTTGGTTGGGGTCCTTGCTTGGGCTCTAAGAAGCACTAACACAGTCAGGGCAGTGGTGGGAAGTTCTGCCGTCTGTCTGCGCAACTCCCTGTTAAGCTGTCTGAGGGCAGGGGTCCCGGCTGGTTTATCCCTGTCACCCCACGGGCACACAGTAGGTGCTCACACATCTCTGTCTGGACTGGACTGGACTGAGAGCTCCTCGGGGCAGGCTCTGGGCAGCACCCACTTCTGCGTGCCCTGTACCTGGCAGGGCCCCAGTCCCACCAGAGAGCCAATCGCTCCAGCTGAACAGAAGGAAGCTTTTTGGAAAGCGCGCTCCGGGAGGGATGCTCGTGGAAACAGAGAGTGGGCTCCCTGGCCCTGGCCCTCTGCACCCAGGTGGTGGTGGCCACGTACCTGGTCCCCAGAGGGTGATGCACTGCTGCTCGTGGGTCTGGCAGATGCCGTTGTAGCAGTAGCCGTCCACTCCCTGACACGGGTGCCCGTCGTGCAGGTACACGTTGGCCGGGCAGTGAGGACTGGCTCCCGTGCAGAACTCCGGGAGGTCGCAGGAGTTGCTAGAGTCCCTGCATGCTGTTCCTGCAGGCTTCAGCTGAAAGGAGAGGGCCGTTTATAGCTCACGACTGCGGGAAAGGGGGAAGCAGGGTCTCAGCAACACTCCGGACGTGGATAGGGACAGAACCATCCTCTTGTAGCTTCACACAGAGGGGCGAGGATTTCAAAGGAAGTTCCCTTTACCGCAGAGAGAGCTCATTAGATAAACAGCCTTGCTCTGGGCTCTGAGGTTCACCTTTCCATTATGGGGGGTAACTAAGATCAGCCTCTTTTTAATTTCATGCAACATCAGGGTTTTCTGGTGAGCAGACAAGCTGGTTGCTGGCACCTGGCACCTCGGTGGGGCGGGGGGAGCGGGTGCTGCCTGATGGACCCGTTGATTCTTAAGAACAAGATCTCTGGTCACCAACACCACCGTGTGTTTTAAGAAGACGTTTGTGCTTAAAGCGTTAGCCTTTGTGGGCAAGGTGACAAAAATAATTCCAAGGGCACACTTACAACAGCAATTTTACTTTGCCATCAAATCATACAGCTGGAAACCTGTCTGTAGGACTTCACAGGGGCATGTAGAGAAGTAAAGCAAGGGAGCTGTACAGGACGTTAGGAACGACAATGCCAAACGATGCCTCATCTTTTTGCGGTTGAAGAACTTATGGCTCAGGGTGGCTTGTCTGAGGTTACACAACCAGTGATCTGTCCCACCCCCGAAGCACCCTCCAGACACCGCCACCACCAGCTGCCTCTTTTAACCTTCGTTCCCCGTAAGTTAATTACAAGTAGGAAGGGGATGAAGGATACTTTAAGCTGAATGTAAAACGTCGTAATGCACTTCGCAAACACTGTGCTCTACTTGGGTCGCTAAGAGGGAGTTTCCTGCAAGCAGAATGCCAAGATCAATTGCTTAATTAAAAGGAAATAAAACTCTTGGAACCTTTGAATCAAAAGCTCAGGTTTTGACTCTGGCAGATCTCAGCTCTGAATAATGAGACAAACAACGGAATTGCCAAAATGAATGCAGGCATGGTGGCAGAAAATGGCAAAAGTATAAAACCGCCACTCTTGGCTGGGCTTCTGTTGGGGGCACGTCAAGATCAAGATGTTGACACAAGATCCCTGGAACAATCGACGCAGCTCCTCACCCAGCAGGCAGATGTTCTTGGCATGGAGCAGAGGGACCCGGCAGGGAAGGGAAGGGAAACCTTCCTCCAATAGCAGACCCGGAACATTTAACATGGAGCTGGAGTTCTTTGGTCTACTTACCAAAGAACTCATAAATAAATAAATTATAAATTATTATAACTTATATAATTATTATAATTTATCGCAGATGACTTAGCATTAGGAGATGCATTTCACATGAAGATTGGAAGATAATAAAACTAGGAGATAGATGGTACCAACTTGCGTGATAAGGATTACAGTTTCCACAGCAGCGAGTGCCGGGAAGTCGCCCTGTCCAGTTGCTTGCCCTGCATCACTGTCGAACCAGCTGACGGTGCAGGTGACCTCGGGACCAGGAGGACACTCACCTGGCAGTTTTCACAGCACAGTCCGTGTGCGCAGACAGCATCCGGCTTCAGGGTACAGGTGGTGGCGTTGCAGCAGAGATTCAGACACTCCTGGAGACGGGAACGGGTTTGACAGGGTCACGTGGCACAAATACTCACAGAAAGCAAAGGTCGCACCTTAAGTGACTGAAAAGGGAGGAAAGAACCAGAGGGCCTGGCTCTGGAGATGAAAACTAGCCGGACTGAGGATTATCTTCCTCGGGAAGAAAGCAAAGCTTCTGGTAAGTGTTTACGAACTGCCTGGGAGGGCGTGTCCCTGGGAGAAGTCAGTAGCACTCAAGCATCTTTCATGGTGGGGTGAGGGACCCGGACAGGAAGGCTGGCTGGCTCGGGAGGCCATTCATGTCAGCAGCGGGTGAGGCTGTGTGTGTGCGTCTGTCTGTCTGATGACCGCTGGCCTTAATGCAGTGAATAATACCAGGACCACTGGAGTCCTATGAACTTACTTATTTAAAAATCTACATAGATGCATACAAGCTTTACCCTTCAAAGACTGATCCAGAGTTTAATCTAGAGCACATTGGCAGGAAATGAAGTCCAATCAATTGTGTTTGAAACACAGTTCCCTGCAATCCAACCAGACGTCGTAGCTGGATTCTTGCTCAGCACAGGTGGGCTGTCTCACCTGATGAGACCCTCCTCAGGTCAGAAATGCACCTCAGAACGAGCAAGAGGCTGGGAAGGAGATCCGTGGGCTGTGCCCATTGATCTGCAAAGGATTTAAACAGATCAAAGAGTAGCTGGATTGTCCTCTGCGAAATGAACACTAGAGAGGAAGCGAACTCCTCTGTTATGCTGTGCTTCACAGCCACCTAATTTTTTCTAACAAAATGAAACAAGAGATTGATACCTTTTGCTTAGCTCTCAACAAAAGGCCTATACATATCTATCCAGGATATTTATGACAGCTTGTGCTTTAGAACATTCCAGTAACTTGGAGTTTACACATTTTAGAAGCAATTGATTATCATTAGAAAGAAGGGCTCAATAGAGTCTTCAGGATTGAATTTACCAATGTCCTTTTATTTTATTTAATATGATATGTGCTGAAGAATTTATATACTATGGCTAGAGTGAAGCCCATCACATACTATTTTAATAGTATAACAGTTTACTCCCCAAAACCATCTTCCACGAATGAATTTATTAGGTTCATAAACGCAATGAATAAAATGCTGATAATCCAGACGATTTTTGGCTCACCAGATATCTGAACTGTACCGTTTGTAAAAACTCTATGAACGATGCTCCCTTCTACTGTTTGCTCCTATCATACATACGTCCCAAATTATTAAATTTGCTCAAGGACTTTATAAACATCCGGAGTGTGTAATATATACAGTAAGATAAAACTGCCAACCAGAAGTCATAGCTTTCAGGACGGGAAAGGTTTCTAACTCATGGACTTACAATCTGAAAACACTTAGGAACTTGTTTTGTTCTTTTAAACGGAGGCCATCCGTGGCACTCCTGATCAGTGCCATCACACGTACGGCAGTGTTGTCCTGTACATCATGGTCTAAATGGCTCTCCTAATAACACATTAGCCAAATTACGGACTTCCTTGCACTTCTAAGTTAAATCAGCCATCCTAAAACTGGGTCCTAAGATCCTTTAAGAACTAACTCCCACCCCCCACCCCCAACCAAATCGCTAAATAACGTACGCAGCAGTTCAAATGGAAACACAGCCAAGTCGAATGGTTGTGACTTCAAAGGGGATTGATAATGTGAGAGAGAGAACTAAGTTTAAAAGATACTTGCAAGCTACTGGCGTCCTATTGACTCTAAACAAGGAGATAAGGCTCCTTTCCCAACCCTATTAGCTTGGAAGAATAAGCAAGTCGTCAGGAAATCCTCGTGGTGGATGTAAATCCAGTGCCCTGGACAGAACGCTTCAGCATTCATTTGCCTTTTAACTACCCAGAATCTATTCCTTCCGCAGAACTCTATCAGAAGAGACAAATTCTTCATCTGTTGATGCATTTATTAGTTTAGTACTCAACAGAGAAGTTCAGCAGAGCCAACGAACACTAAGTCTCCAAAGAAGACAGAGTAATGAATGAAGCCATTAGAGAATTCTCAGCAAATGCCCTAATTGTCATTCTTGGGTTGTAGGTAGTAGACAGAGATTCTTAATCACAATGAACTGGGGTTAAGACAATAATGCACCTTCTTGAAAACAGTGGCCATTATCTCTGGGAGCAAGGGAACAGAAACTGGTTCCAGTCATGAGCTGGGGCAGTTGTTCTGACCCCGTTTACTCACTGATGTGGTGACACTGGAGGTCTTTATGGTCCAGGGGATACGTAGGCCAATATGAAACAAAGGCATGATGGATATTTCCAGGGCCTGAGCACTGAGTTGGGGGTAAAGAACCCAGGTTCACAGGTCTGACTAAAAGTTTTGGTCAGCTTGGAAACTGGGAAATGGGCTTTCATACCCTCAGACACAGTCTGAGCTTAAACTTTAAAAAGAAGTTTAAAAGAAAAAGAAAGAAAACTATGAATTGAGGCAAAAGACGTGCCTGCGACTTTGATTTCTTGGAAGAAAGAACTTTGGATAATGAGAACGAGAGTTCTGTTCAGATAGCAAGAACTTCTCCTATTAAGTAAGGACCCTGAGCACAGAAATATACAGTTGGGAGTTACATGGAGGGAGAACACGGCTCTTACGTAAGCAAAGAGTTTGAGTTCTTCAAAGCTGTCCTGCAATGAGCTGCCTGGAGAGACAATAAACACCCTGGGAAAGCTGAGTGACTTCCTGATGGAGGTAAAAAAGGGAAGACCACGACATCAGGCTGGCGACTTTCAGGCACTCGAGCGTTTGCTGACATGATGGTGGCGGCGGTGATGCTAGTGGTGGGGTTGGTGGTGATGGCGGTGACAACAGTGGTGATGATGGTGGGGTGGTGGTGGACATGTTAACAGTGGTGACGGGGAGGGTGGCAGGGATGCTGGTGGCAGTGCTGGCATATGGGATAAATGATTGCTAATAGAGTCATTCCAAACCTGAGAGTTCATGGCTCCAGGAAGAGCTGTCAAATTTATTTAGATTAACAAACAATTACAAGGAGTTCAGATAAAAGATAACCATTTCAAAGTCAACATGACCTCTCCTGAGAAACAGGAGTCATTTAAACTCATTGTTTTTTTCTTTAAGCAATTAGAAAAAGTCTCCAAGCAATTTCCGCTTTGCATAACCCATCCCATGACGGTTTTAAGTTTTCCTCTGCTAATCTGAAAAAGAGTTTCTGTTAGGACTTGGGACTTTGTTCCTGTGTAGTAACCATTCTCTACACACTGTGAGCAAAACTGAACGCCGCTGTGGACAGCGCTGTGACCTTGGATGAATCCTGATTTGGGCAAGGGCACAAAAACACTTGATCGAACCACCTTTGCAATCCCCTAGGACTTGTGTTCCTAGGGGGCTTATGTTCACTCCCAATATTCTTACAGAAATGGTCAGATGGAGACCAGGATCATTCCTGCTGATGTGGGAAAGCTCAGAGACTTGGAGATCGGACATGATGAAGGTTCTATAACCAGCTGTTCGTTTGATGAACACAGGAATTTGAGGGATGTCCCAGAGTCTCAGCACAAGTTCCCTTCCATCCCCGAATCCCCCTTTCAGAGTACCCCTCCCAGGCATGCTCTAAGGCCTCATCAAGCCAGTTTGTGAATTTAGCTAAGCCCATCTTGAACTTGACTACCGCTGCAGCTTGCACGAGCTCTCAGGGAGGGACTCCCACAGGGAGACAGCCTGCTATACAAACGACTGGCTTTGATTTACTCTAAATCAACCTCCTTCAAGTTTTGAGGGGGTACTTCTTTCACCAGGCGGTCTCACTGCACCCCGTCTTTCTCTTTCCTTCCCAAGATTATTCAGAGATTTAAAAATGGCTGTTAGAATTTTGATGTTGATTAACTTTATCTTGGGCCCTACAGAAATGAGAAAATGTCCTGACACTGGCTGGAAAACAGGGTTAAATATGCCTTTTGCTGGATAAAAATGTTCCCCGCTTTCACTTATTACTTCTGAAAGCTAAGAAGCAGACAGGCCGGAGCCTGGGCGCCTCAGGTCGTCCATACAGAGGAAGCTGCGGCAGCAGGAGCAGAATTTCAACTTGGGAAGAAGCTCTTGGTTAAAAATGAACGCTGCTTATTCAAATTCCCCTCGGGTGCACACCTTACAGAGAGAAAGACTTGGTACTTATTAGCCATTTGAAGCCAGCATTCCAAGGCTTTCTTCTCTGTCAAACTCAAAGCTAAACGCTTTTTCGTTGTTGTCCTCATCCTGCCTACGCTACTGCGTCCTTCAACAGAGAAGATTCTCTATCTTTTTAAACCAGTGATACAACTTACTCTATGCAATACTTAAAATTCAAGAAGGCCACCCTGGCTTATGAAGTTTGTTCAAGGTGGTCATGTAGGAGTTTTCCATCCTGCATTTCTAGCACTTTCATTCTACCGCACAATTCCTTCAAGTTCTTGCTTCCTGGCCCAGCCGCGAACGCGAGACCAACATTCTGGAAACGTCTGTCTCACCTCCGGTTCGCCACAGTCACACTCCTCTCCTTCTTCGACATATCCGTTGCCGCACTTCTGGCCCCCGAAGGACTGCGTCACTTCCGGCAGGTTAAAGAGGCACATACCCATGCCCTTCTCCAGGCTGGCCTCCAGGTCCTTCCTACTGCAGCTGCTGAATACCATGGGGAACGGGTACCTGCAGGGAAGAGCCAGGACGTCAGTCGCCAGGGCACTGAAAGGCCTCACGCATCCTTCTCGTGCAGCTGTGCGTGGTACCCACGGGCGCCATCTGCCTGGGTGGCCACTGTTAGTCTCAGTGAACAAAGGCTTGAGCCTTTGGTGCCAGAAAATGAGGTGCCAGAAAATGAGGCACCTTCGACTACGCCCTGAGGTCCAATCCTGCAGAGTTCCAACACCACTGATGAGGAAGTGCTTTATCCAAAAAGCAATGACCTCTGGAGGGTTTTCAAATCAACAACTTTAGATCGTGTCTCGTTACAGACATCATTAATAGTTCTGTGTGAAATGATATAATGGAAAGTGAATGCTTAGGATCTGTAGCTTGTAATACGAACACTGTGTTCATATTGGAAAGTACAGAGATGAGAAAAGTACATTTAAGTCTTTAAGCCATTTTGAGTTTATTTTTGTGTATGGTGTGAGGGAGTGCTCTAACTTCATTGATCAGAAAGGCCATCATCAAAAAGTGTACAAGTAATAAATGCTGGAGAGGGTGTGGAGAAAAGGGAACCCTCCTACACTGTTGGTGGAAACATAAGCTGGTACAGCCACTGTGGAAAACGGTATGGAGATTCCTCAAAAAACTAAAAATAGAGCTACCATATGATCCTGCAATCCCATTCCTGGGCATATATCCAGAAAAGATGAAAACCAATTCAAAAAGATACATGCACCCCAATTTTCATAGTAGCACTATTTACAGAAGCCAAGACATGGAAGCAACCTAAGTGTCCATCGACAGATGAGTGGATAAAGAAGATGTGGCACATATATATTGACATATACAATGGAATAGTACTCGGCCATAAAAAAGAATAATGCCATTTGCAGCAACATGGATGGACCTAGAGATTATCATACTAAGTGAAGTTAAGTCAGACAGAAAGACAAATATCATCTGATATCACTTATACTTGGAATCTAAAAAATGATACAAATGAACTTATTTACAAAACAGAAACAGATTCAGACACAGAAAACAAATTTATGGTTACCAAAGGGGAAAGGCAGGGGGAGATAAAGTAGGAGTTTGGGATTAGCAGATACAAATGACTATATATAAAATAGATAAACAACAAGGACCTACTGTAGAGCACAGGGAACTATATTCGATATCTTGTAATAACCTGTAAGTGAAAAGAATCTGAAAAAGTATATGTAACTGAATCACTGTGCTGTACACTAGAAACTAACGTAACATTGTAAATCAACTATACTTCAGTTAAAAAGAAAATAATAAAGGCAATCATTATCCCGAGGGAGGGGGAAGGTACAAATGACTGAGCTTATCAACTCCACGGCTTCACAGACACAATCCCCATAGTGGGTCAGGGCCGGCTGATACTGGTTTGGGCCTATAAAGGGCAAACCACTGTCTCCCCAGGCACAGCTCTACGAGAATGGAGGTGGTCAGAAGTGCAGGTCCTGCCCTTGCCTCGAAAACCAGGGCTACATAGGGATGTGGCCAAGTTGGCCAACTTCCCTGCAGAGCTTGTGCTCCCCCTTCCATGGCCCAGAGGGGCTGTACCACCCACCTTGCTCCTGGGTGGGCTGTGTGATAATTCTTGGTGATGGAATTAGCAGAGGGGAAATGACATGCGTCACTTCTGGCTGAAGGTAGTTAAGTAGCTGTTCCTTCCTCTCCCCTGCTGCCAGCTGTGCTCAGACCAGTCCAACGTCCTAGGAAGGGGACGAGCCAGACACAGCACCTGGTCCTGACTCACTGACAGCACAGAGCTCCATGGTGTCACACGCAAGGGAAACACATCTCTATGATGGTAAGCCCCTGGAAATTAGGGGTTTGTTTCCCACGGCAGCTAGTGGTCCCTAACGTATATAAAGCATCTGACTCTCTTTTACAAACGCCCTTTCCCAGGTCTTAGGCAGCAATTACCATAAGGGCTAAGCACACCAGAAAGCCAGGTTTTATTACTTGGTGAGGAAGCAGGACTTGCTGACCAGCAAGCCCAAGCACCCTCTCCCATGAAGACAGGATGACATTATAATTGGATCCCAATCAATTGGCCAAACCAATACGTGCTGCTAGATTTCCCTGAAGACCGCAGACTAGCCACCATTCAATGATTGAGTCTGGCAATACTTCAAGATCATGATGAGCTCCAGGGCCAAACGGGTAACGCTGCACTATCTCCCCACGTGTTTTCCATCAAGCTCAGGTTATTAACTCTGAAGTAGAATGCTAATCTACAAGTAAATTAGTACACGCAAGTCTTGCTCTTGGATACAGAGACAATAAACCAGGACTTCACTGTAGTGCTGTAACAAAGTTCCTTTCGAAATCTTTATAACTTTCCTGGGCAGACAGAGGGATTGTTCCTGGTATCAAAAGTGATACCGAATAGCTTCAGATGACGAGCCACAAGAAAAAGTGTAATTTTGCCCATTTGAAGAGCTTTGTGTTGCAAAGATGACAGTACCTCACACAGGGAATTGAGAGCAGTACTTCTCTTTGCAGTGGAAGAAATGGAAACTTCTCCAGTGTAAGCATTTCCCAGGACGGCTCTATCTCAAAGCCTGACCCAGGAGACTAAACCTCATTCTCACTCAATGATACCCAACCAGGTGCTGTGATGAACTCTGACCAGTTCATTCTGGGAGGGCACTGATTTCTAGACAATGTTAAATTAGGAAAGACACAAGGATAAATTGTAAGCCTCAGGAATGGTTTATAAGCAAGATTAACAGCAGTTTATAGCAAGATTAACAGAAGCCAGGTGAAAGAGGGGTATCAATCACCCTGCTTCCCAAGTGAGAAGATGCCCACGAGCGTCCGGGGATTAGAGGGCTGAAACCAGCTCCAGGAACAGCTCCGATGAGCCCTCCCATCTCACTGTCTTTCAAAACAACAAATACATTTTGGGTTTTGGGGGGGATTGAGGTTAAAAAAAAAAGGGATAGATGGGCTTCCCTGGTGGCACAGTGGTTGACAGTCCGCCTGCCGATTCAGGGGACACGGGTTCGTGCCCCGGTCCGGGAAGATCCCACATGCCGTGGAGCGGCTGGGCCCGTGAGCCACGGCCGCTGAGCCTGCGCGTCCGGAGCCTGTGCCCCACAACGGGAGAGGCCACAACAGTGAGAGGCCCGCGTACCGCAAAAAAAAAAAAAAAAGGATAGAAACAAGATGAATGAGATCAGTTTAAGTCCAGGATTTAAAATTCAGAGTATTTGGGAGAGGAGAACAGATCAACTGTTAGCAAAAAAAACGACTCTTTTCGTGTCTGTGCTGGATGTGGTCAGACAGAAGTCGAGTTATCTGCGTAATGATACATTTCTAGTTCTCTTAGTTTTTTCCTATTCTGTTGAAGGACAAACCCCAGGTGCTTTTGAAGTTCTCTCCCATTTAGAATCATCCACCCAATTCACAGCTTTCCAGCCTTGATCCGAGGAACAGCGTCCAGGCGCGAATTCCTCGAGGTGCCACTGCTGTAACAACAAAGCAGCAACGTTCTCCTCAGATGCCAAACGAGGTGTGGATGAGTTCACCGACACTGAAACTGATCCTTGCTCACCGTCACTCACAACACAGGGCCGGGCCTCGCAACGTGTAACTCGATTTCACCAGCAGGACGCCTGCCTTCAAAGTCAGTATAATTAAAACCTCCAGCAGCTGCCGGCCATGGCTCACAGCTCCTGCGCCCAAAGCACATGTGAATAGGTCCTCTCTCCCTGCAATCTGGGCCTTTCTGACTCGCTCAGAGGGACCCCGGGGAGGCCCCTTGGGAAGGCCAGCGACCCTTCCCCACACTTTCCTGCCCTCTCTGTGGGCTGGACTGGTCAACATTCCCACCTCTACGTGAGGATGGAGAACCACCTCTGCCATCCTCCACGACCTCTCTTGATGACAAACGGCAATGTGTCCGAGGAGCATTTTGTACCTGCAGAGTATCTTTACTGCATTCATCCTTTCATGATTTCTCATCATGGAGAACAGGTGACTATTTCCCTCTGACAGAATATTCCTAAGCCCTATTTGGGCATTTAGGGAAAGTCAGGCATTTAGAGGAAGAAAAGCAGAGTAACCTGTCACTCATCATTCAATTATTCTGCAGATATTTATTCAATACGTACTATGTTCCAGGCATTGTTCTAGGCTTTGGGGAGATGGAATGAATAAAACATACACAAATCCTGGCTGTGGTGGAGCTTGCATCTAGTGGGGCAGACGAATAATACAGATGATAAGGGAATCAATTACCTATTAGCAAGGAATGAGCATTAAAGAGAAAAGTAAGACAGGTCAGGGGGAGACGATGTGCGAGGTGCTGACCTTTTAGGGAGGGTGGTCAGGGAAGACTTCATGGAGGGGAAGGCATTTGGGGCTCTCACCAGAAGGATGTGAGGGAACAAGGTGGAAGAACATCCGGAGGAAGAACGTTCCAGGCAGAGGGAGGAGCCTGTGCAAAGGTGCGTGGGCAGGCGTGACTGGCCTCGAGGACTTTGTTCAGCAGAAAGCAGCAGGCTCTTCTGTCAGTAACACACACCCAGAGGGGCGACCCCCTCCCCAGAGAAGACCCCTAAGCCCTTGGAGGTCAGGCTGATGGCAAAAGACTACCATGGAGCATCATTAAATGGGGGAGGGGAGCTTTGCCCTGCATGGACCAAGCACTGATAATGGCTAAAGGTACTTTTCATAAGAATTTCAAACTCTTATTCCCCCACAATTTTTTTTTTTTTTTTTTTTTGCGGTATGCGGGCCTCTCACTGTTGTGGCCTCTCCCGTTGCGGAGCAACAGGCTCCGGACGCGCAGGCTCAGCGGTCATGGCTCACGGGCCTAGCCGATCCGCAGCATGTGGGATCTTCCTGGACCGGTGCACGAACCCATGTCCCCTGCATTGGCAGGCGGACTCTCAACCACTGCGCCACCAGGGAAGCCCAAGCAAACTAATTTTGATGGACAAGCAAGGGTCTGCCCATCATCTCCCTTCTGCTGGGCTCATCTTGGTTGATCGGTGTGTAGGAAGGAAGGAGAGAGTAACTAAAATCTATATCTAAACCGATGGCCCTCCCTCAGTAAGCAGAAGTCAGTGATCTAAAATGATTTCATGCAAATCAAAACTCCACTGAGATGCCACCTCACGCCGGTCAGAATGGCCATCATTAAATAGTCTACAGATAACAAATACTGGAGAGGGTGTGGAGAAAAGGAAGGCCTCCTACACTGTTGGTGGGAATGTAAGCTGGTGTAGTCACTATGGAGAACAGTACGGAGGTTTCTCAAAAAACTAAAAACAGAGTTGCCATAGGATCAAACAATCCCACCCCTGGGCATATATCCAGACAAAACTGTAATTCAAAAAGATACTTGCATCCCTATGGTCATAGCAGCACTATTCACAACAGCCAGGACCTGGAAACAACCTAAATGTCCATCGACAGTTGAATGGATAAAGATGTACGTATACACAATGGAATACTACTCAGCCATAGTAAAGAATGAAATAATGCCATTTGCAGGAACATGAATGGACCTAGAGATTACCATACTAAGTGAAGTGAGTCAGAAAGACAAATACCGTATGATATCACTTATACGTGTAATCTAAAATATGACACAAATGAACTAATCTATGAAACAGAAAGACTCACAGAGAACAGACTTGTAGTTGCCAAGGGGAAGGGGGGGTGGGGGAGGGATGGAGTGGGAGTTCGGGGTTAGCAGATGCAAACTATTATGTAGAGAAGGGATAAACAACAAGGTCCTTCTGTATTAGCACAGGGAACTATATTCAATATCCTGAGATAAACCAGAATGGGAAAGAACATAAAAAAGAATGTATGAATATGTTTAACTGAATCACTTTGCTGTACAGCAGAAATTATCATTGTAAATCAACTATGTTTCAATGAAAAATAAATAAAATGATTTCAAATCTCAAGAGATAAGGGAATTTTATGATACCAAGTATCAGAGTCCTGTAATTACAATAGAATCCTAATTTACACATACTTAAACACCTTTTACAACACATCGAAGTGGTCACTGGTTGCACAGTGCCTAGTGCACAAGAGACGTCACTAATTGTTGGCTTAAGGACTCGTTCATTGGTTTGCATGAAAAATGGGCCAGTGGACCTTGAACAAGACATGGAATCCACTCCCCAGCACGGTGTCAGGATCCACAGACAGGCTCTATCAGCACCATGCTTATTCAGACTATTTCTCCAGTTTGCCCGCACGAAAGAACGCCTCCAGGGACATGCTTGCTCATCGCCCTGCTTCCCAGATACCAACTCTGCTTCTGAATTTTTTTTTTTTTTTTTTTTTTTTTTGCGGTATGCGGGCCTCTCACTGTTGCGGCCTCTCCCGTTGCGGAGCACAGGCTCCAGACGCACAGGCCCAGTGGCCATGGCTCATGGGCCCAGCCGCTCCGCGGCATGTGGGATCTTCCCAGACCGGGGCATGAACCCGCGTCCCCTGCATCGGCAGGCGGACTCCCAACCACTGTGCCACCAGGGAAGCCCGCTTCTGAACTTTTGATGATAGCAGAATGAAACTTTTGGGATAGTATGTTCACTCCTCCTTCATTCATCTACTCACTCACTGGAGAAGTAATTATTATATTTAAAGCTCTGAGGAGGATCCTATGATGATTAAAATACGGCCCCAACCCTTCCCACTCTCTCCTTGCTGGACCTTTGCCAAGGGAACTATTGGACACACCTACTCCCCACACTGCCTCTCCATCCCTATAAATATTAGAAATACAATACATTCACATACATAAATGCATCATGCATATTTATTCACATATAGAAATTATATAAAATATATAAACATATATAATTATATTGAACTGATGATATACACTATACATACTTGTTTGGAATAACTATTTGAGAGCCTGCTTTAAGCTAGATATGATAGGTACTTTTTCATAGTAATATTTTCTTCTTCTTTATACTTCCTTTTTTAAATTTACATTTTAAAACGACACAGGGAGATAGGTATTGTTATTCCCATTTTGCAAATGAGGTGAAGGCACTTGTTTAAGAGTTCTCAGGGGATGGCAGAGACTGGATCTGATCCCGAGTTCAGTTATTTACAAAACTTAACGTTCTTCCCTACAGATATCATTTCAGCCCTGGATCACCTGCAGTAAAACTCTTGAAACATTGACAGTGATCAATACAGCCTTGATGTGCTTATTTACATACGAAGGAGGCATCCTTCCATCACTCAAACCACCTGCCTGGATCAGGGCCCCTCAAAGTGTGGTCCCAGCTTCAGCATCACCTGGCAACCTACCAGAAATGCAAACGACCGGCCTCCTGAGAAGAAATCGGGGGTGGGGTCCAGCAACTGCTTTAACAAGCTCTCCAGGTGATTTCACTTTAAATTGAGGTAAAATTCACATAACAAATTCACCACTGAAAAATATATAATCCCTCGGCTTTTAGTACATTCACAGTGTTATGCAACCACCACCACTAATTCCAGAACCTTTTCCTGAGCCCCCAAAACAAACCTCATCCCGTGAAGCAGTCATCCCTCATCCCCTCTCCCCCCGAGTCCCTGTCAACCACTAATCTGTTTTCTGTCTCTCTGGATCTGCCTAGTCCAGACATTTCATATAAACGGAATCATCCAATATGTGACCTTTTATGTCTGGCTTCTGTCACTCAGCATGAAGGTTCATCCACGTTGTGGCACTATTAGTACTTCACTTATTTCAATGACTAATATTCCCTTGTAAGTAAGACTACACCACAATTTGTTTATCTATTCATTAGTTGATGGTCCAGGTGATTTATCAAATTATCAAAATTAACGCTTGGGAACAACTGACCTCAGTTTGAAATTCAAATGTTGTAAAGATCATACATGGACAAATCCACACCTATTTGTGTGAACAATAAGAAATGCAAACTAGGTGCATTACAGGTCAGCTTTCTTGCACTTAAACTAGAAATAGTTCTTTTCCCCTGTGGTTCCATTTTCTAAGAAAAACTCGAGGTACAGCATTTTGAAACCTCATCTGATTGTAGGCATGTGCTAGAAATTCCAAGAGAATCTGTCTCACAAAGCCAAATTCAAAACACAAATGAATTTTTCAAATATCTTTAAGTGTTAGAGCAGGTTAACTGATTTATCACTGCACTCTGTATTAATTAAGGTACCAGCAAAGGTTCTGACTGTGAACAGAAAGGTGTTTCTGTTCTTAAGTTCCTTCCACTTGTTTCAAACTCCAAAGTACGATACTTCTGCCTTCCTTTAGCTCACTTTGTTCCTTTCTTATTTCATAGCTTTATTCCCTGGACTGTTAATGAAAAGAACATTGAATTGGGCCATATAGTTGCTCATGACATTGCAGATCCCGTGTAGCCCACGGTCGGTAGTTTAAAAAGAAAAGCCTCAGTTTCTTCTACAGTTTTCGGCAGACTCATCACAACGTGCTTTTTAACGTTTCATAAATTATCCCAAATATGCCAGGACAGCAGCTAATTGAATTGACATATAGCGGTGACAGGCTGGTGCAAAGCAATCGAATTCGAGAATTATTCAGAAAAGAACCCCCTTTAAATGATACTTTCCCTTGGCAACAAGAACGCTTTAAAATGATTATACCTAGGACCCAGCAAAAAGTGCTGCTTTCAGCTCACGGGCAGGTGCCTGGCTCCTGTTCAGATGTGACCTCTTTAGTTAGACGCATCTGCCTTTTTTCCTAATATTTACCAACCAAGGACACTTGTGGGCAAGTTTACCATGCTGAATGCAAGGTTAGAAATAAAAAGCCGATGAAATAAACCACCAGGTGATTTTGGAAAACACACACACACACCCCACTTTTCAAAAGAGGAATGCCACTTACGGCTTCCCACGGTAAATGCAGTCACAGCTTAATATTTCAGCCCGTCACCAAGTTGCCAAGTAAAACGTTATTAGGGGTTACTTTTACTTTGACAAATCTGCAGTCGGAAAATTCTTTTCTTGTAGGAGCCTGTTGTGCACCTCACGGCTGTATTCTTGGGGGTGAGTCATACCAAGCCCATTTATCAATCTTGACAGTGGAAGTCGGGAGTTATCTGCCTTGCAAAAGCTCTCTGGGAATTATCTTTGCTTGTTGGCAATTAGGCAGCTAGGGAAAGCAGCTGCAAGCAGGCTGGATTCACCGGGGCTGCAGGTCACACTGTTCTTGATGTTTCCTTTGACCGCCCTGCCTCATTAAGAACTGTGTGCTGGGTCCCAAAGAATCCAGGTTCCTCAGCTCCAAGCTCTGGTGGGCGGGGGTCGGGGGACCACAGCCCGCACGCAGATTGCAGCAAAGAAAGGCAAGTGACCGGAGGAAGAAGGATGGAACAGTCTGGGCAGCTGCTGAGAACAGCTTGGAGCTGACATAACCGTGTGACAGGAAAAGCCAACGTTGCAGAAAACCGGGGATGGGAAGCCATCCAGATTTCTCTGCTTAAATTGATTGAAAAAAACAAAAAAACACCTCACATCTTCTACAGCTGGTAAATGATCAGATGGTAAAGGGATAACTGGTTTGGGGAAATATGTTGCTGACATTCCGCCTCCCACTGATTTCTTCTTGCAGACTGAGATGGAGTTTTATTTTCTCCTGACAGTGGAAGTGACAGAGGCAGCAGGCCTGGGAGGCTACTGTCGATCGGGGCGCATGGCACAGAGCAGCTGGAGAAGAATCGAAACCGGAAGACTAAGTATGAGCACCCCATCTATTAAAACTAAAGCTCAGTTTTCAAACCAAGCCTCAGTTTTCACACCTGCAGGCCGGGAATAATAACTACCTCGCCCGCTGAGGGAGAGAACAAATGAGCTTCAAACACAAATGGGAAAGTCTCTGGTTAACTTCAAAGATGCCAGCTGCCAATACTTGCCTGAAAAAGATGTGTCTCTTCCTTATTTAGAGGCGCTGTTTTGGCTATTTCAAATCACGGTTTGCCAGGGCCTTGCACATTCTAGGGCTTAGAAACATTTTCCAATACGGTGCAGAATTTATTACAATTGTAGCCAAAATGTAGCAATCTTTAAACTGTAAAACCACAAGTACAAGTCAACTAGAGAGAAGGGTGATTCAGGAGGCAAAGGAATGATCAAGCAGTTAATAGGATCCCTCCATCTAATACATACGTGGTGTTGAAGACACTGCTCATCCTGCAAGGGCCGAGCCATCTTTAGCTCAGCCAGAACATGGGCTTAGGAAGCATAAACAACCAGCCGAACCACCAACCGACACAAACAAACAAAGACGCTGTTTACATGACTGCTACCCTCCATGCCGCTGGCTGTGGTGGCTCTGAGTTGTTGGAACTTTTTCCAAAGGACTTTCCCAAAGCTCTGGTGACATAAGCACCCTGCACGTATTCTTCTGAACCCTTCCTCCACAGCCAAGCTGCTAGGCGGGGGCTCGGAGGGAAATGTGGCCACAGACAGACCAGACCCGCCCTCCGTTCTCTGACAGCGCGACCTACTGACTCTTCATCGCTAACTCTGCAACCAGCCTGAAGAGCTTTTCCAAAAACAAACAATAACACACGGTTCAGGGCCAAGTTCTATGCATTCCTAGATCCTCCAGGAGCACAAGATTCACACTGTCACCATCTTCTCTTCCTAGGGGATCGCAGGGCCCACGGACACCAATGGGTGCAAGAAGTCTTGGTTGGGATGGATTTGCTCGGCCAAGTGTTAACCCCAAAGTGCTTGGGCCATCTTGAGAAAAACCGTTAGGGTTTTCACAATTACGCCCTGGAATAAAAGCTTGCAGTCACCACGCACAGAATTTAGGAGTGACCCAGAGGCACATCCTGTTAGGGCAGGCAGTGGTGTCTGCACCCATGGCAACTGGCCTGGTGGTCAGCAGCCTGGCAGGACTGAGGTGCAAGCCCAAGGTCACCCCGTTTCAGGGCATTTTGACTTCATCTCGTCCTGCACATCCAGGATAATGAGTAAAAATATTAACAGCACTTACCATTCTTGAGCAAGGGCCTGCTGTGGACCAGAAGCCTGGTGGGCGTCCTCGCTCACCGACTGCCCGGTGAGTCAGATTATATCATTCCTATTTTACAGATGAGGAAACTGAGGCACAGAGCACTTAGACACCTTGCCACAGTCCTCTGGTTCCAGGGTCAGGACTGAAAACCCAGCCTCCTGACCTGAAGGCCTGTGTTTTCCCTCTGCAGCCACGCTGCCTCAAGGGCAGTCAGGAGGCCTCCGGCAGCCTCAAGTGTGACGGGGCACAAATGGCCCGGAGCCAGCATCAGTATTCAGGAAGAGGGTAGTGGTCCAGGAATCTCTGGCTCCCTGGAGTCGGGTGCAGGTAACAGTGGAGCCCTCTGTCCTGCCGGCTACTCGGAGGGCACCGTCGAGCACCTCCCTGAACGGCTTTGAAGCCAGGAGAAATGGCGGCCGGAAACCGGGATTTATGGAGCACACCTGCGGCCACGCACACACCTGAGGGAGGTTGTGAGCTCACGCGGGTCTCAACAAGCTGCGGGCAGAGGGAACCGTCGCCCACCGGGACAGCACGGGACTCTGCCGGAGGACTTTCCTGGGCATACTCGGAGGTGGATGTGGACCGAGTCCCACTCTACCCGGCCAAGGGTGCCCGGCGTGACCCTGAACACGCGGGTTCACTCGACAGAACGGAACCCCGGCGGAGCCCACAGGAATGGAAAGTGACTGCATTAGGACCAAACGCTTGACCCCGTGGGCTGCCAGATGGGCCGCAGACGGCGAGGCAAACCACAGGGCCAGGAGCGAATGATCAAAAATGTCCTTAGAGGACATTTCCATTGTTAATAGCAAACACCTGGGGCCCAGAATGGAGCCATCTGTGGCACGTTATAATTCATGTCTTTAACACGTGAACTTTGACCTCGGCTCCAACTCCCCGGAAACCAATTAAAGTGTAAATGTAATTTCTCAGAATTTTTAATAAAGGAGGAGACCAACGAGGCCCTGGTTGGTTGAGAGGTGCACAGGCGGCCTCTAGGCGTTATCAGAAAGTAGACCTTTTGGGGCTTCCCTGGTGGCGCAGTGGTTGAGAATCCGCCTGCCGATGCAGGGGACTTGGGTTCGTGCCCCGGTCCGGGAGGATCCCACATGCCGCAGAGCGGCTGGGCCCGTGAGCCGTGGCCGCTGGGCCTGCGCGTCCGGAGCCTGTGCTCCGCGGTGGGAGGGGCCGCAACAGTGAGAGGCCCGCGTACAGCAAAAAGAAAAAAAAAGAAAGTAGACCTTTTGCTTCTGTGGTCTGACAGCTGTTTCCTCCCGAGCCCAGTCCCTAAAGTCAGGGGACTCAGGGCAGGGCACCAGCACCCCACTAAAGGAGCCCAGCCCATCAGAGGCAGTGTCTCAGACTGGCTTCTCAGCTTCATCACAGGGAGAGGCCACTGTCTCTGCGTGGGGCTAGTCGGGGATGAGGTTCTGGCAGACATAAACAGATTCAGGGGGTAACAGAGGGCAGTTTACACAGCAAGATAGCTCCGTCCTCTCCTCCTGCCCCAGGAGACAGACCTGTATAGGTCATGCCCATTGCATCTGCTGACTGCAAGTCTGCAACACTTTTAATCAAACATGATAGGAAAAGTGGTCATGGTAGATACTTCCAAGCCACCCAACGAGGGCTAAAGTCTTTTTGGCCCTGTTCTTACCTCACTGAGCTCCTGACGCTGGGCTGGCCATCAGGTCAGCCTGAAACTCAAGAGCCATGAAGACTGGCACCCATGTCCCGGTTCCTCTCCCGCTGCCCCGGGGGATTGGGAACCAAAAGTTCCTTTCCTCACAGAGGCCAGGGGATAGGCCAGAGGCAGGAGCCAGAGGCTGTGGGCTGATCATCTTGAGTCTGGCCCTGACCAACCGTGGGGCCTCTGGCCTTTCTGAACCTCAGTTTCTCATCTGCATGATGGAGGTGATTGTATCTGCCCTTTCCTCTTAGAACTGTGACAGTTAAATGAGAAAGGAGATGTGAAAGTTTTTTGTAAACTGGAGAGTAATTTGTGAGGTCTACAGGGTCTTATTCTTACAACCACTTTTAGTTTTTATATTTTTAACCTCCCACCTCCTACTTTAGCTAAATTAAGCCCAGGCTTGCAGGAGAAGCCACTTATAGAAGAAGTCCACCTTTTGAAAGTAAATTGCTCCTTGGTCTCCATGGAGTTAAAAAAAATACAAAAAACAATGGCCTCAGCCTCCTATTTACCTGGGGTTTCTCAGTCCTTATTCTTTTTTATTTTGCTTTCGTTTTTCTCTTTATTGTATTGTTTCTGTTCTTGTGAGTTACCGTAACTCCATTGTAGATGATGTGGAATATACAATAAATGAAAATGGCCATGCTACAGCAAATGCTATAGTATAAAAGACAATGGTCTCAGAATCTTCTCCTTAGAAGTTTAGCCATTACATGAAAGGTGAAATGTGGCTGCACACATCTGATTGTGCTGGAATCACCATCCATCTGTCCATCCACCCAGCCGCCCACTACCATTTATCCATCTGCTATCAGCTCACTCAATCATCCACCCATCCACTCATCCATCATCCATCCATCCACCCACTCACCCTCCCATCCATCCATCCATCCATCCATCCATCCATCCATCCATCCATCCATCCAACCATCCTTTCAGTCAAGAAGAATTTACTGAAATCTACTATATGTTCCAGGTGCTGGGGCTTCAGCAATGAACAAAACAGACAAAATTCCTGACCTAGTAGAGCTTAAAGCGGGCCCTTCTGAATACTGTTGGTCACAGACAGGCCCAGAATTTACCCTTGACCTCACTCTGTGGCCTCTGTGCCAAAAGTCCTGGGGAAGGGAGGAAGCCATGTGTGTGTGTGTGTGTGTGTGTGTGTGTGTGTGTGTGTGTGTGTGTGTAAGTGGGGAGGGATTGGCAGAATTTCAGCAGCAATGTTTTCACACATGTTCTACCACAAATAAAATGCTGGATTAACGAGCAATGACAGGAAATAATTCTCTGCTGTTGTAACCTAAGTTGAAGGAGATTTGCAGAACTAAATGGCTTAAAAATGGGCCAGCCTTCCTGCTTCCCAGAAGTCACACAGGGACAAAGCTCTGTACTGAGAAGGCTTCAGTTCCTGCCTGCAGCCCGAACACGGCAAATACAGCTGAGGTGACCTCCACATGGTAAGGACCCCCGGGAGGCAGGATGGCACGGCCACCCCAATCTCAGCCTCAGTCTGGACCACGGAGCTCCCTCGAAGCCTGCGGTGGGAAGCCAGCACATCTTTCTCTGACTAATAACCCAGGATAGATGCCCTTCTCCTCTTCCTGAGGTTTACAGCTGCTGCACATTTTTATTTGAGATAAGTAATAGGAAGGTGGAAAGTCAGAGGCTTAGCTCCTGGTGACTCAGCCTAACGTCTTGGGGCTTCCACTTGGGTAGTTTTTTTTTTTTGCCGTACGTGGGCCTCTCACTATTGTGGCCTCTCCCGTTGCAGAGCACAGGCTCCGGACGCGCAGGCTCAGCGGCCATGGCTCACGGGCCCAGCCGCTCCGCGGCATGTGGGATCTTCCCGGACCGGGGCACGAACCCGCGTCCCCTGCATCGGCAGGCGGACTCTCAACCACTGTGCCACCAGGGAAGCCCAACTTGGGTAGTTTTGAAAACATAAGCAATTCATTTAACTTCCTGCTCCTCAGCCTTAAAATGGGTATAACCACACCCAGCTCACACTGCTGACTGGTGAAAGATACATTCCCAGTAATCTCTAGGGTCAAAGTCAAGTCTGCCTCCATTCACTTCCCCCAGTCTGGATATTCAGGGAGCAGTGCTATGCGGACCAGTCTCCATAGCTTGACCTCTGTTTTGCATCCAGCTTAAGAGGAGAGGACATTCTACCATGCCCTTGGGCAGTGACTTTTACCATCCCGACTCTGCATTAATTGCAGACAAACTCCTTCATTTTCCAGTGAGCAATATCTAATCCTACAGAGAGGAAATAAGAACATGGTCTGTATCGAGGGGTCCTCTTGAACTGCTGTCAGGAACATCTCCTGCCAGTTCTTTCCCCCCTTATCCTCATGTCGGTAAGTGGTCAACTCAGTCACCCTAGCCGGATAGTTACATTGATTCTGCCCTGTAGCGTTTTAATGTTTCTAGAGTGCCTCGTTTTGTTGTTGTTTATTTATTTTTTACTCCTTGGATAAAGATTTCCATTGTTTTCCCTACTGCACCTTGAAGAAGGAAGTGAAGACTTTCTTAAACTTTTCTTTGAAAAAAAAAAAAATCACCTCCAAATGAAGAACTGATATGGGGAAACAATTTTCTCCAATCCCATGGTCGTAAAATCCCTTTATAATAAGTGTATTTCATGACCTCAGAGAGATCCTCAAACTTCAAATGGGGGTGAGTTTTAATTATGTGTATTTTGCACTGATTTTCAAGAGAGCAAGTGTTTCTTGAGAGGGGTTAGCCTTTCCAGATACATCGAATTTCTGTCAATTCCTACCACATCTGAAACTTGGGAACTTTTCACTGAAAAGTGCAGTTGATTTTAGTTTCCCGAATCACATTTTCAGATAGAGGCCTCCTCAAAAATAAATCCAAATTCCCTGTAACATGAGCTAGGAATTCTCGAGGAGGGTCTGCCTAACCCTATGCAATTCTTCCGGGATGGGTTCAGACTGGACTTTACTCCAGAACGTTCCCTGCCCACCACCCCTTCCAACCTTTGCTCCTTGTTCACAATGAATTATTGGTCATTTTTTTCAAAGATGTGAGATGCTATTATGGTGATGTTTAAAATTTTCTCCTTATCTTTTAGAGGCACAACTGAAGTACTTATAGATGATGTTATGATACCCAGGATTGTGTAAATAGATGAGATTAGGTGCCCCTGTGGTGAGCCCCATGGCACCCCAAAATGTCCCCTATCAGCCCTGAGCTTCCAGTCTGTAATCACCAGTTTACTTGCCTGGGATCCCTAGCACAATATAAGGGCCTAGAAATCGAGGTTCCTGCCTTTTGTGTCTGTGGCCCCGCTCGGCACCTTGGAATCTGGCACACGGGTACCCAGAAAATACAAGCTGAGTAAATGAGTGGTTTTGCTATAATTGGTCACCCAGCCCTGTTTCCTGAGTTGGAGGCAGGGCCTGTGTCCTCTCAGCTTTCCTGAGAGAAGGTTGAACTTGGGTGGAGGCCATCCAGCTATGATCCCCGTCCAGACAGCTGTGCAGCAGGGAGGTATGCGATGAATGTTTCCTGAATTGAATTATACGGAATCGAATGAGCCAATTATCCACACTTCTGAGGAAGTGGAACGGCAGTGCTTTCACCTTGAACGTGGTGATTTGCTCTACTTGTACATGTAGAATGCCCGGCCTCAGCCGAATGTAAATTATCCACACCCCTGGTGAGCCAGCAAGCGGTAACCCTCGTTCGCTTATTTTCTCGGCCCGCAGTCTCCAGGGCGCTCTACGCACTGCCCTCCACTGTCCCTTGGCAGCCAGGCAGCACACTCTTTGCTTGAGAGCCGTCTGCCAGTCTGGATGAAACAAAACCCAAACAGCCCCAAGCTCTGAATCTTAGTATCAGCATGAAAACTATGGCACCAACTCCCTTCAGATATACCAGATATCTAGATCTGTATATATCTCTTCAGATATATAGAGTGTGGAAGTGCTCTTTTGTGGCTGTTGAAGTAGAGCCCTTAAAGAATCTTACTAGAGGAAAAGCAAAGTGAAATCCTAAACAGAAGAGAATCTTCGACATCAGGTCTACAAGACCGCTGAGGTGAGCGGGTGAAGCTGTGGTGTGATCCGCCCCCCGGTGTGCTAGCGCAGGGTCCTTCTTAAGGGATTCCAAGTGCCTAGTAATTACACTAAAATAAAATGAGAGTTTATATACCGTTTCTTTTTTAACAAGAAGCTCCCCCCTGTTTTTTACAGACAGTAAGCCCCTTAATTTGGCAAACTACAATAGCTCAGATGCTACGCCATCTTCTTAAAAGTGAAGAATTCTTAAAAGAAAACTCAGATCATGTTACTGTCCTGCCTAAAACCCTCCAATGATGGTTCCCTGCCCTGGAGACAAATCCATGTTCCTACCGCGGCGTGGACTTTGCGTGCTCCGGCCCCTCCTTTCTCTCCAGTGGCATCAGTACCATTTCCCTCCAGCCCCACCCCGTTCCGATCCAGCCCCACCAGCCACTGGCTTCCCGTCAGCGATGCTTTCCCTCCTCATGGTGTCCCCCCTGCCCAAGCCCATGTCCTTCCATCTCTGCAGGCTCTCCAGCCCTCTCTTCCTGTTGGTCTTGGCTTAAACGTCATCTCCACGGAGAGGTCTCCCCCAAACCACTAATTAATGTCGGGTCCCCCAAGCCCACGTGTCTCCTTTCTATCTTCTTCCTTTTCTTCCTTCATAGCACTTCTTCCAACCTGCAGTTTTTGATTTACTGTTTTTCCAGACTGTCTTCCCCACAAGAACGCAAGTTCCATGAGGGCAAGAAAAGGGTCTGTCCTGTTCGTGGCTGAAATAACCCCGACATCTATCAAAGCAGGTGGCTCGTTTCAGGAGCTGAGTTACCGTGGGTTTCCGATCCAGCTGCATCCCCTCAAGAGATGGCTCTTTGACTCTAACTCTCACAGTAAGAGAAAATTTTCCGCAAAAAATAAAAGGGAGCTCTGAGAGTAGTTTTTGAATGTCAATACTGCCTTTTTTTTTCCTACTCTAGGAAATGACATTTACCATTATAGCAAATATTCTTTTCCCAAAGTGCTCAAATTATTCACGTTTTTCTTACTTCCATAAATGTGGCATACTTAGTCCTCAACCCCTTGAAGACCAAATGCTCCAAGATGCTCATCGATGGATGGACTCAACTGAGTTCAATCTCCCACACGAATCCCCAGATATTGCTTTTGCCAAGGAGTAATTTCCAAGACAGGCCTTAATGTTAATGATCCAAAGACGTAAAACACATTCACACACACGTAAAGACTTGCAGTAATTAATGATACAAACTGTAAGGACACCCCCGCCAACTATTCCCATAACACGCAACTGAAGTCATGCCACCCATGTTTAAAAGAATTCTCCTCCATCCTCGTAGTTTTAGGCCTTTGGGTCCAATTCGTCAACGATAGCTGTTGGTGAAATGTCAGGGTTAGGATTCTGGAATGTTTTGATAAAGAATAAACAAGGGGTATTAAGGGATGCATTTCTCTCCTTTAAACCATCTGCAATACATGGTTCTTTTCGATTCTGGGAGACTTTCGTATCGTGAAAGCAGTCCCTGATTCATCTCTTTGCAAGTCCCCTTTGGGGCTGAGACTTAAATCACATTTTAACATTTGCCACTCATGTCTGAATCAGCAGTGGGGAGGAAGTTGGGAGGAAGGTTCGGGTGTGGGCCAGTTGAAAATGAGCCGCTCACACAGACACCACGGGCACTTACATGGCACTAGAAGCGCTTTCCAGCAACTATAAGCAGGAATTCTGAAAAAACAAAAAAGCCTTTAACTCTTCAATGGTTCCAAGGTCCCTGTAAGCTAAATAATAATAATAACACCTCCATATATTTGTGGAGTGATTTACAATTTACAAAGACACGTGATCTCATTTAATCCACTCTCCCACTCTCGTGGGGACTCTATGAGGTAAGAGAATGACCACGTCGAGATAATACTGGAGATTAAAAGCAGCCTGGAAATTCTAAAATGGGTGATGGATGACTGAGATGGCCGGAACAGCTTGACCTCCTCCTTACTGTGGGCTTTTGTGATTAATTCACCCACTTGCTTAGGAAGTTTCTTTCCATCTGAGAAAATTAAAAACACCACCCTCTGGACAGGAATGTGGGATCATAAATGAGAACCAAATAGAAAAGATTTACGTGAAAGCACAAGCTCAGCAAAAGAGGAAACTCAGAAATCGCTAATAAGGTATAAATCAAGGAAAGGCTATTAGCAAACCCTTGGTCAGAAGAAAGAAGCTTTTTAAATGATTTGCTGAGCTCTTAACAATACCATTTCTACCTATGATTTTCAAATATCTCCAGGGTAATTTGGCTTGCAATCCTTAAACGCTGTCATGAAGACTTTCCAATTTGAAGGGATTTACACAAAACTACAGAGAGTACCAGAAAGCAATGCCTTGCTATTGTGCCTCGAGAATTGTAGGACTCTTAGGGCTGTAGGGTCTTCCGCATCTGTGCATTCTCCACAACAAGAAACACAGGGGTCAAAGGATTTGTTTAAAGTGTGAACAAACTAGTGAAAGAATAGGTGGATGAATGAATGGATGGATGGATGGAATGATGAAAAGATGGACAAATGGATGGATGTGTGGATGGATGGATGGATTTAGGATTCTGGAATGTTTTGATAAAGAATAAACAAGGGGTATTAAGGGATGCATTTCTCTCCTTTAAACCATCTGCAATACATGGTTCTTTTCGATTCTGGGAGACTTTCGTATCGTGAAAGCAGTCCCTGATTCATCTCTTTGCAAGTCCCCTTTGGGGCTGAGACTTAAATCACATTTTAACATTTGCCACTCATGTCTGAATCAGCAGTGGGGAGGAAGTTGGGAGGAAGGTTCGGGTGTGGGCCAGTTGAAAATGAGCCGCTCACACAGACACCACGGGCACTTACATGGCACTAGAAGCGCTTTCCAGCAACTATAAGCAGGAATTCTGAAAAAACAAAAAAGCCTTTAACTCTTCAATGGTTCCAAGGTCCCTGTAAGCTAAATAATAATAATAACACCTCCATATATTTGTGGAGTGATTTACAATTTACAAAGACACGTGATCTCATTTAATCCACTCTCCCACTCTCGTGGGGACTCTATGAGGTAAGAGAATGACCACGTCGAGATAATACTGGAGATTAAAAGCAGCCTGGAAATTCTAAAATGGGTGATGGATGACTGAGATGGCCGGAACAGCTTGACCTCCTCCTTACTGTGGGCTTTTGTGATTAATTCACCCACTTGCTTAGGAAGTTTCTTTCCATCTGAGAAAATTAAAAACACCACCCTCTGGACAGGAATGTGGGATCATAAATGAGAACCAAATAGAAAAGATTTACGTGAAAGCACAAGCTCAGCAAAAGAGGAAACTCAGAAATCGCTAATAAGGTATAAATCAAGGAAAGGCTATTAGCAAACCCTTGGTCAGAAGAAAGAAGCTTTTTAAATGATTTGCTGAGCTCTTAACAATACCATTTCTACCTATGATTTTCAAATATCTCCAGGGTAATTTGGCTTGCAATCCTTAAACGCTGTCATGAAGACTTTCCAATTTGAAGGGATTTACACAAAACTACAGAGAGTACCAGAAAGCAATGCCTTGCTATTGTGCCTCGAGAATTGTAGGACTCTTAGGGCTGTAGGGTCTTCCGCATCTGTGCATTCTCCACAACAAGAAACACAGGGGTCAAAGGATTTGTTTAAAGTGTGAACAAACTAGTGAAAGAATAGGTGGATGAATGAATGGATGGATGGATGGAATGATGAAAAGATGGACAAATGGATGGATGTGTGGATGGATGGATGGATGGATGGAAGGAAGGAAGGACAGAAGGAAGGAAGGAAGGAAGGAAAAATAAAGACTGATCACTCATTTTACTGATAAAAACGTAAGAGCCAGAGGGGTTACTAATTTGCTTGTTTTACCAAAAACAACTAGTGTCAGAATTGAGGCTACCAGGCCTCTTCAGTCCCAGTGCAGTATCCCCAACCTAGATTTTCCTCTTTTCCTTTCGTCTCTTTTATCAAGAGTTGTGGAACATTAACAGTATAAACAGTCCAATCTTAGTCTTTGAGAACCACTTTTGGAGGCACATAGGCTGGTATGTTTGTGCCTACTTAATAATCAGGGAGATTAAGCACAGACTGCATTTTCCGTGGCTACTCGGAGCTCATCAAGAATGAGAAAGCATGAAGACCACTCGGTTTCACGTCACCTTCCTGCCAAATTCCTCCCCAGAGATTCTGGACCCTATCTGGGCTGGTGGAATGTTGGAAACAGAAGACACCCACAGGCCCTGGCCCAACCTCACCCCCTAGGAAGGGATTCTTTGCCCCAAATACCCAACAAGCAGCTATTCTGCCCCTGCCCGGGGTGTTTAAATGACAAGGGGCACACCACTTCTGGCAGCAGCCTGCCTCCCTTTGGGGAAGCTCCCCTCATTGAGTTTTGCAACATTTCACTTCCTGTTGGTGTTGGGCCTAAGATACTTTCACTTCCTGCTCAGGTTCTAGGCTTCTGTCATCACAGACTCAGAGAGCAAGTTCCTCTACTAGGTCTTGGTGAGTCCCTGGAGTTGTGCTTAAGACAGAACCTCGAGCAAAAACAATGCACACCTGAAGGCTTCGTGCTGACGGTGGTGATGGACCGGAGAAGCAGTGCCTTGCTGGGAAAAGACGCCTTATCGACCAGCTCCCGTGAAATGACATGATGTGAGCCATGAAGTTCTGCCCTACAGGCCATTCAAGAGGAGGCCCACGAGGCTATTGGTTGTAAAAGCATAACCACGTTCTGTAACAATCCATCCCTCTTCCGGCACTTTTAATCCTCTTTAAGCAGGTGCCCCGCCCCCCGCGTACACCACGACCTCGCAGAGGCCAGCCTTCAGGCTGCCCGTCCGCACTTCCTTCTTGTTCCCAGTGCTACCTTTCAGCAAACTCAGAGAGCAGACTTGGCCTAGGAAGTGCCGTAAAGATAAAAGCACTGGGAAGGTCTCAAGGTATAAAAAAGAAGCCGGCATCATGACAAGTGTGTTTTCCTTCACTAGTGAAAATCTTCCTATGTTAGCACACCATTCTAGTTTGGGAGGGGCCCGCAGAGGTGTAGGGACACATCATAATCTGTAATCACTCCAAGTTGCATCTATTTCTACCTCCTCTGAATGCTGCAGTAATGAAACTGTCTTCCTTTTTTCCTGGGTGAATCAAGTCTAGCGTTCCAGAAAGGCATGAAATGAGGAAGAATGACATAATTTACTGAAAAGGAAAAGTCCCATCATTTAAAACTTTAAGATCTGAGAAGGGGATGTGGTATTAGAGGCGGGGACCCTACAAATCCCCAAGCTACTGACACATTTCAGCTCCACCCCAGGGCCAACCCAGAGGGAAGACGCACGTCCCCGCACGGGACCCGTCTAACCGTGCCCACTTTGCCCCGTGGCTTTACCACGCCCAGACGGAGCTGTAGGTGCGAATCAAAACCACGTGCTGGGATTGTAGGGTAATTCGCTATCTCTGAACAGAGGCAGGATCCGTGCCCACCACTTCTCAGGGAGGCGCTCAGGCCTCACGCCCTGTGCTCTGCAATCTGGGTGCTTCTCTCAGGGAAGCACGGTCCACGGAATTTCTTTCGGGAAGCTTCCATGGGCGCTCTGGCTAGAAAACCAGGGAGCTCTTTGCCCAGCTGTTTCCCAATACATATTTCAAGCTGCATCCCGACTCGCAGAGCAGCTGGAAGCATCAGTACTTGCCCGGTTGAGGGGTTCATGATGCAGCCTCCTTTGTCGGCAGCCGTTCTGCAGCTACAGCCCCTCTCCAGGGTGTCATGGTTCATCCCGAAATTGTGTCCCAGCTCATGGGCCAGGGTCACAGCCGCGCCAAGGGGACTGTCTGAATGGTCCTCAAAGAAAATACAAGAGCACAATGTATAGTTCACATCTTTTTGGCCTCTTTCCCAGCCACCTCCCTCCCCTCAGCCCTGGCCCCCAGATATTTATCTTTTATAAACATTTAATGGAGTCCAATCTCCTAAAAGGAACCAAAATAGAGCCCCATTATATAGTTCAAACTTAGAAAAAGATTTGATCTATTTTATTCAACTAGTTTGGGGCCCCGTCTGCCGAGGAACGCATTCCTTATGAATACACGTAGGATTCCTTGTGTCTTTACATGAAATAATCAAGGCAATCATTTCCCTCTCGCTTCCTACAATCTCTCACAAGACACCATTCTACTGAATGAAGCAAAAAGTTGTCCTGTATCATAGGAAGAAGCAGCTCGTTCCTTCACGGGCAATGAAAGTACCGTTTTCTCCCTGATTCGTTAGGGGAAGCACACTTTGAACAGTCTAAATAAGATCTGAGCAACTGTTACTGAGTATGCCTCTTGCTGTCTACTTGGTGGAGAAGGGTCCTTGGAAAATTCATAAGAATTCACCATAAAAGCTAACAACATCGAGTAATCTGTTTGAAGACTCATTGGATTAAGGTTGTAATCCAGTTGTGCCTTACTCTTGCTGGCCCTTTGTTTTGTCAGGTAGACTTTGGAAATGGATGGAGGCATCCTGACTCTCTGACGTTTGTTCTTGGGAGTCCACTCAACCTTTTGCTTGGTTTTGGAAGGCGGGTTCCCCACCCAGCAAGCACTGCTTGGCCACCCCTAACTTAGTGGAGTGCATGCATGGCTCGGCTAAAGAGATATTAGAAATTAATTTTTAAAATATCATTACTCAACTTTAACAAACTAAAATTAGTTGATTAGCAGAAACGGTGCCCATGATTGGTGTTTCTACAAGAGCCTGCACACCACAGAGTAATGAAGGTAACATTGAATCCTGCTTTGTGCCGCCCAGGAAGGAGATAAGAGGCTACCCAAGAGGCTTCCAGGAAACAGTGACACTGTGCTTTAGAGAACGCATTATTCCTGTACAGACAATCTTTGCGGGGCCTCTTGATATAGGTGTGTTCACATAAGGTTTTATAGGCTTGTTGGCGGTTAGAGCTGTAGCTACCTTTCTTACTGGCCCTCAGTCTAAGAAAAGGGTGGCATGTCAAGGAACCAAGTTATTCTTAGAATAGATGAAATTCCTAATAAACGACTTTGTTTAGATTTTAGTTTCCTGTTGTCGGAAGCTTCGCAAACGTGTTTCAGGAAATCGATTTTCTTCAATCTAAGAATGCTGAGGGCTGAAATTAGCACGCTTTGGCACAAAAATTCAAGGAATTCATCCTTAAAAGATGACTCCTCATCAGATTCTTTTGTATCACTGAATATCTTGGTTTTGTCTTGAATTGCCTAATTGTTTCACATTCTTTCACGCATAGGTGATTATACACAGAATGTCTCTTAAGAGACCCTGATAAACAGTTCATATTTCTAATAAGACAAAAACCTATTTCTTTATTTCTGGCGTTATCTCCAAACCAAGACTGTTTTAGTCCAGTTAGATACAAAGGCACGGCTTGAAGTGACTAAAATTAGTGATCTGTTCTATCTTGGAAAAATAGAGAAACAGTTCAGAGCTCAGATTTTCAGGGTGATTAGGATTCCTGCTTCCTCGCGACGTGATTTCCTTCCTCTTAGATTTGTGAGTCCTTGAAAGAGGCACGGTCGTCCGTAACACCCATGAATTCAACTTTAGAGACACAATAGGAGAAAGTCTAGACGCTTTAGATCTGGTCAAGATACTGATTTTGTTGATCTCATGAATGTTATAGAAACTAAAGGAGCTGTGGACTTTCAGCCTATGTGATGCTTCTCTTCTATGTGGAGTAAACAAACAGTGAGCCTAAGGATGGTCTTTACTGCTGGCCGGCCCATCAAACATTTCTTATTGATTAACTTTGGTTGACTTGATTCCTATTGCAGTACATACATCTGCTTCTATTTCCCCACATTCAGTTTTATCTTTTTTTTTCTTTAAATAGGCTTCCCTGTCTCCTTTTAAAGAAGGAATCTTGACCAAATGCTTGCATGGAAACAGAATAAAGGACGTGAACTTTAAAAAGTTGCTTAATACCATCAGATCGGTTATAAGAACCTCTGAACACTCCACAGCTGCAGAACCTGCCACACTTATAAGGAATTCAGTTTCAGCTCTAAAAAATATTTACGCCAATTTTAAGTGGCAAAGTCAGTAGCGATGGACCATGGAACCATGAAACAGAAAATGATTCCCTCTTAAAACTTTATGGGCTGCTCTGTAAAAAGACCGTTGGGATCTGACTTGAAATGAACCTGGCATCAACAAAACCCAAACTTTCCAGTGACTTCCATGGTGGAGATCACTGGAAGGCTTCCAGGTTCAAAGGAAACCAGAGGGTAGCCCGTTGAAGCCAGAAGTCCACTGGGTGGGTGCCATCCCTCCAAACAGCCTCCTCAGCCTACACGTTTAGTGACTGTTTATGTTAATTACCAGCGCCACCCAGAGAAGAGGAAAATATTCATTGTGGATATTCACTAAGAAGATTAGGCTGCTGGGCAGCGCGTGGAGAGCAAATAAAAGTCAGCAGGACGTTCCTCCTTCAGCCCTTTAATGCAATGGAATATTCACAAATGTTCTGTTTGAAAAACGTGGAGGAATTCATGGTTTCTTGGAAGGGCAAGCTTCTGTTTGTTTAACAGAGATGGTGGAATCGTCTCCGAGGACACTCCCTATCTGAGGGCTGGTGCAGAGGGGACACTCTGTTTTCCCATCAGGGACAGTGACAGCATGGGGTGAAAACCTCTCCTTTAGTTACCTGATGAAGGGGAACCTGTCAAAGTCACCTCCCTCTTAAATTCATAAGAAACAAGTCCCCAAGAGTCTCCCCATTCTATTTCCTTTTGCAGACATATATAATATGACAAAGTGATCCTTGTAAAGCAGTAAACCTAGGTCTCTGCCTTCCAAGAATAAGGTTAGTATAAAGACAGATTGGACACTGGCTAGGAGGTATGTCAAGCATTTGCAGTGGTAAATAGTTAAAAACCTCAGACTTTTGGCGATCGTGCCTGGAGGGAGAACAATCAGAAAGCCATTCTAACGGCAATATTTGGTGAGATCACAGCCCATCCCAGAAGCTGAGCGATGGGGGGAACCCCAGTGACCTGGCTCATCCCAGTGCTGGGAGGAATTCCTGGATGGAGGCGGGTGGATCAAAATCCCACTTGAAACTTTCTCTCCGCAAAAGGTGTAGACTGGCTTTCACTGGGCTGTTTTTACACACTCAGCCTTCCTGTGTGCGGCTTGATGTGTTTTATAAACAGTCCCTAGAGTACTGTCGGGTATGGGAGATCAGAAGCAGAGCTAGAAAAAGGGTAGAATTATATCTAAGAAGCATTAAAGCAAAGGACCTAATTCTCCAACGTCTGGTGAGAGCAGAGATTTCCTGGGAAATCATCAAGAGAATTAGGTCTGGACTTCGCCGCCGGACTCTTGTGCTCCTGGCTTACCATGACGACTCCCCCGGACTGCTCTGCTGTACACATGCTCATGATGGGCGCCATGCCGATGGTGGTCCCCTGGAAATAAACTCCACTGGGGAGAAAAGAAAGGACTTTCTTAAGTCAGTATAAGGGCATTTTCTAATACTTGAAATTCTGTGGGACGTTCCTACATTCCAACAGGGAAACTGCACAAGCACACGTGAAGACGAAAATAGCTGCACGAGGGCATGTTTACAGGTGATTTTCATCTTTGGTTCTTCTAAAATTTATCTTCCGGTTCACCATCGTCTCCTAATCCTTTCAGATTTTCGTTTTCAAGACCCGGGACAACAGCTAGTCACGACTTATATATTTATAAGTTGTATCCTGCTATTTTCTAATGAACTGGGCGGGGAGCTGTTCCTTTTAAACCATGTCTGCTGACATTAGGGCTGAAAAGAGTCACAGAGAATCACTGTTAACAAATGAAAGGCATTCGATGCTTTACTGGATTACCTGTTGCAGCTGAATTTTGCTTTCCTGGGTAACATTACAATTAGGCCAGAAACCCAAACTCCTCCCAAATATTCTGCTAATATAGCTTGCAAAAGTGAGATTGGCAGAAAAATGATTGACCCTCTGGAGTCAGTGTAGAAGTCAGCACCCACAAAGCCTTGGCATCCCAGGAGGAAGCTTCCGGAAGGGGAGCTCATGGCTTAGGCGTGGCTTTTCCCCTATATGGAATCTTAATCAGTGAGTAATGACATCAAGGCCTCTTTAATGCAATGCTAGTAATTCCAACCTCATGCATTAAAAATTAAAAACTGTATTTGCTGAATCTCCTTTAAGGGAAAAAAATGACTTACCCATGTTATCTTGGCCGTGTACATATATAGATATTACACAAATTATTTGAAAAGTTATATATTTAGCAGTGCTCAGTTGGATGAAATGGGATAAGTATATACAAAATATAACCTCACCTATGTATGTATGTATGTATCCAATCATCCATCTATCCATCCAGCCAACCAGCCATCCTATTACACACATATGTACAGTAGTAGAGATTGCAGCTTTTATAGTTACATCTATATAGACCGTTTTAACAGATACAATTATACCTATATATATATATATATATATATATATATAAATAAGGTTATATAAGAGGCTAATTTACTTCCAGATGTTCAAGTTGGACAGACTCCATTTGGGGGAAAAAAATCAAAACAAAACACTCTGACTCTATTTTTAGTAGTTCAGGCTTAATCAATGCATAAAATATGAGGCAACCACAAATATCCAGGGTGGGAAAAAAAAAAACAGCCCCATGAAATGGCCAAAGTAAATCATCAGGGAATGCCAACAGCCTCAGTTCAGATGAAGGCCTTTGCAAAAGTGAGGTTAGGGTAGGACTGCTTTTCAGCTTCCCATAAATGTCCAGTAAACTAGATCCAATTTGTCAAAGAAAAGTGTCTCAATTCAGTGATGTGAGCTACATGAGAACATAATAATGGCATAAACTGTTTAAGAATCTTAATAAAAAGCTGTTCAGTTTAGGAAAAACCTACTCCATACCAACTTAGATTATGACATTTTTTGTTTAACTATAAAGGTGTCTGTAACATGTTACCAAGGTATTATACTATATCATAGGTGTGCTTTCCCTCATTTTATTATCTTCACGACCCT
Source organism: Neophocaena asiaeorientalis asiaeorientalis (assembly GCF_003031525.2). Taxonomy (NCBI): domain Eukaryota; kingdom Metazoa; phylum Chordata; class Mammalia; order Artiodactyla; family Phocoenidae; genus Neophocaena; species Neophocaena asiaeorientalis. Next base: position 4,411,013 of record NW_020173770.1, on the reverse strand, counting down.
CATCACGCTCTGAAATGTCTTTGTTTGTTATTGCCTTCTCCCAGTAAACTGGAGACTCCCAAAAGTGGGGAGGTTTACAATGTTGGTCACCATTATGTTCAAAGCCCCAAAAACATGTTTTGTTCCTCGTTCGTGCTCAATACACATTGATTGAACAACAGAACACAAGGTTAATCTGCGACACTGCTGGTATTCTCTGATCTAGAAAACCAAGAGTAACGGCAAAACAGGAGGAATAAAGATTTTCTTTCTCCAGGCAGCTGACAATGATCACCCTAATGTACTGCCTTCAGATCTTGCATAAATATTGTTCACTAATAATGACAGAACATGAGCTCTTAAAAAATATACTACTCAGGACAACTTTATATCAAGACTAAGCCTAGAGGGAGGGATAAATTGGGAGTTAGGGATTGACATATACACACCACTATATTTAAAATAGAGAACCAACAAGGACCTACTGCACAGCACAGGGAACTCTGCTCAATATTCTGTAATAACTTAAATGGGAAAAGAATTCAAAAAAGAATAGATACACGTATATGTATAACTGCATCGCTTTGCTGTACACCTGACACTAACACAACATTGTTAATCAACTATACTCCAATATAAAATAAAAATTGAAAAAAAAAAGAAATGAAACGGTCAATAAACAAATCAATAAAAACATGAGAGAAAAACATGAAAAAAGAAATTTGTGAATATCAAAATGTTATTTCGATCGTCTTTATGACACATATAATCTGTAAATTAAATTTGAGAAGTCATAATAAAAACCTTCATGGATTAATAGTATTAAAAAAAAAATGACTTGGGACTTCCCTGGCGGTCCAGTGGTTAAGACTCCACGCTTCCACTGCAGGGGGCACGGGTTCAATGCCTGGCCGGGGATTGAACTAAGATCCCGCATGCTGTGCAGTGCCGCCAAAAAAGAGAGAAAAAAAAGACTAAGCCTAGAAACAGTTGCATAGAGGAAATGTCCGGGTGTTAGACGAAGGAAATAAGGCATCAGTCAGAGGGATAGTTTTCCCAGGGAATGCAAAGAAAGACTTTTCCAACAGCCCCCAATTTCAATCGAGATGGCCTCTCCCCTCCCCCCCACCCCGCCCCGG